>NC_136271.1:49714129-49846629 GCF_964187855.1 Myxine glutinosa
TATTAGGCCCAAATTTGTAACAAGTAGAATCGATTCGGAGCGCGTTTCCCGCGCGTTATTAGGCCCAAATTTGTAACAAGTAGAATCGATTCGGAGCGCGTTTCCCGCGCGAAATTATAACGGCCGAAATTTGTTTTGTTGTATAAAAACCCGAATTTTGAAAGTCGCGCTATGGCAGACCAAGACAGCTGGGGTCCGGTAGGGGAGAGTGAGGCAGGGTCGGTCCAGGACCAAATTGAGGGACATGAGGGACAGGAGGAGAGCGAAGCAGCGAGGGTAGTAGACGCACAAAATAGCGTCGTTGTGCCCGACATTGCGGGAGCGCAAAATGGCGCCTCGCTGATCACCGCGCCCGCGACCGTGGCAGCGCCGCCGATGGATTGGGGCCTATTTATGGAGAAAATGAAGGCCCTTATGGCCCAGTATAACGAGGAAATGAGGGAGGAAATGAGGGCTCAGAGTGAGAAAACGAGGGCTCGGAGTGAGCAATTGGGGGTAATGGGAAACCAAATGGGGGTAATGAGGGACGAAGCGAGGGGTACTGGTGAGAAGTTAGACAAAAATTTTGAGGGGTTAGACAATGGGATAAAAGAGGTGAGAAATGGGTTAACGGGGGTAGAAAACAGAATGGCCGCCCAAGAGAATCAAATGGAAGGGATGCAAAAAGGGTTAGAGGGGTTAGAAAACGCCATGGAAGGCAAATTGAGGGACATGAGGGACCAAGCGGAAAGGGAAGTTAACCAAATGGGGCAGCAGATAGAGGGGGTCAGAATGGGGGTAGAAACCAAACTGGATGCTCACAGGGAGGAAATGGAGCAGATGAGGGTGGCATCTGGGCAGGAGATGCAAGTGATGAGAGAGCAGATCAGAAGAGGAGTGAGTGAGGAGGTCGGAGGAGTGCGCGAGGAGGTGAGGCACTGTAAGGAGCACATGGAGAAGGAGGTGAGAAAGGGGACTGTAAAGTTACAGGGGGGCATAGAGGTCCTGACGCAGGAGGTGGAACAGCTGACGGAGGGACAAAAAGGACTAACGGAGCAGGTTCAAAGGAACACTGTGGTATTAGGAGGTTTAAAAGCGACACAAAATGACCTAAAAAATGACTTGATAGCGACGAAGAGGGAATGTCAGATGGTACGTGAGGGACTGACAACGAGGTTGGACGAGGTGATAGAGGTAATGGAGACGACGGACCGGCAGGTGAGGACGCACATGGAAACGGTCAAGGTAGCCTTAGAGGATGAGCTTGAGGAGACGTACCGGGACATAAAAGAGGTGAAGCAGAAATTAGAAGAAGTGGAAGAAGGGATGAGCGAAATTAAGAAGCGACGGAGAGGGGATAAGAAAGAGATAAAAGAGGAGATAAAAGAATTGGTCCAAAGTCTGTGTTTGGATCGTGATGATGTGCTCATTAACCGGATGAGGGATTCGCAGGTGATGGAGGAGAAGCGAAGAGGAAGAGGACCCGGTGTAAGTGGTGACCAATATGGTCGTGCGTATGATGCGCCAGGGGATTTAATAAGCTTGGGGGTCGAGATAGACCCGGGTGTTCGTGAGAGGCCGTGGGTGAAGTGTGCGACAGGTCTGGTGTGCGAAAAAGGAGGTGTGCAAGAAAGTCCGACTCTGGGGTGTGTGAGGAAAAAGTGCGTGCCAAGGAGTAGTGAGGGTGCTGGCGAGAATGAGTCGGTCGTAGGGCGTGTGCGAGGGGGCACATGGAAGCGCGGTGTGGTGAGTGTTGCAGAGGGTGTGACGGGAGAGTGTGCGCGAGAGAGGTGTGTAACGGACGGGTGCATGAGGAAAGAGTGCGCTGTCAAAGGCAAGGAAGAATGCACACCTGTGGTGAGTGTTACAGAGGGTGTGACGGGAGAGTGTGCGCGAGGAAGGTGTGTGACGGACAGGTGCATGGGGAAAGAGTGCGCTGTCAAAGGCAAGGAAGAATGCACACCTGTGGTGAGTGTTACAGAGGGTGTGACGGGAGAGTGTGTGCGAGAAAGGTGTGTGACGGACAGGTGCATGGGGAAAGAGTGCGCTGTCAAGAGTAAGGGTGAGTGCGCTGTCAAGAATGGAGGTGAGAGTAGTGAGAGTGAAACGGAGCGTGAGTTAGTTGTGACAGGTGAGCGAGGATGTACACCTGGGATGGAAGGATGCACACCTGGAATGGTAGAGCGTGAGTGGGAATGCACGCTGGAGTTGGTGGTGAGGCACATGGTTGGGTGTGCGAATGAGAGCACACCTGTGATTGTCACAGAGGAGGTGACCGAGGAGGGGGTGCGAAGAGGTGTATTGGTGAGGTGTGCGAGCAACGAATGTGTGCCACAGTGTTCGGTGGTCAGGTGTGTGACCAAGGCTGTGAGTGGAATGAGGGTACCTGGGTGTGTAAGGAAAGGTACGAGGAGCATGGGCACGGCTGGATGTGTGAGCAAGGAACGGGCTGCGGGGTGTAAGCGCCCAGGTGAAGCATCGACGTTAGACGGGGTAGAGTTTAGAACGACTTATAGCCGAATCGGACCCTCGGTGCGTGCCGGGCCTCGCTTTGAACGGCCGCGTCCGTGCTCCACTAGGCGGAGCGGGCGGCTGGATAGGAAGGGTCGTCATGGCGACCACGTTTTGTTGAGACGTGCCGGCAGGTCGAGATCGGGACATTGGATGGCTCCACGCCGAGGTGGTGCGTGGGATCTCGGCCCGGGTAAGCCCCCGTCCCTGCCCCGAATGCCGGACGCATCCAGCCGCCGGCACAAAACAACCAGCTTGGCTTTACGAAGCCGGGCTTTGGACAGGGATTGGCGCACCGAGAGGCATTAGTGAGTAGACTGGGTGATGAGGTTAGTGTTTTGGACCCAAAATTAGAGAAAAACAAAATTTGATGATTGGCAAAGGATTGGCAGAGTGATGATTGGTAATGGTACAGTGATTGGCAGATGATGGGCAGTGATTGGAAAATTTTTGAATTGTTGGATTTGGACGAGCGAAATTGGTAGTGAGAGACCCCCGATGTGGTGGGATGGCAAATCCACCATCCCTCACAGGTGGGGGCAAAGGAGCAATAGCTTATGGGGTTGATGGCAGTGGAAACTAGCCCGGGTGGGTTAGGTTATTAGTAGGGATCTAGAAGAGATTGACATTAGGTAACGATAAGGTTAGGTAGTGACTGATACCTGTAGTGGGGACGCAGGTAGTTTAGTGTGGATGATAATGACGTGGGAGCGCAATAGTTTAAAGGGACGACTGGGAAGCGCAAGTTTCAGAAGGGAGTAGTTAGCTGAGATGATGCCGTGTGTGTGAGAATTGAACAGGTGTGATTGCACAGGTGTGCAACTGGACAGGTGTGTGGAGCAGTGTGTGAGTAGTGAGTGTTGTAGATCAGCGCGAATGCGCTTGGGGAGAGAAGGGTGCAGGTGGCACCAGGTGTGAGAGCACAGGTGTGCAAGTACAGGTGTGTGGAGAGAGTTGGAGTAAGTGGTACGGAGTGGTGTGCATGGTGCGAAGGTGTGGATGGGGGAAGAGTGGACCCTTTTCACGAGTACCCGGGGCGGGTAGTGTAAGTGTTAGGTAGAGGGTACAGGTAAATTGTGGTTGGATATTGGCATTTGTGGTGCGGTTGCAGAATGGTGTTGTGGATGGGTGCATTAGTGTTGTGGAAATGGCTGGGCGTGTAGCCTGTTAGTGTGTGTAGTTGGTTGGGCACTCCACCACTGTGAGGATGTCGGCCAGGTGAGGCCGCAGGTGGGCTCTGGGAGCCGGTAGTTGTGAGTGGGTGCCTGAGGATCCCGGGTGTGGATCGGGTAGCCCAGTGCCAGAGAGGGCACCGAGTGGGGAGAGCGCCAGAGGGCCTGCCCCAGTTAGTTAGGTTAGGGTGAGGAGCTAGGTAAGCTCGGGTGGCAACTGCAGTGGTGGAGGTGTGCAGGTGGGTAGACCCGCTGGGAGAGGTACACGCCACAGCCCAGAAATTGTGCGAGGGCACCGGGAGATGAATCGGGGGAGTGAGACCCCAAATTGAAAAGCACCACAGTTTGGCCAATGGGAATTGGTTTTTAGAACCCATAGTGTAAGAGGGCCAATGGTTTGGCCGGAGAAAGACCCCGGGTAGTGTAAAGTTGTTAAAGTCAATTAGGAAATAGTTAGGATTGATGAACCTGTCGCACCATACGCAGCCACTTACCTGTGGTGATGATGATGACTCCACACCTGTGTTTTCTTTGTTTGTGTTGCAGAAATGAGAATTGCTGTGTGGATTTGTGAGACGCATCACGACGTGGATGAGACATTGGGGTGATTCCATCTCTCCCTCCTTAGGAGGGACTGATGATGAGTTGGAGCTGGCAAATTATGATGTTGAGTTGGAGATGGCAAATTATGATGTTGAGTTGAAAATGGCAAATTTGATTGGTTAGGAGGGAGAGAAGACGAATTTGGTATATGGGAGGAACGGGGAAGACAGTAGGGATGTTTGTTGATTTGTAAAGTAGATGTTTATGGGTAGTGTTGTGTTTTGTGGATACAGTAAGGGGTAAGGGAGGGGCCATGTAGGTTACCTGGTGGGGGGGGGGGGGCGTACGGTAGGAACGTACCTGTCTCACCTGGTTCCCATGTGCCCCCAGTGTGCATCATCTTACATTGCGTGCACTTTTGCGCCCTTACCACCTTACTCACTTGTCTTTTCTTTTGTCTCCCACCTCCGAGGATCTGGCTTTGGGGTAGAGAGAGAGGAGAGAGAGGTGCTGGCTACGCAGTTGTGGGCCTGCACTTTCGCTGCTTGCTGCTTGGATCGATACACCATATGGACCGCAATGTTTGTGGCCACCCACAATGGACCGCAGCTCTTTTGCGGCCAAGCACCACCCGTGGATGGACCTATGGGTCAACGTGGCACCTATGCCATACAGGTGAACCACTTATAGTTGGCCCCCTGACGGCCACAATAAAGAAATGGACGCGGTTGGCGCCTTTCTTTATTTTGTTTAAAAGAAGTAAGAAGGCCAAGTGCACCACACGAAGGCAAGACCAGCGGCAGAACATCGGCCGGCTGCGACACCACACAATGAGTCATAAACACTTTATTGGTGCACCGGATGGTGCTCACTGTGTGATGGGGTGGTGCTTGATGCTTGGAAGGGGTGCTCTGCACATTATTAAAGGCCGTGGGCCACAGAGCACTCGTGGGTTGGTGTATCGATGCTAGCATGCGTGCTCTCTCTATGCATAACATCTGCATGTGTTCCTCCAAAAACAGGTCCTGGATCGTAGTGTAAATATCAGCGTAGTCTTGTGTAAATAATGCTCCCTACCGGCTGTATGTTTAGTTTGAGGATTCTTTCCGGATTCGGTTATCCTGTGGGTGTGTTTCTGTGAGGAGAAGGGTGCAACGTCGCAGGGGGACATATTTACTCCTTTGTGAATATCTGTAAAACTGTCGCACTCAGGGTAGAGTTAATAGTAGAGGGAACTACATTGCGTGCCACACTAAAGTAGGTAAAAATTTATCGGGTCGGGACGCCCCGAGGGTAGAGAAGGGTGCAATGTTGCGAATATGGAATTTGGCCTCCATATCCGCTTGTAAATATTCCCCTATTTCCCCAATACTCCCCAACTGTCCCCAATCCCCCATTCCCTAGTCCCATTGTCTGTAAACAACAATCAGTAGAGCCGACCTTCCCCTTTTTCCCCCATTAAATGTCGTGCCCAGGTCCACCGCATCACACGTAGACAACTTTCGGACATCTTGCTAGTTATTCTTAGTCTATGTCAGTTAAGGACTCCTTTCCATTAATTCTGACTCTTCGTTGCACCAGAATGTGATTATATGGCACCAGTAGTGAGTTTAGGACCTTTCCCATACCTCCTTCCATCTTCTTCCCCAAACAACAACAACAACAACAACAACAACTACAACTACAACAACAATTACAACAACAACGACGCTGCGCGGGGGGAGTGTGCGTCATCACACCGGCTCGGTTAGCCGCCATTGACAATGCGCGCCGGACCATGCGCTCCACGGGGTTACCACGAAGGGGCTCCTTGTCAGTCCCCCGTCAAGGGCGGAGCCTGGTAAACCCCCCGCACGCACCCAATGAGAAGCAACGTGCCGATTCCACGAGGCGGAGCTAACGAGCCGAGGGCGTGTCACTCCCCGCCGGATATACGAAGGACTCACCGGATGTGAGGTCAGATGCGCCCCCAGCCTGGAGAGAGAAGTTGCCACGTACGAGCGCTGAATACCTCCCCGCATCTCTGGACCGGACCGAGTCGATTCTGACCTTTGAGCCCAGGTGCACCTGGAGCCATCGATCCTGCCTTTCCTAGCCATCAAACCCCGTGTGAGTCAGCCTTTTGTCCCGTTTATCTGTCGTCTGTTGGGGTTAATATAAGATTGTGTCTAAGTGCTTGTCTTTCTATGCTGTACCTCTCGTCCTTGTAATCTAACCTTCCGTAACAATATAACCTCCTCCGGAGGGCTTGAGAACTGAACCCTGGGTGTCGTGTCATTTTAATCCCAGCCGGGTGTCCTTTTCCTTTATTGACCTAGCGCAGCGCGATTAGTCAACGTTCGGGTATAATCGGGTAACTTGTGCAGACGTGGTCATACCAAAACCGCTCGGTAAATAACATCTAAGCCACGTCTGTAACAATATATATATATATATATATATATATATATATATATATATATATATGTGTGTGTGTATATATATATATATATATATATATATATATATATATATATATATATATATATATATATATATATATATATATATATATATATAATTATGTATATGTATATGTATATATATATATATATATATATACAGTGGGGAGAACAAGTATTTGATACACTGCCGATTTTGCAGGTTTTCCCACTTACAAAGCACGTAAAGGTCTGTAATTTTTATCATAGGTACACTTCAACTGTGGAAGACGGAATCTAAAACAAAAATCCTGAAAATCACATTGTATGATTTTTAAGTAATTAATTTGCATTTTATTGCATGAAATAAGTATTTGATCACCTACCAACCAGTAAGAATTCCGGCTCTCACAGACCTGTTAGTTTTTTCTTTAAGAAGCCCTCCCATTCTCCACTCATTACCTGTATTAACTGCACCTGTTTGAACTCGTTATCTGCATAAAAGACGTCTCCAGACCGTCTCCGACCACAAAGACCGCAAAGACCGACCGCAAAGCCGTCTCCAGACCTGTCCACACTCAATCAGACTCCAACCTCTCCACAATGGGCAAGACCAGAGAGCTGTCTAAGGACATCAGGGACAAATTTGTAGACTTGCACAAGGCTGGGATGGGCTACAGGACAATAGGCAAGCAGCTTGGTGAGAAGGCAACAACTGTTGGCGCAATTATTAGAAAATGGAAGAAGTTCAAGATGACAGTCAATCTCCCTCGGTCTGGGGCTCCATGCAAGATCTCACCTCGTGGAGCCTCAATGATCATGAGAAAGGTGAGGGATCAGCCCAGAACTACACGGCAGGACCTGGTCAATGACCTGAAGAGAGCTGGGACCACAGTATCAAAGAAAACCATAAGTAACACACTACGCCGTCATGGATTAAAATCCTGCAGCGCACGCAAGGTCCCTCTGCTCAAGCCAGCGCATGTCCAGGCCCGTCTGAAGTTTGCCAATGACCATCTGGATGATCCAGAGGAGGAATGGGAGAAGGTCATGTGGTCTGATGAGACCAAAATAGAGCTTTTTGGTTTAAACTCCACTCGCCGTGTTTGGAGGAAGAAGAAGGATGAGTACAACCCCAAGAACACCATCCCAACCGTGAAGCATGGAGGTGGAAACATCATTCTTTGGGGATGCTTTTCTGCAAAGGGGACAGGACGACTGCACCGTATTGAGGGGAGGATGGATGGGGCCATGTATCGCGAGATCTTGGCCAACAATCTCCTTCCCTCAATAAGAGCATTGAAGATGGGGCGTGGCTGGGTCTTCCAGCATGACAACGACCCGAAACACACAGCCAGGGCAACTAAGGAGTGGCTCCGTACGAAGCATCTCAAGGTCCTGGAGTGGCCTAGCCAGTCTCCAGACCTGAACCCAATAGAAAATCTTTGGAGGGAGCTGAAAGTCTGTGTTGCGCAGCGACAGCCCCGAAACCTGAAGGATCTGGTGAAGATCTGTATGGAGGAGTGGGCCAAAATCCCTGCTGCAGTGTGTGCAAACCTGGTTAAGAACTACAGGAAACGTCTGATCTCTGTAATTGCAAACAAAGGTTTCTGTACCAAATATTAAGTTCTGTTTTTCTGATGTATCAAATACTTATTTCATGCAATAAAATGCAAATTAATTACTTAAAAATCATACAATGTGATTTTCAGGATTTTTGTTTTAGATTCCGTCTTCCACAGTTGAAGTGTACCTATGATAAAAATTACAGACCTTGTCGTGCTTTGTAAGTGGGAAAACCTGCAAAATCGGCAGTGTATCAAATACTTGTTCTCCCCACTGTATATATACACAAAGAATTAAGTTAAGCACCCCTACACAACGAATTAAGGTAAGCACCCCCTAATATATATTCTTTGTGTATATGTATACATTGGCATATATTCTAAGGTATGTGAGATCAAATAATGATTGGTATGACATTAGCAATTATCCATTGATGAAATTGAGTGATCAAAGTGAAAAAAAGTGATTGGTTGAGTCAGTGATCCGATCACGTGGGTCCTACACACGTTATTGACGCAAAGATCGCTAGAGGTCTTCTCAGAACAATGACTGTACGTTAGAAAACATAAACGTCATCCACACTGTCCGTGATGGACCTATAGCTCCATACTTAAATTGAGGTGAAAATATGCCTAAAATTCCCAAAAAATTTCACCTTAAATTATTCAGAATAAAATATTGAAAACGGCATGATTGTTATGTTTTTATGTGACCATAATATCACTTCTCCAGAAAATATAGCAATATCATGGGTATATTACACTGTTTTGACGACAACAAACTTGTAATGTGCGAGGTTGTAAAAAAACGGGGGGGGTGCTTAACTTAATTCTTTGTGTATATATATATATATATATATATATATATATATATATATATATATATATATATATATATATATATATAATTATGTATATGTATATATGTATATATATATATATATATATATATATATATATATATATATATATGTATATAATTATGTATATGTATATATATATATATATATATATATATATATATATATATATATATATATATATATATATATATATATATATGTATATATATATATATATAAAGGAGGAGTGTCTGTGTGTGTGTCTGTCTGGATGTCCGCTTATAACTCAAGAACTACACATCGGACAGATTCGGAATCAGCATAAAATCCCGGTGGTTTTAGGCTACGTTTTATTTTAATATCAATGGTTTAAAAAAAACCGCGCCAGCTGCAATTCCATGGTGTAGTTTGTGGCGGCGCTAGACGTTCGGGGTGTATTGCAATGGTTTGTCGGGTTTGGCTGTGGGTCCAGAATAGCTCCCATTTCCTTATGTTCTTCCACTTTTATTTTGATTCTTCTGTTACAACGCCTTCCTTATCTACCTTATATCCCCCTGACGAGGCCTCTACATAATTTCATGCGGCAGAATTTCGTGCATTTTGAGTGAAAGAAGTGAGACGAAGTTGTAGGAGGAAGAAGAGGCGCGGTCACTGTGGACTGTGGAGCCTCGATCGTGAGTGGAAATGGCGGGAATTGCGTTTGTATCGCAAAGTAAAGGATCTGCATTCATTTCTGAACTTGCATTGGTGGATTGTTATACATCCGCATTATTTTTAATAAAAAAACTTTATGTTGAACTTGAAGGCTCCAAGCACAGACTATATATATAGCCCTCATTGAGGTAAAAATAAAAGTAAAAAGCCTGCTATCGCTTGCCAAGCTAGCCGTTCCCCCCTCCCCCTCCGCCTCCCCCCTCCCCTCCCCCTCCGCCTCCCCCCTCCCCCCTCCCCTCCCCCTCCGCCTCCGCCTCCCCCCTCCCCTCCCCCCTCCCCATATATATATATATATATGTATATATATATATATATATGTATATGTATATATATATATGTATATATATATATATATATTGTTGCGGATATGAGATTGGCCTCCATCCATATCCGCTTGTAAATATTCCCCTATTTCCCCAATACTTCCCAACTATCCCCAATCCCCCATTCCCTAGTCCCATTTTCTGTAAACAACACTCTGTAGCCCCGACCTTCCCCTATTTCCCCCCTTAAATGTCGCATCCAGGTCCACCGCATCTCACGTAGACAACTATAGGACATCTTGCTAGTTATTCTTAGTCTATGTCAGTTAAGGACTCGTTTCCATTAATTCTGACTCTTCGTTGCACCAGAATGTGATTGTATGGCACCGTTAGAAAGTTTAGGACCTCCCAATACCTCCCCGCAGCTCTTCCTCATGGTACAACAACAACAACAACAACAACAGCGGCGGCGGCGCGGGGAGTGTGCGTCCTCACTCCGGCTTGGTTAGCCGCCATTGAACATGTGCTCCGACGGGGTTACCACGCAGGGGCTCGCTGTCAGCTCCTCGTCAAGGGCGGAGCCCGGTAACCCCCCGCACCCAATAGAAGCGGCGGACCGATCCCATCTGGGGCGGGGCCAACGAGCCGAGGGCGTGTCACTCCCCGCTGAGCATGCGCAGGAAGAGGGAGGTGACGTGAGATGCGCCCTCAGCTTGGAGAGAGAAGACGCCACCTCCGAGCGCTGCAATACCTCCCCGCATCTCTGGACCGGACCGTGTTTGATTCTGCCCCTGAGCCAAGGTGCACCTTGTGCTATCGACTGCCTGTCCTTCCCTGCCATCAATCCCCGTGTAAGTCAGTCTTGTCCCGTTTGTCTGTGGTCTGTCGGGGATAGATAAGACTGTTTAAGTGCCCATCTTTTCTGTGCTTTACCTCTTACCGTGTAATCTACCCCTTTTCTGCATCACCAATTATATCCTCCTCCGGAGGTCTTGAGAACTGTACCCCTTGTGTCGTGTCATTTACCCCAGCTGTTGTGTCCTTTCCTTCATTGATTTAGCATAGCGCGACTTGGTCAACGTTCGGGCGGGATCGGGTTCTAATTGGGGAGTAACTGTTCGGACGCGGTAATACACCACCGCTCGGTCAATATAACATCTGTCCGCGATCCGCAACAATTGGTGTCGGGAAGTGGGATTGGACCCGAAGCGCGCTTCACGCGCTCGAAATTATTAACGGCGAAATTTGATTTTGTTTTACAAAAATAAAAACCCGAATTTTGAAAGTCGCGCTATGGCGGATCAAGACGGCTGGGTTCCGGTAGAGGAGAGTGAGGCAGGGTCGATCCAGGACCAAATTGAGGGACAAGAGGAGAGCGAAGCAGTGAGGGCGGCAGGTTCGCAAAATGGCGCCTCGCACATGGCTGCGGCGGCCGCACCCGCTGCACAAGTGGGAGGGATGGCCCAAATGCAGGCCCTCATGGAGCAATTTATGGCGCAAATGCAGGCGTCCCTCAACCTGCAGAGTGAGCAAATGAGGGCTCAGAGTGAGCAAATGGGGGTAATGGGAAACCGGATGGATGCTCAGGGTGAGCGATTGGAGGGCCAAATGGGGGTAATGGGGAACCGGATGGATGCTCAGGGTGAGCGATTGGAGGGCCAAATGGGGGTAATGAGGGACGAAGCGAGGGGTACCGGTGAGGGGTTAGACAATGGGATAAAAGAGGTAAAGAATGGGTTAACGGGGGTAGAAAACAGAATGGCCGCTCAAGAGAATCAAATTGAAGGGGTGAAACATGGGTTAACGGGGGTAGAAAACAGAATGGCCGCTCAAGAGAATCAAATGGAAGGGATGCAAAAGGGGTTAGAGGGGTTAGAAAACAGTATGGAAGGCAAATTGAGGGACATGAGGGACCAAGCGGAAAGGGAAGTTAAACAAATGGGGCAGCAGATAGAGGGGGTCAGAATGGGGGTAGAAACTAAATTGGATGCTCACAGGGAGGAAATGGAGCAGATGAGGGTGGCATCTGGGCAGGAGATGCAAGTGATGGGGGAAGAGATCAGAAGAGGGGTGAGTGAGGAGGTCGGAGGAGTGCGCGAGGAGGTGAGGCACTGTAAGGAGCGCATGGAGAAGGAGGTGAGAAAGGGGACTGTAAAGTTACAAGGGGGCATAGAGGACCTGACGCAGGAGGTGGAACAGCTGACGGTGGGACAGACTGAGTTAGTGGAGCAGGTACAAAGGAACACTGCGGTACTAGGAGGGTTAAAAGCGACACAGAAAGAACTAAAAGACGACTTGATAGCGACGAAGAGGGAATGTCAGATGGTACGTGAGGGACTGACAACGAGGTTGGACGAGGTGACAGAGGTAATGGAGACGAAGGACCGGCAGGTGAGGACGCACATGGAAACGGTCAAGGTAGCCTTAGAGGACGAACTTGAGGAGACGTACCGGGAAATAAAAGAGGTGAAGCAGAAATTAGAAGAAGTGGAAGAAGGGGTGAGCGAAATTAAGAAGCGACGGAGAGAGGATAAGAAAGAGATAAAGGAGGAAGTAAAAGAATTGGTCCAAAGTCTGTGTTCGGGTCGTGATGATGTGCTCATTAACCGGATGAGGGATTCGCAGGTGATGGAGGAGAAGCGAAGAGGAAGAGGACCCGGTGTAAGTGGTGACCAATATGGTCGTGCGTATGATGCGCCAGGTGATTTAAGAAGCTTGGGGGTCGAGATGGACCCGGGTGTTCGTGAGAGGCCGTTGGTGAAGTGTGCGACAGGTCTGGTGTGCGAAAAAGGAGGTGTGCGAAAAAGGAGGTCGTCCGGTTCCCGAACCGGTTTCGTGTTTCTTTTAACATTAACTTTTTTACCTTTTGAAAACAGTTCATGAACAATAAACCTTTTGAAAACAATAATAGTACATGGAATCAGAAATATTTACAGTGGATGCAAACCACCACAACGGAAGTGACGAATCCGTAACAATATATATATATATCACAAATTTCATAACATTTGCAGATTTCACTCCAGATTTCAACACTTATTTAGTCCACGAGATCCGATCCTCAAATCTGAACACAGATTTTGATTATATACTTTAATTAGTCCGTGAGAGTAGATAGTGTGTTCAAGGCCTCTGTGCTGTCTTTCCCTCGTGGTCCCCCTGTGCTGTCTTTCCCTCGTGGTCCCCCTGTGCTGTCTTTCCTTCGCGGTCCCTCTGTGCTGTCTTTCCCTCGCAGTCCCTCTGTGCTGTCTTTCCCTCGCGGGCCCCCTGTGCTGTCTTTCCCTCACGGTCCCCCTGTGCTGTCTTTCCCTCGCGGTTCCTCTGTGCTGTCTTTCCCTCGCGGTCCCTCTGTGCTGTCTTTCCCTCGCGGTCCCTCTGTGCTGTCTTTCCCTCGCGGTCCCTCTGTGCTGTCTTTCCCTCGCGGTCCCTCTGTGCTGTCTTTCCCTCGCGGTCCCTCTGTGCTGTCTTTCCCTCGCGGTCCCACTGTGCTGTCTTTCCCTCGCGGTCCCCCTGTGCTGTCTTTCCCTCGCGGTCCCCCTGTGCTGTCTTTCCCTCGCGGTCCCTCTGTGCTGTCTTTCCCTCACGGTCCCTCTGTAATGTCTTTCCCTCGTGGTCCCCCTGTGCTGTCTTTCCCTCGCGGTCCCTCTGTGCTGTCTTTCCCTCGCGGTCCCACTGTGCTGTCTTTCCCTCGCGGTCCCCCTGTACTGTCTTTCCCTCGCGGTCCCTCTGTGCTGTCTTTCCCTCGCGGTCCCTCTGTGCTGTCTTTCCCTCGCGGTCCCTCTGTGCTGTCTTTCCCTCGCGGTCCCTCTGTGCTGTCTTTCCCTCGCGGTCCCTCTGTGCTGTCTTTCCCTCGCGGTCCCTCTGTGCTGTCTTTCCCTCGCGGTCCCTCTGTGCTGTCTTTCCCTCGCGGTCCCTCTGTGCTGTCTTTCCCTCGCGGTCCCCCTGTGCTGTCTTTCCCTCGTGGTCCCCCTGTGCTGTCTTTCCCTCGCGGTCCCCCTGTGCTGTCTTTCCCTCGCGGTCCCCCTGTGCTGTCTTTCCCTCGCGGTCCCCCTGTGCTGTCTTTCCCTCGCGGTCCCCCTGTGCTGTCTTTCCCTCGCGGTCCCCCTGTGCTGTCTTTCCCTCGCGGTCCCCCTGTGCTGTCTTTCCCTCGCGGTCCCCCTGTGCTGTCTTTCCCTCGCGGTCCCCCTGTGCTGTCTTTCCCTCGCGGTCCCCCTGTGCTGTCTTTCCCTCGCGGTCCCCCTGTGCTGTCTTTCCCTCGCGGTCCCCCTGTGCTGTCTTTCCCTCGCGGTCCCCCTGTGCTGTCTTTCCCTCGCGGTCCCCCTGTGCTGTCTTTCCCTCGCGGTCCCCCTGTGCTGTCTTTCCCTCGCGGTCCCCCTGTGCTGTCTTTCCCTCGCGGTCCCCCTGTGCTGTCTTTCCCTCGTGGTCCCCCTGTGCTGTCTTTCCCTCGCGGTCCCCCTGTGCTGTCTTTCCCTCACGGTCCCCCTGTACTGTCTTTCCCTCGCGGTTGTCAGCTCTTTCACGAGCCTCGATTCAGTATTAAAAAAAAAAAAAAAAAAAAGGCAAGGCTTTTCGAGTAGGTCGAATGAAAAGACCCCTGCGACGCGAAGTTGGGCTGACCAAGGATAAAGCCTTTAATGAAGGTAAGCTGTTAATTATCTTCAAAAGAGGTGTTTAAATTTACCCAAATACCCAGTTTTCATTCATGCACTCCCATGGAGTTCCGTTAGTATGCATGAAAAGTTTTGGGCCGCTAGATTTCATGGTTTTAGAGTTATGGAGGAGACACACACACTAACTGACTGCAACACATACTCTATTGTACATCTATTATTATTATAGATACGGTATTGCACAATTATGGTGGATCTCCTATAAAACAAAGTTTATTTACCGTCCCAAGATGGCAGTTTCACTTTATGGTGTTTAGTGTTGAGCTGCATCTACACGACAAATCAAAAATATACAGGTTCTCAGTTTGGTTTAATGGTGGTGAAAGCCCAGGAGTGTGGTTAAAGTAGTTGTACATACACCTTTGAAAATATCTCCATTTGTGGTTACAAGTGTGGTTCCTTTTGGAAAAGGTGGTACCACTGTGCAAAACATTTACGTGAGCCAAGAAAACTTTGATCCTCTTACGTTTCAGCATGTCCCGTGTGCATGTCAATGTATTGTAACGATTCACAAGAAGTCCTCATCACAATGTGATGATGTAAAGTAACGTACCTGTTGTGTATAATCCGTTGTACAATGTCATCAGTGGTGAGATCATTTCCACTTGCAACCTTCCGGAATATTCCACGGCGTTTTGGCTCCTAGACACAAGGCCTCGGCAGTCACATCAAAATATTTAACATCAAAATGTGTATTTTTTTTTTTTTGGAAGTACACAAGAAAAATGCATCAAGGTAAAAAAATGAACCCGATGAGAAAGTTGAAAGAAAAAATAAAATAAATGTCGATAGTGTAGAAAAAATTTCCTTTCCGTTGGATGAGATCAACAGAGAAACTCACAGCGTATGGGTCTGCACCACTCGTATCCAACATGGTGTCTGTGTTTCCATGGCAGACAAGTTCCACCTACCAAAGAATCAGCACAAGGAGGCTAAACGTTAGATTAATAGAACTGCATCAATGACACCACATGACTTAATTCAGGCCTTCGTGGGTAGGATCACATTACCTAGGGGGCCAGAGGGGTAAAACTCAAAATTTATGCTGTAAAAGGTTGTTGGGAATCAACGCCTTCTTATAAACACCAAGTACCCCTTTCTGGGTGGACAAACCTGTCAGCAATGTACTTCATCCACAGCATGATGGAGTACTGCTCTCCCCTTTGGGCTCACACCCCTGCCTCACACCTTGCTCAGCTTAACACCGTGGAAATCAAAGCCTTCAAGATTATTGGAATCTCCCGTAATGAAGCTGAGTTTATGTACCTCTCATTTTCCCATGGCAGACATTTTGGTTGTCTGTCTTCTATCACCTCCTGTCTGGTCTTACACCCTCTACTCTTTCCGTGCTTTGCCCCTACTATGAAGTGTGTGATTCCTGGGAGAGCTTCACAAATGACCTCATACTTGTTTAAAGGCCAGTCTTGTACGTACCTTGAAATAGTCTAGCAGTTCTGCTGTGACAGAATAAGGAGCTCCAATGATTGCCTGGGAGACATACTGTTTGGGAGAGGGGAAAGGTAAATAAATAATTAGATTAGATCGTATAAAAGATACATTAGAATCCAACACAGACTCAGACAAAAGCATACTATAACTAGTACGACACTTGGTAGAATGCATACCTCCACCAGGCTGAGCAGTTTATGTTTTGTTTGCCGCTGATAGGCCGGATCTGGATCTGCACCTCCAAAATCGAATCGGCTTGTTCTTGTCACCTCCCCAAATCTTCCAATAAGTTTTGAAATAAATCCTGCTACATATATCATATTTGGCCCCATTTCTCAATGGTGCAAAATCACTTTTAAACATTCTCGTATCCAGATCGTGATAGTCACCGAAATCGAATCACTTAGTCCTCGTCACACAACCAACGTGTCCACCAAGTTTCAACTGAATCCATTCATAACTTATTGATATATCCTGTTCACAGATGGACAGTGGTGAAAACATAACCTCCGTCCACTTTCGGAGGGGAGGTGGGAGGGAGGGGGGGATGTGGGAGGGAGGGGGGAAGTTGGGGGGGGAAGGGGAGGGGGGAGGCAGGAGAGGAAGGGCAGGGGAGGGGGGAGGCAGGAGAGGAAGGGCAGGGGAGGGGGGAGGCAGGAGAGGAAGGGGGTTCATATATATGCTGGTGGGTGAATGGGGTGAATGTGGCGTTCATCACGTTTCCGATTTAAGTGTGATGCATTAAGGAAGAAGAAGAAGCCGTACTACCAACTTTGTACACTTCCGGAATTGTTTGATTTATTTGTATTCAAATGTCTGATTGTTTTGTATTTATGTGAATGTGTACTTGCATATAACTGTCATTAATTTAAAAAGGCTTAGGCACTATCGAGCTTCTTCTTTTTTTTTAACTCCAAAAAAACGATTTCTTTTTCAATTTTTTTTTTTTTGCCTAAAACACTCCCAGGCACTCACTGATGAACCTCCGAAAATTTGACGAAGATCCGTTCAGCCATCTGAGAAAAATGGCGACACACAGAGACAGACAGACAGACACACACACACAGACAGACATCTCTCTTATATTGTAGATTATAATACTGCACTCCAAAATTCAAGATTACAAATCATAAATACAACCACGAGATGATGAAACAGACACCATACAAGCAGTGGCCTCATTGGCCAATAGGCAATGGGAAGTCGGGTATAAAATCCCGTCGCGTAGATCACTCACCCGACAAGCCAGCACACTCAGAGTTCGCTCGTGAATGTTCATAATGGGGTAGTTCTTGCCTTTGTAACGATTCACCTCCTGCCAGAAAGAAAATTTACATCAACAACCAACAATCAAAATGATCAATGTTGGCATGATATCCACTTTATTTAGATCTAACTTAGATCCCTCCTCTCACCCCTTCGCCTTCCTTATCCCGACCCCTCGCCTGTCTCCTCCCAACCACCACCACCACCTCCCTCCAGACTCCCACGCCACCCCTTTCCTCTTCCCTCCCCCTTCCAAACTCCCACCCCACCCCTTACTGAATGTCGAAGATTCTTCTCCTCTCAACAGTTGCTTCAACTATATAAAGGATTGAATTATCAACTCTCCCAATCTGACCTCTAAACTCGACCCGCTTATATTACGCCGCAAAGTTGGTTTTCTTTCTCTTTTCTACAGATATTACTTTGGTTTCTGCTCCCAATAACTTTCTGCTTGTGTACCTCCGCCATTAGCGAGACCACGGAATACTCGACAAGCCACTACGTCACAGTCGTCACATGATTATTGCATGGCGATTGGCAACTCTAGGGTGGGCCATTGTGATGGTTGTTTCTTCCCCACCTCTGCCAAATTCTGGAACTTTTTACCTTCCCATGTTTATCCAAACACTTACGACCTTGACCTTTTGACAAAGCAGATTTTTTACTTCCTCAAAAACTCTTAAACTATTCTCTCTTTTATCACTTTTCTAACAATGCAGCTCTTTTATTTAAGGCCTGGCCTCAATGAGGACTCAGTCCGTGACTGGAACCTTCAACATAAAAAACTCAACCAATATCCTCTTCTGCCATTATCTTTTAACAAATTATCCTGTTAGTAAACCTTTCCTTATGAAATTGATTTGAAACAATATTATCACCTATGTATAACGTTCCCGAGTTTGTGTCAATTCTACTCCAAGCATGAAAGCTAAAGGAAAACGATGACATAACAGATTTTATACATTTTCTGTAAATGATGCTGGTATGCACAAAAGGGTGACCATTTTGAATGTTTCATCAATGGTTAAAAACACACTTGGTAACGGTAAGTTAACCACAAGATAGTATAGTACGGAGGTAGCACACTTACTTTTGAGCCATCCGGTCTGGGTTTGATTCCCGAACGGACTATAAACTGTCTTTTTGGCACTTCGCATTTAGGGTGATGCACCATCTCAAGCCGGCTGTCCTATCTGCTAGTATGAAAAACGTAAAATATACCACGGTCGGCGTTGGTTGTTTTTCATGAAGAGTTGGCGAGTTATCACCGGCACATTGAACCAATTACAATTTCCTACCCTGACTAATTGTTGGAAAGGCACGTATTCCATTTTGTGCTTGTTACAAGTTTTGCGTTAGGCCAAGTAAAAAAAAAAAATGTTTCTCGTCCCTGCCCGCTTCCTTTTTGGTCGCCGCCTACTTTTATTTACTATTTAATACTATTTTTTTTTAATATATACTTGTTTTTTTTAAATCGTTTTGCGAAGAAACTCGGTCTAAAACTTGCCGTTTCCGGGCGTTTGCTGATCGTATCTTATGCATTGATGATCTAAACTATTATGGATCGCGCCCTCTAACGGAACTTCCTGGTTAATACATGCTAGGCTTAACGCAGACACTTTGTGCTAAAGACGGTCAATTCTCGCAGCGGTTGTGCACTGGGCAAGTGCAATTTACGTGTAAAAATCTTGCATTTCATACTTTTAATGGTACAAATTTGAGTAGGGAATATGACGATATTCGTGTGTGTAAGCATACATTCGTCGACAAAAGTTTTGAAGTCTTGGTTCGCGAGATCAGTTGTAGATGAGAAGCGAACGTTGAACGATCTCTTCGCTAAATTTGCCAGTGGAGAATTTGACGATGGAGATGACATTGGTGATGGATACCAAACAACGAAAGTAAGTTGGTTAGAATGTTTAAAATGGTTCTCACTTTATGGATGACATGTACAAGATTGACATAAGTCTCACTGGGATTTCTTACTTTAATATTTATGGAACAGACCATAAGATAGACCAAGTCCTATAGTCATTAGTTTCACTATGTGGGGGGAGGGCAAACTGTTGATTAAACATATATTATTTAGTCCCACTTCTGGTTTTGCAAGAGGGAAGGATCAGCCTTCCAATGAAACTACAGTAGTTGTTTTTTAGGATTTCATCAATCTTTTGGTCTGTTCTCTGAGTAGTCCCCAATATGAACAATTCTAGTACTATTCATGTATTATTGTGTATTTATATTAAACAAGGACACATACCAAATTTAAACAGTCATTGTTTCTTTTTTGTTTTATTCAAATATAGTTTGTCCGGTGTAACACATGACATGTTCCATTGATTGATTCTATTCATATGCCATTTCAGTTAAAACATATATTTATTTGCTAATTTGGAAATGAAATTGCAGGCCTTTCGGTAACAATCAACACTGGCATGTTTCACATTACATTGGACAAACTATAGAGTCTTTAAGTCAGCCACAGTGGTCATTCAATTCATGGCAGCCATCTTGGAAAAAAATAGCAAAAAAAATGAAAATAGTAAATAGTAAGGGTAACATAGTAACATAGTATAGTAACATCATATGCCTCCTCCTTTTTTCAAAAAAGTCCGGACGAGAAACTTCTTTTTTTTTTTACTTGGCCTTATACCTAATTTAAAAAGTAAACATTTATAAATGGTGTATAACTTGATATTTTTGCAAACAAAGTTCCCACCTGATCATAGTGCAGGCCAACTATGATGTAGGGGTTTTCACATTGTGCTGCCACAGCCATCAAAAAGTCGAGAAGGCCCACATCTGTGTGCACATGGACATCAAGTAGCTCACCACACCTCAAACTTGTATTTCAAGTTAAAAAAAAATAAATAAAAAAAATTTGCATTTATAAATAACAATGAAGAACTGGTCTTGCAGGTGACGATTTACTCTGACGAAGGCTTAACGCCAAAATAGTCAGCTTCTCCTTCCTGCCCACGGTGGTTAGCATTCCTCAAACAACGTCTTGTCAATGTCATTTTCAAAAACTAGTCATTTTAAAACTGATATAGAAAATGTACCTGACTATAAGTATATTGTGCTGTAGGTGCTGTTTTGTACAAATTCAGGAAATATACATTTCTAGGTTAGAGATACAGACCAATTTGAAAGAGTATGTTATTTCTATCAAATGTTGATAAATGGTGAATTCAACAAATGAAAGCAAAATATGAAGATTTATTTAGCAACAGTTTAATCCATGCACAGACACTGAACTTGCATAGTTGAATACACCTGTTTGTACAAGCCAATCATATCAGCCCATGAGTGAGATGAGCAATTTGAAAGGCTCATCTCTATTTTACTTCACAATTTTTACAAAAGAGTGAAACACGGGTCATGGGAGGATTATAAAGAAATGGCAAGATGATGTTAAACAAATATCAGGGGTCAAGGAGAGGAGTGAAACATTCAAGGTCACGAGGCAGGACTAGCAAAGGAGGAGTAACATCATTTAACTTCCATGAACCATGACCTAGAAGAAAAAGAAAAGTTAAACGCATTAAATCTGGGGAAGAGGGGTAGGGGACAGGATGAAACGTCAAAGATTACAGGAGTTGTGCACTACAAAAAGAACGTCAGAAGAAGGGAAAAAATAAAGAAACAAAGATAATTAATAACACTTTAATAAATATGGATGTATAAAGAAAATGGAGAAAGGGCAGGAAATTTTAAAAGAAAAAGTTAACTGTTGGGATAAGAGAATCAAATAAATGAAAAAGCGTTGCTTGATCCCATTGGGAGCTAATGTGCCAGGTATGAAAATCAATTTAGTTCCTACTGTTGATGCTTTCTCATTTGGCAAAATCCATTGTTTGGCCTCTCTACCGATGAAGTCAATCACGAGTCTTTATCACAACAAGTATTCCTTATTGTATAAAATGAAGATTTGACAACGATTCGATTACGAATTAGAACTGCAGGTCGTCATCAATACTAGGGTACAATGACACCTCCGATGCAGCACCTCTGTAGAGTAGGGCATTGGTTGTGAACTAGGCCAAGGTATCGGCATACAAGGGTGAACCATTTTTGAAAAACACTCGAATATAATACCCCTCGATTCACTGATGGAAATACCAATCTTTGCTGCAATGGCTAATCTATGGGGGAAGAAAAAAAAAAAGGATTCCTGGGAGATCCTGCTCTCCGTGCAGGGATAACCAACATAATGTGTTGGCATTTGCAGTTTTCACACGCGTGTCCATGTACCCATAAAAAATTGCTTTAATTTTTTATTTTTTTTGGCTCACAAACACTACCGAATCCCGAAGTTACCCGAATCCACCATAGTTGGATTTATTGAAATCCGTTAATCCGTTCTTAAGTTATAACACGACAAACAAACAAACAGACAGACACGGCTCCTTTTATGATATACATGTGCAGTTCAGTTCCTTTGTGATGTAAATATACTAGTTTGTTTCACATCATGAGCAGTTGCACTGAAAACTTATTGACATTATCACACAATTACAGGAAACCAACAATGCATTATTTGTTACACCATTAATGTAAAACACCAACTACTCTGTTATTCCCGCTATTATTGTTACCACAATTCTTAAGTTAAGTTCCTTGTTTAACAACTGATAGTTTGAAAGCTTGGTAAGCATATTTATACAAATTCCTTGATGTTTTTTTAATGCAACTTGTAGCTGTGTCCTGATATTTGTAAGTTGACAAATAAGTAGAAGTCTTGGGAGGACTATTTTCCACACAACTTGCTGAGTATGTTTGGGAAAATGTCAAAAGCAAAAATGATTATTGAACAAAAAAGAAATCACCAAAAGTGTCCACTAATCGGTGTGTTTGCTTTTGTATTCTCAAATCACAAAGAAAATGACTTACGAAACAAATCAAATGCTCCAGGAACGTAAATAACGGTGTCCTCTGGCCGTGGCTCCTCTCCTGATGAAAACTGCCATATCCGCTGTGATGTTTGAAAGAAACGAGACCCCTGCAACAGCAGAGAACCTGACGTGAAACTAGGTGTTAAACCACAAAGTAGAATTTGATGAAAATATATCAATGGATACGTCTTCACCCACGCTATATGTTAACCCACTGTTACGTTTAATCTCAATTCAAGGTCGAGTGAGTGAGTGAGTGAGTGAGTGAGTGAGTCAGAGACATAGAGACATAGACAGAGACAGAGACAGAGAGAGAGAGAGAGAGAGAGAGAGAGAGAGAGAGAGAGAGGACGGAAGACAGGTAAGTAGAAGAGCGACATCATCAGATTCTTCTAACTCGAGTTGTGGTCTGCAAAATGATTTCCAAAGGGCACATGACCTGAGACCTGGTCAATCTAAAATTGAATGAGTTCATCTTTGTAATACAGTGCATAAGTGTGTCAAGTATGGTTGAAATCTTTTTAGTGGTTCATAAAGTATTGCAGTAACAGAATTTCAATGAAAGAGCACGTGGCATTAGGTATTTGACCTTTTGAACCCAAAATTGAATCAGTGAATCTTTGTATTGCAGCCCATAGCTTTTCTAGATTTGGTCAAAATCCCTTCAGCGGTTCACTAGTTATCACGGTAACGAAAGTCAGTTACTTTCAGCTAAAGGTCACATGACCTTTGACCCTTAGAACCAAAAATAGAATCAGTTCATCTTTGCATAATGATACACCTTTTTATCACGTTTGTTCATAATCCCTTCAGTGGTTTACAAGTTATCATAGTAACAAAAATTGATCACGGGTGAACACAACCCAAAAACACGATGCTTCCAGTGCCTTCGGTGACGGAAGCATAAAAACTGTACCAACTTCATCAACAATTACAGTTAATTGAGCACTTTACCCTGTGCGGTCTTGAGATGCGAGGACATGGGCAGGGTCGTTGAGCGGCAAATTTCATTGGGCGTGATGACGTTAATTTTTGGCCAGGTAATGCTAAACGGAAGGGTTTTTAAAGTGCCAAAAAGGTGATTTGTGTTCCACAGTGTCCAAGTATATAATTCAATTGAAATAAAATTACGATTTTAAAGGTTTTAGAAAAAAATATTTAAGGAGTTTACCACCGATGATAAAGCGTCTTTTACGCCACCTTATCTAACACGTTACATTAGTTCTTCATGCCTGTTGTTTGTGTCATTTATGACGTCCTTAAAAACTGTGAGTTTCCTGTTTGGAATGATTTTCAATGTTTAATTACCAGACAGGCAGACAGACAGAGTAAAAAAAAAAAATCTCACACCTCTCCGCACCTGTGCAATTGGGACAAATTCAGAGCCAAAGTTCTGCTGAACTACAGGTTCGTTTTCCAATTCGTGGTCAAATATAATTTTTAATTGAAATGATGTTGTTCCTCGATCATAAACTGACGTTCGTTGACAGACAGACACAGAGAGAGAAGTGAACCAATTGCTTAACCCTGTTATCTGTTTCGCATGCGGGGGGTAATAAAAAGAGCATTCAAAAAGTGAAGTTTCATGGGTTTTCTTTTATGCAAGTACAAGATGAAACAACAAAATTAAAATATCTTTGCATTGGCCTGTAATACTCACTTTACTGAAGTTGTTGGTATGTTTCGTGTACTCAGAGCTATCATCCTGCTAAAACACCACACCCACCCACACAGTCACATCCCCTTTTTGAGGAGAATGCCTTCACCATAAAGTGAAGAATGAACACCCATAAAGTGTGGTTTTACATTAAATATGTTTCATGAAAGAAATGGGCAATCATCTACCTTATCATGCATGTAGACTTGTGGTGAAGTATTTGTTTATATCTATATATATATATCTATATATATATATATATATATATATATATATATATATATATATATATATATATATATATATATATATATATATATATATATATATATATATATATATATAGTTGCGGATTCGGGGGTCGGCGCTCCCCTTACCAGGGGGTTAATCCCCTTGTCTTTTAAGCTGGCCGTCCCCCAATCCTGGAAGTTATAACGCTCCTTTCCGGTCGAGATTGGCCAGGGTGATTGGTCAATGGAGTCCCAACTACCTGTGCCAATCCGACCGCAAAGCAGGGAGATAACTCCCGCTCGGACCGCAGACAAGATGGAAATTGCCAAGCGGTTTAGCAATCCGAAGCCCGAGCCATTAACAAAAGACTAACCCGATCCTGAGCGGTTCCGAAATCGTGCCACAGGTACTCAATGGAGAGAAAGGACGAAGACGATCGAATGGAGAGGAAACCAAAGTAAAGGAAGAACAAATATGATTTATTAATTATGTACAAAAACCCAAAGAGGAACCGAAAGGGAAAGAATATACAAGAAGAAGAAGAAGCAGGACACAGGGCAACCTTACCTATACAGTCTTACTTAACCCCAGGATGAACAAACAGACTTACACGGGAGGATAGTGGTAGGAGAAGGGTCCAAGCAGATGGTAGGGCGTTGAGGTCCGGCTCCGGTCCAGGCTGGAGAATGGGAGGCAGCTTGCGTGTCGCTGGCGCGCGATCGGACCTTACATATGGCGGGGGGGGGGGGGGGGGGGGTAGTCCTTCGCAAGTCCGTATGCGCAGTTCTCTGCTCGTGACCTCCTTACTCAGCTTCTCAGGTGTTCAGCGCCGCTTAATGATTCCTCGCGCATCTGGTACAAACGAGCTCAACAACCGGCAACAATAGGGGTCTAGAGGGCCTCAGCCGATTGCAGCAATGCGAGCACCCCCACGTCTCTCTCTTCTGCATGCCCTCTCTCTCTTCTCTCTCTTAGCACCTCCTCCTCTCAGCACTTCTCCGGTGTTCAGGCGCTGCGCTTGCGCTTATATAGTGCGCTTTAAAATCAAGCCGCGTACTCTCGCACTCTGCTCACCCGTGAGCTCACCTCACCCCTGGTTGGTTAGCGAGGGCTCACCGGCTCCGCCCCTAACAGGGCCACGCCTCGTTCTGGGCGCTCCGCCCCCTTCTTCTCCGGCTTGACCGCGTGCGTAATGGCGGCGCTAAGGCAGCGAACGCTGCTGGCAAGGCGCGTACCACAATTTGGAGAGAGTCAAGCCGCAAAATGAATGGAATTGAAAAGAACCTATCTTATTTAATTAATGCAACACAGATGCAACTATTGGGAACACAGCCTTATCTGAAACACATATTAGGGAAATAACTGACAGTCCTATGGTGTACTCCGTGTTGCTTGTGGACTAATTATGGGTGCGACATTATTAAATGAAGAGGATTATTTACAAGAATTATTTACAAGTATTTACAAGTGAGGGGTTCTCAAAACCGCAACAATATATATATATATATATTGTTACGGATCTCTCCGTCGGCCTGTTTCCCCTTAAGAAGGGGGGGGTCAATCCCCTTGTCCGCGACTGACCGACGAGAGTCCTGGGGGTCCCAACGCTCCTCCCGGTCGGGAGCAGCCAGGGTATTTGGTCTACAAAAAGTCCCAAGGACCTGAGTGCCACTCCTGACCGCGAGCAGGGGAGGGACTCCCGCTCGAACCCCGGTTTTAGATGTTATAATTGCCGAGCGGTGTTAGCAACACGACGTTCGAGCCATTACCAAAGACTAAACCCGATCATGAAACGTTGGCCAAAATCGCGCCACAGGTATTCAATGAGGGAAAAGAAAGCACGAAATGGATGTGAAGAAGAAGAAGAAGAAGGCAAAAGTAGGAAGAACAAATATGATTTATTACTACTATTTACAAGTCCAAAGAAACCAAGGAGGAGGAAGGATAATAAAATAAAGACAGAAAGAATGGAGGAACCAGAAGGACACAGAGCAATTTCTAGCTTACACTAAGCAGTCTTACTTAACCCCAGGACAAGACAAAAGACAGACTACGGTCAGACTCACACGAATGGATGGATGAGGCCAGGCACAGATGACTGGAAGGGGAGGAAGGTTCGCCTGGACACGGGAGGACGGCCGGGCCGGGAGTGAGCAGCCGCCGCCCTTCCTCAAAAGCAACGCTGCCGTCAACGCTCAAGCTGCGGTGGTCAAGGCTCCACGCTGCTGCTCCGCACACCGGTACCACCGTACACCACAACACAGCGCACCACCGTTTGGAAAGAAACTTGAAAGCCTCGTTGCCGCTCCTCTTCCACTGGGCTCAACTCCACTCTCGGTGGACTGCTCTTCCTCCACTGATGGACTTGAACTCAACTGGTGGACTGCGGTATTCAACAATTCCCTGACGCATCTGCCGTGGGGGCGTTGCGTGACGGGTTCTTCTCCTCCTTTCAGTCCCTCCCAACTTCCTTTTATAAGGCGCCTGGCGATCAAGCCGCCGGCCTTTTTGAAACGCCCATCGGTGAGCTCGCCTCAGCCTGGATTGGTCGCGAGGGCTCACCGATCCCGCCCCCTTGATGAGGTGTTGGCAAGGCCACGCCTTGTTCCTGGAGCTTGGTTGACTCCTCCCACCTTCTTCTCCGAACCGACCGCGTGCTCAATGGAGGCAATTGCAGTTGGTAAGTGCGGTTGGCAATGGTGATGCCACTAACCCCATCCAAAGTTACTGGCACTTTGAAGATGCCATGGGGGCGTTGGAGGGACCTATCTTATTTCATCTGATGCAATGCAGAGTCAACTAATGGGAAACACAGCCTTAAACTACATAGAATAAGGAGATAACTACTTAAGAGGGTATATGATTGGCTACGTGTATGTATATGGATTAACTAGGAGGACGACCTATTACCTTTACACACGGAGGGTGATATTTACAACACGATTCATGACACTTACAACAATAAAAAAAACACAGGAATTCTCAAATCCACAACAATATATATATATTGTTGTGGTTTTTAGAACCCTCCACTTTGTAAATATTGTAATATCCCTTATAAATAATCCCCTGTAAATATTCCCATTTTTGTATAAAAGGTCAAAGGTCGCACCCTAGTTAGGTCATATTGCAACACGTAGGACACCATAGGCTTCTTCTTTAGTTATCTCATTAGTATGTGTTCTAGTTAAGGATCTGTTCCCAATAGTTGAGTCGGCGTTGCATTAATCAAATAAGATAGGCCCCATTTCGCTCATTATGCACTCTCTCTCTCCAAATTATCACGTGGCTGGGTTAGCAGCGTTCGCTGCATTGAGCCGTCATCGCTGCCTTAGCGCTGGCTCCAAACGCCATTGAACACGAGGTCAGGCTTGGAGAAGAAGGGGGCGGAGCGGCAAGAACGAGGTGTGGCCACGTCAACTCACCACCAGGGAGTGGCCGGTAAGCCCCCACCAGCCAACCAGGGCTGAGGTGAGCTCGTTAGTGGGCGTAGCCCTATGAAGGCGGCTTGATTTCAACGCGTGATCATATAAGCGCGAGCGCCAAGCCCTTTGACAGACTGCGCCGGGGGATGCTGATCGTAACGGACTGCGCGAGGGGAGGTCATTGTGAACGAACTGCGCGGGGAGCGCTCGATTGATTGTCACTGCATTGAGCGATCTGCGCGAGGGTACCCTCTGAGACGAACGTTGGGCGAGAGAGAGTTGGCACGAAGATTATGTACGTGGCATCCCAGTCCCTCGCATAATTATAAGGTCCGGTCGCGCGCCAACGACACCAGCTGCCTGCCATTCTTCGCGGCGGATCCGGAGCCTGGACCGGACCCCATCGCCTGGACCTTTCATCCCTGCTATTCCCCATTCGTGTAAGTCTGTCTGTATTGTCCTGGGCGTGATAATTAAGAGTGTTATTATTATGTATGTGAGAGCTATTAATACAATTACTTGTTTTGTTCTGCAAGTGCATCTGCAAGTGCATTGGTTTGCCCTGTGTATCTGCTTCTTCTTCTTCACTGCACATTCCCTTTCGTTTCTTTCTTGGTTTTGGTTTTGTACATAATTAATAAACCTGTGTTCTTCCTTCTTATTCTTTGGGTTTCCTCTCATCCGGTCGCTTTAGTGATTTCTCCATTGATATACGTGGCACAATTTGGCCAACGCTCAGGATCGGGTTAGTTTTATTGCTAACGGCTCGAGCTTCGGATTGCTAAACCGCTCGGCAATCTTCCATCTTGTCCGTGGCTCGAGCAGAAGTATCGCCCTGCTTTGCAGAGAGGTTGGCAAAGGTATCTGGGAACCCGTTGACCAGTCACCCTGGTCAACCCCCGCAAAGGAGCGCGATATCTTCTAGGACTCAGACGGCATATATATAAATCATATATATAAACAGGTTCACAAGTCACGTCACATCAGGTAAAAACGTGCAAAGGCCATATGTATAATTAAACATAAAATATATTATCAAGCATCCACAAAAATCCCAGCAGCTTTGATATTCATTCAAAAACAATTTTTCGAGTGAATATCAAAACTGCTGGGATTTTCACAGAAAAAATGGATCTCAGAGAAAAATTAATTGCTTCGAGTTTATTTTGCATAATATATCTTAATAAAATAACCAAATAGATGGAAATTTTCAGAACAACATGTAGATAGGCCAAGTTTTCCAAAAGGCAACTGTGGGTACAGTTGCCAAGCAGTAAAACAATTATCTGAGCCCATGCATTAGAGGAAGCTAAAGAGTATATGAGTTTATTATTTGCAATTTTTTCCAATAATGATGATGTGTGCATTCCAGGTATTTATCAACACATAGGTACATCCATTAAGCAAACAGGTACATAACTGCAGACTACTGTACGTACCAGGTAACTGTGATGAGTACGTGTGAGTAACAACATCCGTCCAACCAGATCCGTCGTGGAAACACCCTGGGTACGTTGACACTCACTGAAAAATGGAGAACAAGACATTTCAACATCAAGTAGTTTTTCACTGGAGATTATTGTTTATGTGATCATGTTTGCAATATTCCCCTACAATAAATAGACATGAAAATGTGAGGCTGTGGAATCAAAAAGGGTGTGCTGTCCATATGCGGCCTGGAACACGGGTGTGATGGGAAAGGAGTTCCTCATCACATCTACACCCAAGAGTTTAAGAGGGAACAAATGCCCCCAGAGTTCCCCCAAATCCACCGCGGCAATGCTACGACATTAATATTGAAAGTCACTATTTTGATAAATGGGTTCACACTGATAAATAATTGCAAAAAAAATAGGCGTGAGGTACATGCTTTATAAATGTGAGCAGTTATGGCCAGGTACCAAGCCACCCTGCTTTTATACAACCCCATTTTCATCTGTCATGTGACCCATGATGTCCACTTTATAAAACCGAATTCAGAAGTTTTCAGAAGAACTGAATTCTGAATTCTGGATTGAAATTCAAATCCTGGTGGCATCTTGTCAAATCTGTTTCTGGTGTTTGTTCCCTCTCCACCCGCTCCCTTACCTCAAACGGCTACACAGCTGACTCTGCACGTGAAAAAGCTGAATGCCTCAACTCTGTGTTTGCCTCAAATTATTGTGTCCCAAACCCATCGCTCTCTGTACCCACCTTACCCAGTCATATGCAGCTGCGCCTGGACTCTGTGTTCTTCTCTCCTGACAAGGTGGAGAAGTTTCAGTCAAACCTCCAATCTGATTCTGCAACTGGACCAGACGGCATCAGCCCACGGGTCCTAAAATCCTGCTCTGCCACTCCATGTCACCCTCTCTCTGTTCTCTTCACCTACTATTTTGCTCAAGGTCATCTGCCATAAGCTTGGAAATCAGCCAACATTACTGCTTTACACAAAAAAGGTGCAAAAACAGATCCTTTCAACTACAGACCAATCAGCCTGCTCCCTATCATCAGCAAGGTCATGGAATCCATCATTGCTTCGGATATCAAATCCTTCCTCTTCTCCAATGACTTGATCTTGGATCATCAATTTGGATTCAGACCAGGTCATTGTACTCTGGACATGCAGTTTCGGCTGTCTCAACAATGGATGGAGGCCCTCAACGCCAAACAGGAAATCAGAGCCGTCTCCCTTGACATATCTCGTGCCTTCGATACGGTCTGGCACCCTGCTCTGCTCACCAAACTTTCCTCCTATGGTATCCATGGAAATCTCCACGCATGGCTTGCGGACTTCCTCTCTAGTCGTAGTCAACGTGTGGCCCTGAAAGGAATTCTCTCATCTCCCCTTCCTGTTCAGACTGGAGTTCCTCAAGGCAGTGTTCTGGGCCCTGTGCTTTTTTTGGTCTTCATCAATGATCTTTCCAACTCTGGAAAACCCTCTCTATCTCTTTGCTGATGACTCCATTCTCTGCCGCTCCATATCTCAGCCCTCTGATCAGCAGTCTGCAGCCTCCTCACTCTCTGCACACCTGGACAAAATCATGAACTGGTCAAACAAGTGGAACATGTCTTTCAATCCTGACAAATCTCACACTCTCACAATGTCTCTCCGAAAAGACAGACTGGAAAACCCTCCCATCTACTTTCTCAACAATCCTCTTAAAGAAGCTCTGTCACTCAAGCTTTTTGGCCTCACTTGCAGCCATGATCTTTTCTGGGAAAACCACATTTCCAAGCTGGCCTCCAAAGCCAGTTGCCGACTGGGCATCCTCCGTCCTGCGAAGTCCTTCCTTGGCACCTCTGAGCTCCTCACCACATACAAAGCTTTCATCTGCAGCTTGATGTAATACTGCTCTCCCCTCTGGGCTGGTGCTCCTGCCTCACATCTAACTCAGCTTCACACTGTAGAAACCAAAGCTTTCAGAATCATTGGAATCTCCCGCGATGAAGCCGATTCGGAGGGCCTTTCACTCTCACCACAGGCAGGTTGGTGGTCTTTCTGTCTTCTACCGACTCCTCTCTGGCCTAGCTCCCCCAGCTCTGCCTGTGCTGTGTCCCCCAAATATTCCTGCAGGATGCACAAGAACTGCCAGCAACCCTCTGCTTGTGAAACTGTCAAAATCAAGACTCTCTGCTCACCTTCACTCTTTTATTCCTCTTTTTAACCACCTCTGGAACAAACTCCCGCACTCTCTTCAATCCCACTCCTCCCTTCAGGTCTTAAAAACAGTTGTTCACCACCATCTCTTATCTTCCCCCATCCAAAACCTTGATCTTTTCTACCCCCGTTAAAACACTCCAAATCCACCTCTTTCAATCCCCAACTTCTTTCCTGAAATTCCTAGTTGGGTCAATTTGTTTTTTATACCATGTACCCCTTCCCTCCCCCTCCCCCCCCTCCCCCCAGCCCTCTCCCTCCCACAGATCTCCCTATTTTCTACTGTTGTGCTTGTGTGTTTCCCTCCCTCTCCCCATATTGTCTCTCCCTCCCTTTATTGTTTTATGTGTCCGTTTGTTTTTTGTGTTTTATGTGCTAATGTGTGTTTAATGCTAGCTCTTACATGAGCCTTGATCTTGTATCCCCCCCCCCAAAAAAAAAAGTTGATTTTAAATGATTAAATTGAAAAGAAATCCAGATTAAAAATTCTTTTTAAAAAAGACTGCCAGACCATGTGACCTATGACGTTTAAATTATCAAATTATATTGCCAAAGACTCGATCATGTATGTGAAGTTTCACATCGATTTAGTAAGTCATTCTGGAGAAGATAAAATTGTAAGGTTTATTCTTCAAAAAGAAAATGTTTTTTATGGCTGCCAGACCATGCGATCGATCATGTTGACGTTGTGCAATGGCTGGAGATGGAATAGGGAGGGGCATAGTATAACAAAATCAATAGAGAGGCAGCCTGTTAGGCTTGATACCCGAATAATAAAAACTACAACAAGGATTGAAACAATGAAATGCACTTCAATAGATAAAACTCAAAAATTATGTTTCCAACTCATGGCACACATTATTACAGGAAAAACGTTCCCTTCCTATCCATTCATAAGCTCTGGAAAGCATCCAAGAAGAAATAGTTTTGTTGTCTTTTAGTGAATGTCAAATTGTCCGATACAGACAAGGAAGCACTTGTTAATGTTGAAGGACTCTTCTTGCATTCTTCATATCTTCATAAAGATATATCTTCTTTATGAACTATCTTCATAAAGAAACTAAAATATAAGTAGAGATACATTCAAAGTACACCGTCCCCATGCCAAATAAATAAATACCATATCCTCCAGCGGTGCCGTCATGCAGCACATGGAGACGGAATTGGGAGGGGGCTGTGTACAATATTGATTGATCAATTGCGTAATTACAATAAATAAACAATGATCGTACAATAATTAATAGAGGACATGGATTTGTCCCTCCCCCCCCCCCCCCATTGGAGAAAGACCCTCTCATGTTCAGGCCTTTGGTGCTATGGTTGGCAGCGAGTGCCGTGGAAGCATTGACGGAAATATAGTGGCAATCATATGTGTGGGGAAATTACATGCTCAGCCAAGGTCGCCCAGATAGCTCAGATGGCAGAGCACTGGTGCGGTTTTCCAGAGGACCTGGGTTTGATTCCTGGTCTGGGCGTGTAATTTTCCTACATATATCAATATATCAATGTATATATCAATATATATATTGTTACGGTTCTACGCCGCCTTTCTTCCCCTTACCAAGAGGGGATTAATCCCCTTGTTCTTTCTGGGCCTGGCGGAACCGAGGCTTGACACATCCCTTCCTGGCAAACGCAAGGTAGGGTTTCGGGACCAAGTCTCACACGTACCTAAATACCTGCGCCACCCTGGAAGCGAGGAAGCAAGCCTCGCACGAGCCACGTGTGGTTTGAGTACGCCGAGCGGATTGAGTACCACGTGGTCCGTGCAGTCTTAATTAGTGGAACCCGATTTGAGCGGTTCTACCCATACCACGCTTAGCCAATGAATAAACCACAGGAACGGTCGGATGGAAGAAAGGAAGAACACAGGTTTAATTATTCCCACACGTATGTACAATGATCGGGGATGCAGAGACACAGAGCAGCCTTCGACAATCTTATCTTAAATCCCAGACAACGGGCCCGTCTCACTCACACAGGGAATTGCAGATGGGTAGATGTTCCCCAACGCGTCGACGTGGTCATCCAGAGACGGTCCCAACGTCCCGCGAAGATGGTAGCAGGCAATGGCAAGAACCTCGGAGCGCGTCTCCCGAACAAGGCAGATAACGAGGTGGAACGGTAAAGGGCGGGACTCTCAGCGCGGCTGGCGATTACTCAGCCGTTCTCACTCGCGCGACTTAATGCGCTGTATATCGGTTCATGCGCGCCTGGCTGCGCCCACGTGTCTGTACAGCTCTCGGACGCTGCCAACTCCTCTTCCTCGATCCTCTGAGCTGGTTAGTGCACGCGAGTTCTTTGACGCTCTCCACTTGCGAGTCCTCTGTTTAACAGCTTTCCCGCGCGAGTCCTATCGAGTGCAAGTCCATCTGCGAGAGTCCTTCAGCGCTAGTCCTCGTGCAAGTTCTTTAGGCAGCAGTCCTTTCGTGCAAGTCCTTTCGAGGGTTTTGCGCAGCGGGTTTTATAGCTACGCCCACGAACCTTCTGGAACCCTCTCGACCCTTATCACCACGCCCTGTGACGCAACGCCGCCGTCACCACCTCTGAGCCCTGATTGGCGGCTCGTGCTTACCGTCAGCGCTTCTGCCGCTCAGCCCTCGGCTCCGCTCCAGTCCTCCTAGCCTGCCTCGTGTTAACTCGCCCAAAATGAACCAACGTTAGCGCAAAAGGGATTGAGGCTACGGACGTTGGATACTCGGTGGCAGTAGGGCCTATTCTCCTGACTCTACTTCAACGCAGAACTAACAATGGAAAGGAACTAAGCTCACAATTACTAAGACATAACTATACTATTGCGAGGCTACACGTTGCTTGTGTGACTAACTATGGGGGGCAAATTTTAACCTTTATTAGACTCACTGTACAAACTCAAAACCACAACAATATATATATATATATATATATGTATGTATGTGTATATATATATATATGTATGTATGTGTATATATATATATATATATATATATATATATATATATATATATATATACACACACACAGTCGTGGCCAAAAATATTGGCACGCTTGAACTTCTTTCAAATAATGCACCATTTATTCAAGAAAATTGTTGAAATTAAAAAATATTTTGGTATCCACATATGTATTTCTTTGGTTTGCAGTGGAACAAAACAAAAAGATCTGAAAAGATCTGATGGGGATTTCTAAATTTGAGCTTATTCCACACAGAAATCCTAAAATGGCCAGGACAATATTATTATTGGCACCTTTTAGAAGTTGCCAGAAATAATTAGATTTCAAGCAGGTGATTCTCTTTTACTTTGGAAATGAACTCACCTGCGGTGAGTTGCAGGTGCCTGCAATATAAAAATCCCTCATTAAACCAGTTTGAATAGAGAAAAGGAGTCATTCTGTTGTTTTGTGTCACTGTGTGTACCGCAACGGGCATGGAGAAAAGAAAGAAAACCAGAGAATTATTGTCTGAGGAGGTCAGACACAAGATTGTAGCCAAACATGAACAATCTCAAGGCTACAGGTCCATCTCCAGATACCTTGATGTTAATGTGTCCACCGTACGCAATGTTATCAATACGTTTAAGGCCCATGGCATTGTAGCCAACCTCCCTGGACGTGGCCGCAAGAGAAAACTTGATCGAAGATTGCAGCGAAGGATTGTTCGAATGGTGGAGAAAGTACCTCGATCAACTGACAAACAGATTCAAGCTGACCTTCAGACACAAGTTACGATAGTTTCAACTCGCACCATCCGTCGCAAATTCAATGAAAGGGGATTCTATGGTAGGAGATCCAGGAGGATCCCACTGCTGAGAGAGAGACGTAAGAAAGCCCGACTGGAGTTTGCCAAAACACACCTGAACAAGTCAGAAAAATCCTTCTGGGAGAATGTCCTGTGGACAGATGAGACCAAATTAGAGCTTTTTGGTAAAGCACATCATCTCTATGTTTACAGAAAACAAAATGAAGCCATCAAAGAAAAGAACACCTTCCCTACAGTCAAACATGGAGGAGGTTCAGTGATGTTTTGGGGTTGCTGTGCTGCCTCTGGCACTGGGTGACTTGAATGTGTGCATGGCATCATGAACACAGGAGATTACCAACGCATTTTGGAGCGCAATGTTCAACCCAGTGACAGAAAGCTGGGTCTCCGTCGAAGGTCATGGATCTCGCACCCAAACACACTTCAAAAAACACCCAGGAATGGTTCAAGACAAAACGCTGGACTGTTCTGAAGTGGCCAGCAATGAGTCCAGATCTAAATCCCATTGAACACATGTGGGAGATCTGAAAACAGCAGTTGGGAGAAGGCACCCTTCAAATCTGGGAGAACTGGAGCAGTTTGCACTAGAAGAGTGGAACAAACAGCCAGTAGGGAGGTGTAGGAAGCTCATTCATGGCTATAGGAAGCGCTTGACTGCAGTTATTTTGTCCAAATGCTGTGCTACCAAATATTAAGTCTCGGGTGTCAATAATTTTCTCAATGCCATTTCTTTTTATTTTCTGATTTAAAAGGATATATTAAGTTCTGAATCAAAAACAAAGGTTCTGTAATATTAACAGTGAAATAAAGAATTGTGGAGACCAAATACTTTGGTCAATTTCAACTTATTTTTAGAGGAAATTGAGAGTTATTTGAAAAAAAAGTGCAAGGGTGCCAATATTTTTGGCCACATTATATATATATTTAACTAAAGAAGCACACTAACCCTATGACATGACACTGACATCATGTGTATAAATTGTACCAACACATCACCTCCAAACTAGGAGGCATCCGTGTGGTACTCAAGTCTTTGCAGACTGAGATTAAAGCTCTATGGTCACAAATAGACAAAGGCAGAGATGTCGATCTAGATTTCGCCAACTCAATGAAAGGGGGTTCTGAATATATATATTATATATATACATGACAATATATAATATATATATATGACAATATATATACTCATATATATATATATTGTTGCGGAATCCGGGGGACGGCACTCCCCTTACCGAGGGGGGTTTAATCCCCTTGTCTTTTTAAGCTGGCCGTCCGACCGGTCCTGGTACTTGTAACGCTCTTCTGCGGGGTGGAACTGATCAGGGTTATTGGTTCAGGGTTTATCCCGAATACCTTTATCAGTCCCTCTGCAGAACAGGGAGACAAGTACCGCTCGAATCCCGGACAAGATGGTATGTTGCTGAGCGGTTTAGCAGTCCGGAATCCGAGCCGTTAGCAATAGACTAAACCCGATTGCGAAGCGGTTCGGCCAAAATCGTGCCACAGGTACTCAATCAAGAAATCACGAAAACGATCGGACGAGAATGAAAACCAAAGAATAAAGAGGAACAGGTATTTATTATTAATGTACAAAACCAAAGAAGAAGAAGAACGAAGTAATTTACAGAAGACAGTGCAATCCTTAACTACAAGTTCAGGCTTAACTTATACCCCAGGGACAATACAAACATCACAAACTCACGTACACTAATGGGGAATTGAAGGCAGGAATGAATGGCTGGAAGGAGAAGGTGGGACCACAGGGCTGGAAGGATGAGGTTCAGGTCCATGCAGAACGGCAGGGCTGGAGGCGAGCGGCCGCCGACTCCCCGCACTCCGGTTCACACGGCGGGGTTGCCCGTGGCAGCGCGTCAAAGCTGCACGCGGCAGGGACTGTTTGAAGCAGTGTCTCTCTCTCGTACCTCACTCCACAGAACTCCGAACTTGGTCAACACTCAAGCGCCTCCCTCCACAGAACTGCTTGGTTCGTGCTCCCTCACTCATCTGCATAAGCAGTCCCTCACTCCTCCTTTTATTGCCCTCCCCGAAATCAAGCAGCAGGCTACGAGGGCACGCCTACCGGGTCGCTCACCACGGTGCTGATTGGCCGTTAGGGCTGGCTGACTCCACCTCCGATGACGATGAGGTGCCACGCCCTTCTTCTCCGAGATGAGCACATGGCAATGGCGGCTTGCAGGAATGGAAAACCACTCGCACCCTTTTTGAAAAGAACGAAAGAGACCTATCTTATTTGATGCAACGGAGATTCATCTATTGGAAACATGGCCTTACCTGAAACACATAATAATGAAATAACAACGAAAGGGCCTATGATTTGCTACGTGTTGCAAAGTGGACTAACTAAGGTGCAATTATTTCATTTACCAGCCAATTAAGGGGAAATGTACACAGGGGTTATTTATAAGGAAGTTTACAACTAAATTGACAAAGTGAAGGTTCTAAAAACCACAACACAGCACCCTCATTCCTCACGGCACGTCTCGGGCCGACAAAACTTTAACTTAGTGTGACACGCAGGTGTAATTTCCCTCTACTATTAACTTTACCCTGAGTGCGACAGTTTTAAAACACAATTAAATATGTTCCCCTACTACGTTGCATCCTACCTAACAGATTCACACCCACAATTAACCGAATTGCGGATTTAATTCTCAAACTATACATTTAGCCGGTGGGGAGCATTATTTACAAGTGACATTATTACATTATTTACAAAACGCAACCCAGGACCTGTCATTTTTCTGAGGAAACAAAAAGAGAATCCTGTGGGAAGGAGGAGAAAGCATGCACTGCATCGATACACCACCTCACATGCCCAGGGATGCGGAAGTTTATTGCAATGCATCCCCGAGCATGCAAGCACCAAAGCACCAATCATAAGCACCAGTCAAAGCACCAATAAAACAACTGATGGTCTTGATCTTGCTCTGCTGCTCCCTCTGCTGGCCGTTGTCTCTTCCAGATGTTGTCGTTCTTGGTGGCTTGCTGCCTATTTGCAATAATAAATAAAAAAGCACAAAGCGTGTCCATTTTCTATTTATAGCCCACAGGGGCCAACTATGGGTGGTCCACCTGTAGGGCAAAAAGGGGCCACCTCTCCGTGGTCCGCACGCAAGATCTTCCTGGGCCATCATGGCCGGTCCCAGCAGAGGGGCCATGCCACACACGTGTGGTCCATAAGTGGTGCTCGGCCACAGAACCGTGGTCCATATGGTGGTGCATGGCCGCAAGATGTGCGGTCCATAAGTGGTGCATCGATCCAGGCAGCTGGCAGCGGGGGCTCGGGCACACAATTGCGGCTCCCGCACGCTTTCCCTCAGTGCCCAGAGAGCACGGTCCATGGGGGGGGGGGGGGGGGGGGGGAAGACAAAGCAGAGTCAGCGAGGGCAAGGGCGCAAGGGTACACATCAATACAAGGCAATGCAGAGGTGAGGTGCGCCTGGAGATCGAGCGGAGAAAGCTCGTCCCTAACGTACGCCACCCCACCAGTCACCTACTCTACCCTTGCCCCTTACCCCGTATTTACAAAACAATTTACAATTCGTCTCTATCGTCATGTCTTCCCCATATCTCCCCTAATACCAAATTCGTTACCACAATCCCTCTAACCAAATTTGCCATCACCCAATTCATCATCAATCCTCATAAGGAGGGAGAGATGGAACGTTAAGCACAATGTCTCACCCACGTCATGATGCATCTCACATTCCCAAAAACATCTGCAACAAAAAAAACAAACAACCATGGCATGGCGTGGAGTTCTGTCACCTCAGGTGAGTGGGTGTCGATGGTGCGAGGCGATTCTTAATCCTAACTACTCTCTAAATGACATTAACACACTTTACACTACCCGGGGTCTTTCCCTGCCAAACCATTGGCCATCTTACTCTATGCGGTTCTAAAAACCAAACTCCCATTGACCATCTGTGGCGCTCACCAATTTGGGGTCTCACTCCCCCGATTCAACTCCCTGTGCCTTCGCACAATTTCTGGGCTGAGTCGTGTGGCTCCCCTAACAGGTCTACTTACCTGTGCGCCTCCGCCACTGAAGTTGCCACCCGAGCTTACCTGCTCCTCACTAACCTACCTGGGGAAGGCCCTCCCTGGCGCTTACCCCCTCGGTGCCCTCTCTGGCACTGGGCTACCCGGGTCCTTCCTCTGGATCCTCGGGCCCCATTGAACTCTAACTGGCTCCCAGAGCCTACCTGCGGCCTCACCTGGCCGACGGACTAACAGTGGCGAAGCGCTCAACCAACCATACCTCTAACAGGCCACACGCCCAGCCATTTCCACATCACTAATGCACCCATCCAAACACCATTCTACCACACGCACCACAGATGCCAATATCGAACCACAATTTACCGATACCCTCTACCTACTTTTAAACTACCCTCCCCGGGTATTCGTGATAGGGGTCCATCTTCCCCATATCTCCCCTTCACACCAACCGCTCCACTCCACGTTTTCCACCATACTCACCCCACACCATCCATTCCATACTCCATGTATCCCAGACCATTCATTTCATCCAACCATTCTCTGCACACCTGTGCTTCACTTGCACACCTGTGCTCACACACACCTGGTGGCTCTTGCACCCTCCTTTCCTCCCAGGCTTCTTCATTCACTCAATACAATGCACAATCACAATTATTCACTCATACACTGCTCCATACACTTTCACGCTCAATACAACTCACAATCACCTCACACTTTTCACAATACGCTGCTCAATACACTTTCCATTCTCCAAACCATTGCCTCAGTCACCCAGATTTTCCCACGCTCACACACACATCTTCCCCGAGCATTGACCCTCAATTCCTCATTTCAACATGCTCACCAGCAAACACAACTGCATCATCTAAACTACCTGGTGCCCTTCTGAAACTCGCGCTTCCCAGTCGCCCCTTATACTATTGCGCTCCCTCGTCATTATCATCCAACTAATCTACCTACGTCCCCTACTACAGGTATCATGTCGCTACTTAACCCTACCGTTACCTATTGTCATTTCTCTAGATCCCTAATCCATTATCCAAACCCTCCCTGGCTTGGTTGCACTGCCATAACCCCATAAACTATAGCTCATGTGCCCGGGGGATGTGAGGGATGGCAGAGTTGCCATTCCTCTACATCACCATCGCCAATCAAATTTTGCCCATCACGCCAATCAAATTTGCCAATCATGCCAATCAATTCACCCATCAAATTTTGCCAATCAAATTTCACTGCTAATCATATTCCCTATCCCTACTCGTCCATTATTCTGAGCCTCGGTACGTCGTTACATGCTCAAAGCTCGGCTTCGCCAAGCCGAGCAATGAATGCGGGTGGTTCGTCTACCGCGGTTGGATCCGTCCGGCATTCGGTTCAAGGGAGGCGGTTTGGTGTGACCCAGGTTCAAAGCACCATCCCGGCGCGGGGCCTCTCGCTCCCAAGCGCGATGGGCCAACCTTGTCCGGGTGGAACGCCGCCACCACAAGGGGGCGCCGTTCCGATTCCTCCTACCTGCCCTTGAACCGGGCCTGTCGCCTTGCCCGGCAAGGCCCGGACTCGACCTTGCGGGGCGGGGCCAGGCCCAAATCGTGCACGACGCTCCGAAGAGGAGCGACGCAGCACCGATCCCCGCCGGCTCCCGCAATACCCACAGCCCGGCACGGACCGAGAACTCGCGTCGGTTAAACGTCGGTCTAACCGCTATCCCGTTTAACGTCGATGCTCCCCGGACATGCTCACACCACGCGTTCCTTTTTACACTCACCAACCCCGGCGGCTCAGCGCATCTCATGCATTCCACACACTCCGTCCATTCCACCACCGCACTCCCTGTTACACACCACACCTCTCGCGCACCATCTTGCGCACTCTCCCTCGGTACGTACTCCGTACCACTCATGGGGGTGCACTCTTGCCTCCACGCACTCCGATGTGCCCTCCCGCACATGCCCCACCACCAACTCAGATGTGCCTCCTCGCACACGCTCAACCATTCCAAGTGTGCATTCTTGCACCCGCTCCACCACCAACTCACTCTCCGGGTCACTCACACACTCGCATGTACACTCTGGATCGCTCTCACTCTCTGTGTCGCATTCATTCTCACTTCCACACTCTGTGACACACTCACTCTCCGACGCACACTTTTTTCTTACACGCGCGGTATTCTTTCTCACACCACGCACCCCGGACCTCCCACAAACGCCCGGGTGCCGTCTCAATCCCAAGCGCGCGAAAATTCTTGCTGCGCCAAACACCTTCCCGCAAAACCTCTTAGCACCACATACAGCCCGACTCACCTTCAGGGTTCTTCTTCTTCGCTCCACACACACTTGCAAATCTTTATAAGGATTATGCAGCACGACATCATGATGTGAGCCCGGACTTTGCACATTATCCATCACTTTCTCCGATTCCTGGGCTACCTCCGTCGTCTTTTCAATTTCCACAATAATTAATTCGTTAATTTCTTTCTCTTCGACGACCGCTGGTCCGAATAAAATTTTCTCTCCTACCTCGGCGGTCGCCGACTTTTCCATACCTCGGGTCGCGATCTCTACCCCGGTCCAGTTACCTGTGCCTTGCTCCGACTCGCTCAACCTGCGCTCCTCGAGTCGCGTTACCTCATCGCGTACCCCCGCAACCTCTTCGCTCAACCTGCGGTCAACCTCCCTCTCGGCTTCCCTTACCTCATATGCGGCTTGCCCCCTCGCCAACCCCTCATTAATTTATTTGGCTTAGCCAATTATGCCCCCCAGTTTGTCCCCTAATCTGCTTCCGAATCCCTCGAATTTGCTTCCTAACTTGTTTCCTACTCCTCCCAATTTGCTGTTTAATTCCTCACATTTGTTGTCTAAACCCTCAAATTTGTTGTCTAAACCCTCAAATTTGGCTCCCAGCCCCCCAATTTGATTCCCCAATCGCTCCCCCATTCTGTTTTCCATTCCCTCCCACGTCTCGACCATAATGGCCCTCATTTGCTCCATGAATAGGCCCCAGTCCATCGGCGCCGTAGGCGCGGCTGCTGCGGTCACGTGCGCGGCGCCATTCGGTGCTGCTGGAACCTCGTGCGAGGCGCCGCCCTCTTGTGCGCCTGAAGCCTCGTCTACCACATCCTCATCGCTCTCCTCCTCCAATTCCTCCCTGGGGTCCTGGGGTCCTGGGTTACCTCCAAACCCTCTTCTTCTACCCCCACCGGCATCCGACCGCCTTGATCATCCATGGCACGACTTTAATTTAGATTTTATAATAAAATTTCGACCACTCCAAATTTTGACCAAATTATTTTGATGGATTAAAAATTTGGTTCGGGTCCAAATCCCACTCCTGACACCAATTGTTATGGAATCCGGGGGACGGAACTCCCCTTACCGAGGGGGGTTTAATCCCCTCGTCTTTTTAAGCTGGCCATCCGACCGGTCCTGGTAATCCCAAATACCTTTATCAGTCCCTCCGCAGAACAGGGAGACAAGTACCGCTCGAATCCCGGACAAGATGGTATGTTGCCGAGCGGTTTAGCAGTCCGGAATCCGAGCCGTTAGCAATAGACTAAACCCCGATTGCGAAGCGGTTCAGCCAAAATCGTGCCAGAGGTACTCAATCAAGAAATCACGAAAACGATCGGACGAGAATGAAAACCAAAGAATAAGGAGGAAAAGGTATTTATTATTAATGTACAAAACCAAAGAAGAAGAAGAACGAAGTAATTTACAGAAGCCACAGTGCAATCCTTAACTATACAGGCTTAACTTATACCCCAGGGACAATACAAACATCACAAACTCACGTACACTAATGGGGAATTGAAGGCAGGAATGAATGGCTGGAAGGAGAAGGTGGGACCACAGGGCTGGAAGGATGAGGTTCAGGTCCATGCAGAACGGCAGGGCTGGAGGCGAGCGGCCGCCGACTCCCCGCACTCCGGTTCACACGGCGGGGTTGCTTGTGGCAGCGCGTCAAAGCTGCACGCGGCAGGGGCTGTTTGAAGCAGCGTCTCTCTCTCGTACCTCACTCCACAGAACTCCGAACTTGGTCAACACTCAAGCGCCTCCCTCCACAGAACTGCTTGGTTCGTGCTCCCTCACTCATCTGCATAAGCAGTCCCTCACTCCTCCTTTTATTGCCCTCCCCGAAATCAAGCTGTGGGCTATGAGGGAACGCCTACCGGGTTGCTCACCGCGGTGCTGATTGGCCGTTAGGGCTGGCTGACCACCTCCGATGACGATGAGGTGCCACGCCCACCTTCTTCTCCGAGATGAGCACATGGCAATGGCGGCTTGCAGGAATGGAAAACCACTCGCACCCTTTTTGAAAAGAACTAAAGAGACCTATCTTATTTGATGCAACGGAGATTCATCTATTGGAAACATGGCCTTACCTGAAACACATAATAATGAAATAACTACGAAAGGGCCTATGATTTGCTACGTGTTGCAATGTGGACTAACTAAGGTGCAATTATTTCATTTACCAGGCAATTAAGGGGAAATGTACACAGGGGTTATTTATAAGGAAGTTTACAACTAAACTGACAAAGTGAAGGTTCTAAAAACCGCAACACAGCACCCTCATTGTACAGTCACGTTGGCAGTTGTTTGGAATCTTGAACAAGTTGGCAGTTGTTTGGAATCTTCTCCACTTGTAGATGATCTTCCAGACAGTCGAATGATTGATTTCAAATTGTTTGAAGATCTTTTTAAATCCCTTCCAAGACTCGTAGGCATCTATAACCTTCTTTCTGAAGGCCTCAGAGAGCTCTTTTGATCTAGGCATGGTGATGCCGCACACTTCAACAACAAAGAGCAAACCAAACTAAATATCTGAGGTTTAAATAAGGCAGGTTCCTCCAAGATCCTCTCTAACGATGTTCTAATCATTTGCACTTGAGCTGGTGCACCTGATTCTAATTTTAGGTATTTGAAGTAGTGATAAATGTAGGGGTGTACTTACTTTTTCCACATGCGAAATTTGCATTTATGTTTATTTAAATTATACAATGGACTACAAAATGTAAATGTTTCATGATATTTGTTATATTATATTGTGGAGCTATGCTCTCACGATAAAGCCGGACAAAATGGACGACACCAGGAACGAAGTTTCACTGAGCTATTTATTTCTAGCTCAACTCAAAAGCACTGAATCCGCCGATCGAACGGGCGGCAATTTATATCTCACGTTTAACACACAAAAGCCATGCCTCTCAGGCGGGGCGTGGTATGCAAATAGGTAAGCCACGCCTCTCAACGGGGCATGGTATGCAAGTCAAGTGTTCGCCCGGGAAAGGCAAGTCTGGACATGTCCGGCAAGTCCGGACAAGTAACCGCTCGCCGGTTGCGTCATCGGTCAGTGCAAGGTGATTGTGTATGCTTCCGGTAACCGCTACATGCGCCCCCCAGAATTAACTTGCACCGGGAGAGTCAGTTTGAGGGGGGTCTTGATGACCTGATCGAAACGACCCCTGGTGATTCGTGTGGGGGTGGTAGGTGGCGTGGCGGCGGATGGTCGGGCAGGGAGCTTGGTTGACGGTGGACGGCCCCGCCGTGGAGGAAGGGCCAACCGTGGAGGTTGGTCGAGGTCCAAATGGGCCGGTTTGAGGCGGTCCACGGAGATGTGGTCTGGTTTGCCGCCGATGTCCACGTTCATCGTGGACATCGGCGGCAGGGGCTGTTTGCGAAGCGGTCATGAAAATGACCGCTGTTTGCCATGACCGCTGTTTGCGGTCATGGCGAAGACCAGGAGGACTTGTTGTCCCTCTTCAGGACCCGGAAAGGTCCATTGTACGGCGGCCGGAGCGGTCCCCAGTGTGCGTCGTTGCGGATAAATACGTACTCCGCAGTGCGAAGTGCTGGGGGGACGTGGGGTTGGGGGCAGCCGTGATGGGACGTGGGCACGGGGGCGAATCTCCTGGCGGCCTCTTGGAGGACCGAGCGTTGGCGAGCCGCGGACCAGGGGCCGGTGGCGTCAGGGATGAACTCGCCCGGCACGTGCAGTGGCTGGCCGTAGACCAGCTCGGCGGTGGAAGCCTGGAGGTCCTCTTTAGGGGCCGTTCGGAGGCCCAATAGGACCCACGGGAGCCTGTCGGCCCAACCGTCGTCCTGGAGGCTGGCCCTGAGAGCGGCCTTCATTGAGTGGTGGAACCGCTCGCACAAACCGTTGGCTTGGGGGTGGTAGGCCGTGGTGCGGTGAAGCTTCACCCCCAAGGCCTGGGTGACCGTGCCCCAAAGCTCGGAGGTGAATTGCGGGCCTCTGTCGGAGGAGATGTCCGAAGGGGCGCCGAAACGGGCAATCCAGGTGCCAATGAAGGCCTGCGCCACGTCGGCGGATGTTGTTGATGCCAGCGGGATGGCCTCTGGCCACCCGGTGGTCCTGTCCACCATCGTGAGGAGGTGGGTGAAGCCCCGCGAGGAGGGAAGGGGTCCCACCAGGTCCACATTGACGTGGTCGAAGCGCTGCGCGGGCACGTCGAATGGTGCCAACGGGGCCTGGGTGTGCCGGTGGACCTTCGTGCGCTGGCAGGCGACACAGGCATTGGCCCAGTCGCGGACGTCTTTACGGAGCCCGTGCCAGACGAATTTCGCTGCCACGATCTTCTGCGATGCTTTCCGGCCCGGGTGGGAAAGGCCGTGGAGGGCGTCAAAAATGTGCCGCTGCCATCTGGTGGGCACGATGGGGCGAGGTTGGCCCAGGGAAACGTCGCACAGGAGAACTGTGCCTGTGTCCTCGAAAGGGACGTCGGCCAACCGCAGGCCTGTGTCGGCTGTCCGGAGGGCTTGCACCGTGGGGTCGGCGGTCTGGTCGGCCGCCATGCGGGCGAAGTCCACACCCAGGTGGACGGCGTTCGCGCCGGACCGGGAGAGGCAATCGGCCACAGCGTTGTCCTTGCCCGCGACGTGCCGGATGTCCGTCGTAAATTCGGACACGGCGGAGAGGTGGCACTGCTGGCGGGCCGACCACGGCTCCGTAACCTTGGCCATGGCGAAGACCAGGGGTTTGTGGTCCACAAACGCCGTGAACAGGCGGCCCTCAAAAAGATGGCGGAAGTGGCGAACGGCCAGGTAAAGGCCGAGGAGCTCGCGGTCGAAAGCGCTATACTTGCGCTCGTTAGGGCGAAGCTGTCGGCTGAAGAAGGACAGTGGTTTCCAAGCCCCGTTCACCCACTGTTCATGCACGGCGCCCACCGCGTAGTCAGAAGCGTCTGTGGTGAGGGCGATGGGTGCGTCGAGCGCCGGTGCGCCAGTATGGTCGCGTTGGCGAGGGCCAGCTTAGCGCCCGTGAATGCCTCGTCCATCTCTTTGGTCCAGGTGACGTCGTGCTTGGCCGGCTTGCCCCGGAGGGCTTCGTACAGGGGGCGCATGAGTTGGGCGGCGCGAGGCACGAACCGGTGGTAGAAATTTACCATTCCCAAAAATTCCTGTAGGGCTTTGATGGAGCGGGGGCGCGGGAAACTTGTGACTGCCTCCACCTTGGTCGGCAGCGGAACGGCCCCGGGCTTCGTGATGCGGTGCCCCAGGAAGTCGACGGCCGTTATGCCAAACTGGCATTTCGCTGGGTTGATGATGAGGCCGTGCTGGCCGAGGCGCTCAAAAAGCATGCGCAGGTGGATGAGGTGCTCCGCCTGGGAAGTGCTGGCGACGACAATGTCGTCCAAGTAGATGAAAAGGAAGGTGAGGTCACGCAGCACGCTGTGCATCAGCCGTTGGAAGGCCTGGGCCGCGTTCTTAAGGCCGAACGGCATGCGAAGGAACTCGAAGAGGCCAAAAGGTGTAATTACCGCCGTCTTCGGCACGTCGGCCGGCCAGATGGGTACCTGGTGGTAGCCCCGAATGAGGTCGACCTTGGAAAAGATCACCCGCCCCGTCAAATGGGCGGAAAAGTCCTGTATATGTGGTATCGGGTACCGGTCGGGGGTGGTGGCGTCGTTGAGGCGGCGGTAATCGCCGCATGGTTGCCATCCGCCACCCGGTTTGAGCACGATGTGCAGGGGCGAGGCCCACACGCTATTCGAGCGCCGCACAATGCCCAATCGCTCCAGCGCGTCGAATTCCACCTTTGCCACGGCGAGTTTGGCCGGGTCGAGGTGACGAGCCCTGGCATAGACCGGTGGACCTGTGGTCCGGATGTGGTGTTCGACGCCGTGTTTGACGGCGACGGCCGAAAACGTCGGCTGCGTGAGGGCGGGAAACTCGGCGAGTAGGCGGGTGAAATCGTCCGCGGCCGGGAGAGTGCAGGCTAGCTTGGTTGGTGCGGAGCCGCTCAATGAGCAAGCGAGCGAGCTGAAGGTCTCCGCATTGATGAGCCGACGCCGTTTGACGTCAACCAAAAGCCCATGCGCGCAAAGAAAATCTGCACCCAGCAAGGCCATGGGTACGTTCGCCGTGATGAAGTTCCACCTGAAGCGCTGGCCCCCGAAGCAGAATGCGATGCTGCGCGAACCGAAGGTGCGGATGGAGGAGCCGTTTGCGGCGACCAAGGCGGGGCCGCAAAGCGCGGCCTGTTTGTCCTGCACCGAGGCGGGTATCACGCTCAGCTGAGCGCCGGTGTCGCACAAAAAACGCCGCCCGGACGCTGTGTCCGTAATAAACAGAAGGCTGCCTGAATGGCCGACGCTCATGGCAGGCAGCGAGCGCCGGCCTGGTCGTTTCCTGACCTGCCGAAAGTGCACGGTGGGCAGCACGTTCTGGCCTTCTGCCCGAACCTGGGGTGGTAGTAGCACATGGTCCGCTCTGGTGGAGGCTCCGGCGATAGCGTCGGGTTCGGTCGACGGGGCGTCGCGGCAGCCACTGCCGCCAGTGGCGCTAACTTGGCTGGTGGTGGCGCCGGTCGTGGCGCGGGCGTTGTCTGTCGGCCCAGGGTTCCAGGCGGCCGCTCCGATGTGTCGCCTGGCCGAGAAAAATTTATCGGCCTCCTTGGCCAGGGCGCGAGGGTCCGTGATGGGCGAATTAGCCAAAGCTAATCGTACCTGCCCGGGTAGCTGCCGGAGGAACAGCTCGCGGAAGAGGAAATCTGGGCTGTGGTCGCCGAGTAGAGCAAGCATGTGGTCCATGCGTTCGGATGGACGGGCCTCACCCAGCTCCGGGAGGTCGAGCAGTTGTCGCGCGCGTTCGGTCTCCGTGAGTCCAAACGCACCGAGGAGTAGGCCTTTGAGCGCGCCGTATTTGTCGGCGTTCGGCGGGTTCTGTAGGAAGCTCAGGACCCGGGCAGCAGTGGAGGCATTGAGCGCGGAGACCACATGGTGGTAGCGCGTCGTGTCCTCCGTAATGTTCCGCAGGGCAAATTGAGAATCCGCTTGGGCGAACCAGACGGCTGCGTGCGATTCTCAAAAGCCAGGGAGCTTCAAAGCTACAGATGACTCCATCGCCGTGTTCTTGAAAAGGGGTCACCAATTGTGGAGCTATGCTCTCACGATAAAGCCGGACAAAATGGACAACACCAGGAACGAAGTTTCACTGAGCTATTTATTTCTAGCTCAACTCAAAAGCACTGAATCCGCCGATCGAACGGGCGGCAATTTATATCTCAAGTTCAACACACAAAAGCCACGCCTCTCAGGCGGGGCGTGGTATGCAAGTAGGTAAGCCACGCCTCTCAACGGGGCATGGTATGCAAGTCAAATGTTCGCCCGGGAAAGGCAAGTCTGGACACGTCCGGGCGAGTCCGGGCAAGTAACCGCTCGCCGGTTGCGTCATCGGCCGGTGCAAGGTGATTGTGCATGCTTCCGGTAACCGCTACAATATCACCTTTATCTATCAATATCTATCTATAATTCCAGTAATCTCTGTGTGTATGTTTGTTTGTATGTTTGTATGTTTGTATGTTTGTCTGTGACCGCTGTTTCTCGACAACTACCGGTCCGATATACTTGAAACTTGCCAGGTATATTGCTGGGGACCCGAGGATGTGCCTTTTCAAGGTTTTAAATTAATCGCAGAAGTAGTTACCGAGCTATGTCCAAAAAACGATTCAACCAATCAGAGAGCAGCGAGCTATCACGTGTGCCGAACGTGGCGAACAGACTCTGCCTCGGATGGCACATTTGAGAGCGTATTCATTTATTTCCCGTCGGCAAACTATGTTGCCGTTAAACTATGTTTTAAAACTAATTAAAACTAATTTGCGATCGCAGAAGTAGTTACCGAGCTATGTCCAAAAAACGATTCAACCAATCAGAGAGCAGCGAGCTATCACGTGTGCCGAACGTGGCGAACAGACTCTGCCTCGGATGGCACATTTGAGAGCGTATTCATTTATTTCCCGTCGGCAAACTATGTTGCCGTTAAACTATGTTTTAAAACTAATTAAAACTAATTTGCGATTCATCGTAACTGCGATTTGCGACCTTCCGGACAGTCAAATGAGGACGTCACTTCCGGACTTACGTAGCGGCTAGCGGGCGCCATTTGGAGGAGCTGGGAGGACTCAGTCGTGATAGAGTGAGCCTGAGTGAGTATATCAAGACAAGAACAAGATCTAGGAGGAGGTATGTACGGTGCGATTCATATAATATATTGTTTAGTTATCGTCGATGAGGAATTTGGGGGCCCGATTAACTGCAGCGCCATCCGAGCTGCGGCGTCGGGACGATACATTCATTGTACGGTCACATCACGCACTTACGGGCACGCCCATGGGCCCATGGGCACGCCCATGCATGCATGGGCGAAGACATTTTTTTTTTTTTTTTTGGCAAGGAACGGGCACCCACGGGCACGGGCACGTCCTATATATATAGTACGGGCATGCCCTAGTTGTTGAAATGAAGATCAAATAGCTGTATGTTGAAAAAGTTAAAACTTTACATGGGGTGTACTTACTTTTTCACGTGACTGTATGACAAAAATAATCCGAGGTATTTCCAAGATATCGTGTCTTAATTCTTGTTCTGAAGTTATTTAGTGCTGTCACTGGTGCAACTGGTTCCTTGAACTTACCGGTAGCGCCCTGCTTTTTTCACAGCCCCATATGTATCTTTTCCATCCACGGTAAGCGTAACATCATCTGTCAAATTTAAATAAAGAGTTTCCTCAATCAATACTTGCTCAATGTAAAACTCCCTTTGTAAGTTTGAGGTTTGCTCTCAATTCATTAACCAAAGGGTTAAATTCAACTTTCGATTAATGGTTATGACATATATCCTGCTCAAAAGACCTTGTTGAACAAACTGACCTCCATGGACACAGAACTGACAGCCATTGTCGTCAAGAGTGTCTATGCTGGTGACGTATGGAGCACCCTCAACAACCTCATCCACCCACTTGATGGCTTTTACCATGCGGTAACGCTCACTCTCGGTGAACACCGGTGGGCCTTTATGCCGTGTGATCTCCTCTGGTGTACGAGATCAAAACCAGGAAGATGATCAATAAAGAGGAAAAATGGAAAATTAAAACACATTAAAAATGCCTGATAATGGTTGATGGTTTGATGTGTGTGTGTGTGTGTGTGTGTGTGTGTGTGTGTGTGTGTGTGTGTGTGTGTGTGTGTGTGTGTGTGTGTTATAATGGTGGATACAGGTACACATGATGCATAAATAACAAATGGTTTCAATCAAAGTCCTCAAACCACTTCGTTTCACAACCTAAGAAACCATTACACTTATCAAGATCCAAAACGTTCATCATGTTGTATAACAATTTGGGGTCACCCGTTTGGCATTCCCATGTGAGCTCATGGTGTCAGGATACCAAGTCCAATTCCACGTACTGTACCGTATTGATATTACCCATCGACCACTGACGTCATAGTTAAGTGATAAGTACACCGATGTTTCCATATGCCTTTGCCCTGCATCTGACATCACCTATATGATCCTGGACAAAGCAATTTATGTGGTGACAATGCAATCCCAGAAATGAAAGCTCCGTTATATCGTTTTACCATCTGTGTGGACCCCCACAACCAAACTGTCCCCCATTGCCTTGGCTTGGCGGAGCTGATTGGCATGGCCGAAGTGCACCATGTCATAACTGGAAAAGATAAACAGGAGGAATGCAATGGCAATTATTAATCAAATTGAGAGGGCACGACAAACTGAAAGTTAAAAATGGTGGGTACAGCAAATGTACAAATAAAACTCGTTTGCAAAACGATAAATGGGACAAAGGAGATGTGCGAGTATATCACAGAGATTGTTTTACAAGTTCAAGACAAAGCGATGTTTACCTGGACCTAGAAGGGCACTCGGTAGAGCGCAAACCTCCGCCAGGCTGAACAGTTTATGTTTTGTATCCCACTGATAGGCCAGATCTGCATTCAGACCTGAACCAAAATCAAACTAGAACGGCACTCAGTAGAGAACTTACCTCCGCCAGGTGAACAGTTTACGTTTTGTATCCCAGGGTAGACCAGAAAATCACAATACAAAATCACATTTAATCAAAATCATCCGTCCACAACTTTTTGAGATATCCTGCTTTGTATCGTTTTCGGCCCCATCTCCCAATGGGGAAGAATCACTTTTTAAAATTCGACGAGCCGGATCCGGATCCGGATCTTCACCAAAATTGAATCGTTTCTTCCTTGTCACACACTCAACAATCAACATGTCCACCAAGTTTCGTCCAAATCCGTCCAAAACTTTTTGATATATTGCTCGACATATCGCTTTTGGCCCCATCTCTCAAGAATCACTGAAAATTAAGAAATTATCAGATCCGGATCGGAGATATTGTGCTCGCAATCAAACAGACAGGGGTCAACACATAACCTCTGTCCACCTTTGATGGTGGAGTTCATAATGATAAGAATCATAATCGTACTACATACAATTCAGCGAGTGGGTGTGTGCATTTGACGTGTATGCACTCTTCATCCTCTAGACCAGTGGTTCGCAAACTTTTTTGGCCAAGATCCAAAATATGAAATCACATTTGCCTCCTGACCCCCGGTACCTGCTGGCTGCTTGGTAACGGTATCTATGGTAAAAATTGTCGGAGAAAAAGCTTTCAACGTGAACCCTCCCCCACCCCCTCAAAACGGTGATTTTTTAGAGGTATTTCTTTCCAAGTTTGGGTCGTTTGGTTCTGTTCTAGACAGAACGAGTTGATGTTTGGTAGCTGTATTTGGGGTATGTATGGGAAGGCTTTAGACATTAAAACTTTCAATTGCGTGTGTTCGTGAGGGGTATAGAGGGGGGGTGGGCAGAGGGTGTGAATGTAAATTCTCAATGTAGACATGTATCGTGTAGCACCACCCTGTCATAAAGTGTATTAAAAGTCCCAGAGGTTTATAGTATTATATCAGTATATCTGTATGAAAACCTTGTAGAATTGAAAAATGTCTGTATGTGAGTTGCTGTGTTGTCATTTACACCAATCATAACACAGAACAAACATTTATTTTTAAATTTATTAGTAATATTGGTGATAATATTTATTTGTAATCTAAAAAGGTTCAAGTGGTCCAAAGCTCCAAATGATCAAGGGTCCAAGCTGTCTAATCTGTTTGAAGGTGTAAAGGGGTCTAAATGGTGTTATGGTCTGAGGGGTCTTAAAGGGTCTTCAAAAGTCTAAACAGTCTAAAGGTACATCCCAATAGTACATAATTAATAGACGTACATGTAGTCAGGGTGTAACCGCTATTCAAACATTATGTAATTAATAGACATATAGTCACACGGCTTCACGGAAAGATGGCTTCACTGACCATGTTTTTCGTTTTTATACAGTGCATTCAGAAAGTATTCAGACCCCTTCACTTTTTTCACATTTTGTGATGTTGCAGCCTTATGCTGAAATCGTTTATATTCTTTTTTTCCCTCATCAATCTACACTCAATACCCCATAATGACAAAGAGAAAACAGGATTTTAGAAAGTTTTGCAAATATTTAAAAAAAACAACCTGAATTATCACATTTACATAAGTATTCAGACCCTTTGCTATGACACTTGAAATTTAGCTCATGTGCCTCCCATTTCTCTTGATCTTCTTTGAGATGTTTCTACACCTTGATTTGAGTCCACCTGTGGTAAATTCAATTGATTGGACATAATTTGGACAGGTACACACCTGTCTATATAAGGTCTCACAGCTGACTGCATATCAGAGCAAAAACCAAGCCATGAGGTCGAGGGAACTGCCTGCAGAGCTCAGAGACAGGATTGTGTCGAGGCACAGATCTGGGGAAGCCGACAAAAAAAATCTCTGCTGCATTGAAGGTTCCCAAGAGCACAGTGGCCTCCATAATTCTTAAATGGAGGAAGTTTGGAACAACCAGGACTCTTCCTAGAGCTGGCCGCCCGGCCAAACTGAGCAATCCGGGGAGAAGGGCCTTGGTAAGAGAGGTGACCAAGAACCCGATGGTCACTCTGGCTGAGCTCCAGAGATCCTGTGTGGAGATGGGAGAAACTTCCAGAAGGACAACCATCACTGCAACACTCCACCGATCTGGGCTTTATGGCAGAGTGGCCAGACGGAAGCCTCTCCTCAGTGAAAGACACATGAAAGCCCACTTGAAGTTAGCCACAAAGCACCAAAAGGACTCTCAGACTGTGAGAAACAAGATTCTGTGGGCTTTCATGTGTCTTTCACTGAGGAGAGGCTTCCGTCTGGCCACTCTGCCATAAAGCCCAGATCGGTGGAGTGTTGCAGTGATGGTTGTCCTTCTGGAAGTTTCTCCCATCTCCACACAGGATCTCTGGAGCTCAGCCAGTGACCATCGGGTTCTTGGTCACCTCTCTTACCAAGGCATTTCTCCCCCGATTGCTCAGTTTGGCCATGCAGCCAGCTCTAGGAAGAGTCCTGATTGTTCCAAACTTCTTCCATTTAAGAATTATGGAGGCCACTGTGGTCTTGGGAAGCTTCAACGCAGCAGAAATTTTTTTGTAGGCTTCCCCAGATCTGTGCCTCGACACAATCCTGTCTCTGAGCTCTGCAGGCAGTTCCTTCGACTTCATGGTTTGGTTTTTGCTCTGATATCCATTGTCAGCTGTGAGACCTTATATAGACAGGTGTGTGCCTTTCCAAATCATGTCCAATCAATTGAATTTACCACAGGTGGACTCAAATCAAGGTGTAGAAACATCTCAAAGATGATCAAGAGAAATGGGAGGCACCTGAGCTAAATTTCAAGTGTCATAGCAAAGGGTCTGAATACTTATGTAAATGTGACATTTCAGTTTTTTATTTTTAATAAATTTGCAAAACGTTCTAAAATCCTGTTTTCTCTTTGTTATTATGGGGTATTGAGTGTGGAAGATGAGGGAAAAAATGAATTTTAAACGATTTCAGCATAAGGCTGCAACGTAACAAAATGTGAAAAAGGTGAAGGGGTCTGAATACTTTCTGAATGCACTGTATATATATAGATTAGTTGGAACACGTTCATAGTTGGTGCCCATATGCAAATTAACGCTCAAAATAGCAATGAACAAAAGTCGATACTGCTCAAACAGGACAGCCAGCTTCATATACAGTCACGTGAAAAAGTAAGTACACCCCATTTATGTTTTGACTTTTTCAACATATTTCAACATACAGCTATTTGATCTTCATTTCAACAATATTGATAGATAAAGATGATATAATATAACAAATATCATGAAACATTTACATTTTGTAGTCCATTGTATAATTTAAATAAACATAAATGCAAATTTCGCATGTGGAAAAAGTAAGTACACCCGTGGCTCTAATAGGTGGTATTGCCCCCTTTGGCAGAAACAACCTCAAGTCGGCGTTTCTTATAACTGTCTACCAGTCTCTTACATCGACTGGGAGAAATTTTTGCCCACTCCTCCATGCAGAATTCTTTCAGCTGTGCGATGTTTGAGGGGTTTCTTGCATGCACAGCTCGTTTCAAATCCCCCCACAACATCTCGATGGGATTTAGATCAGGGCTTTGACTTGGCCAGCCCAGAACCCTCCATTTCTTTCTTTTCAGCCATTCCTTGGTGGATTTACTGGTATGTTTAGGGTCATTGTCATGTTGCAAGGTCCACCTTCGGTTGAGCTTCAACTTTCTGACAGATGGCCTCACCTTATCCTCAAGCACCCTCTGGTACAATGAAGAATTCATAATGGATTATATGATGGTGAGCTGCCCAGGCCCTGATGCAGCAAAGCTGCCCCAAAACATAATATTTCCACCACCATGCTTTACAGTTGGTATCAGGTTCTTGTGGTCAAATGCTGTCTTTGGTTTTTGCCAAACATGTCTTCTGGTACTGTGGCCAAATAGCTCTACCTTTGACTCATCTGTCCAGAGCACATTGTTCCAGAAGTGCTGATCTTTGCCTCGGTGTTCATTGGCAAACTTTAGTCTTGCCCTGATGTTCTTTCTGGACAGCAAAGGTTTCCTCCTGGCACACCTCCCATGTAGATCAAATTTGTGCAGCCTCTTTCTAATGGTAGACTCGTGCACTTTGACATCAACAGTGGCACGAGCTACCTGTAGGTCCCGTGATGACATTCTGGGGTTCTTGGAGACTTCTTTCAGCATCTTGCGGTCTGCTCTCGGGCTGAACTTGCTGGAGCGGCCTGGCCTGAACAAGTTGGCAGTTGTTTGGAATCTTCTCCATTTGTAGATGATCTTCCGGACAGTCGAATGATTGATTTCAAATTGTTTGGAGATCTTTTTAAATCCCTTCCCAGACTCGTAGGCATCTATAACCTTCTTTCTGAAGGCCTCAGAGAGCTCTTTTGAACTAGGCATGGTGATGCCGCACACTTCAACAACAAAGAGCAAACCAAACTGAATGTCTGAGGCTTAAATAAGACAGGTTCCTCCAAGATCCTCTCTAACGATGTTCTAATCATTTGCACCTGAGCTGGTGCACCTGATTCTAATTTTAGGTATTTGAAGTAGTGATAAATGTAGGGGTGTACTTACTTTTTCCACATGCGAAATTTGCATTTATGTTCATTTAAATTATACAATGGACTACAAAATGTAAATGTTTCATGATATTTGTTATATTATATCACCTTTATCTATTAATATTGTTGAAATGAAGATCAAATAGCTGTATGTTGAAATATGTTGAAAAAGTCAAAACTTTACATGGGGCGTACTTACTTTTTCATGTGACTGTATAAAAACCACCTTTAGAGGCCATTTTTCCCCGCAAGCGGGGGTTGGCCTTTTTCGGGAACTGTGGTTGTTGTTGTTTTTCGGTCCCCTTTTTGAAGCAATGTTTTACGGCCGGATGCCCTTCCTGACGCCAATCCTTTTTGCCGCCTTTAACGACAAGCAGGGAATTACCAGTGAACTGGTACTCAATTTGCCGACCTCGGAGGGATGGCAGGCTGAGTCAACCCCCCTGGCGTTAATTCAGCGATTGACCGGGATTCGAACCCAGGATCTTAGGATCCTAAGCCGGCACCCTAGCCGCTAGCCCAACACCAGGGACTATATATTGGGATATATTGGGATGACTGTATATTGGGATAAAAGTGCAGGGCCTGAGAGCCACTGCGTTTGCAACATCAGAGCGGCAGTTTTGAGTCAAGTTTTAAATATACAAAGGGATTTGAACCTGGATATCTCGTAACGTGACAATTAAGGAGATCTGATCCTTCCGCCTTTAAAATACAGAACTCGATTGATCCGTCCAAACAGCAAGATAAATAACTATATATCTGTGATCACAAAGTGATCACCTGCAAGTGATCCCTTGGCCGGCAATCCATTGATTGCCATATATATATATTTTCGGACTGCCATATGACCTTGACCCTAAACATTTAAGGATTGAGTGTAAATAAAGAAAATGTATCCCCATCTACAATCTAGAAATAAAACTCAACATTATGTAAAATGGAGAAAAATTATTCAATTTATGATCAAAAAGGTGTTTTTAGTTAATTATATCAGAACCCAAAAAAGTAGGGCAAGGACACTAATCAAATATCAGATGCACAAGTTCAGTGCAGGTACACTATTATAATGCAAGAACATCTTGGAAGGCAAAGAGGTCTTGAGATTCCACATTGGAAAAATTTAACGATGACAAAAAAAGTGTTTTTACCTTCGCAAAAGCGGAAGGTTATGTTTTGATCGCTGTGTATTTATTTGTATGTCTGTGTGTGTGTGTGTGTGTGTATGTTATTCGCATAACTCAAAAAGTATTCAACCGATTCGCATGAAATTTGGTGGGATGATAGGTTATTATCCGGGAACCATTTGATTAGATTGTGGAATCGATCGGGTCAAAGGTCAAGGTCAAGGTCATGAAAAGGTCAAAATCGTCTTTTTACCACAGCGCGGTCAATTTGTGTCCAATTTGTATGAAACTAATGCCAAAATGCTTTGCTACACAGATCTTGTAGTCTTTTATTTTGGCAACAAAAGTAGCTGCGGCGAAGGTATGCGCTCTACCGAGTGCCCGTTCTAGTTTGTTTTTGTTTTTTCCCAGACCACCATTTGGCCTTGACCTTTAACCCAGAGGGGTATGATGTAAATTAATAGTAAATGTGTTTTGATCTAGGATATCTAGGGAGGGAAATATAGTTCAGAGCAAATGAACCTTAGTCGAGTTATGGTGGAAAATGTCAAAAATGTTTATAATTAGGTCTTGGCTTTAAAATGACGTCAAACCGACATACTTTATATTCACATGACTGACAGTAAATTTCATTCCGAAAGTCCCAGCCGACTCCACGATACAGCTCAGAAATTGAAGCAGCTCGGAAATTAAGAGTGTTGGGAGTGCAAGAATAATAAATAAATAAAAATTCTAGATGATGGTTTAGTACTTTAAGGGTTGCAAGAAACCTTGTGTTGCCATTAAACACTGGGGGCACTAACAGGTACAATGTACAACCCTCCGCTATGGTCTACCCTATCCTATAGAGGGAGGATTATTTAAAGGGAAGCCATCCAGGTGAACACGAGAGTTTTCTGAACATCAAGAAGTCTTGGTTGGGAAACTCTTCCAGTGATAGACACCTTGTTGTCATGACCTAGGGCACTCTTGCCTATGCACCTGTTCCTGGCAACATCAATCTCTTGCTCATTGAACACTCTTGTACATTCATTCCCATCTATCTTCCCTCTTCGTCCATCATTTTTCTCTCTTCTCGCCACACTCCTTGCAAATAAGCAGTACGTGGTTCCTATCACGTGGCCTGTCGTTGTGAATGGAGAACTACAATTTAATCCATGGGCCAAGACACGTTTTTCTTGTTTTGTTTTTTTTCTTGGTTTTTTCTGTTTTTTGCACTTGTTAACAAGTTCGAGCTTCTCCAATACAAGACTTTAACAAAAGGAATATTTATACAATTACCTCTCGAAAATCAGGACTACAGTGGTGGTGACATGTCAGCAAGGGCTTGCACTCACATAACCACCACCACCACCACCACCTGAGGTCGTTCTATCTGCTGTCTACTCATTACATTGTCTGTTCTTAGGAATGACTGTGGAAATGTATTTTTTTTTTTTTTTGTATACAAGATCGAGGCTCGTGAAAGAGTGAAAGAGCGATTTGATGGTCCAAAGGAAATCGTCACAGCGCCCATCTATTTATTCCGTACGCACAAGGGTTGTGTTGAGGGATGGGGGTGTTGAGGGATGGGGGTGTTGAGGGATGGGGGTGTTGAGGGATGGGGTGTTGAGGGATGGGGGGGGGGGGGAGGAGGGATGGGGGGGGGGGGAGGAGGGATGGGGGGGGGGGAGGAGGGATGGGGGGGGGAGAGGAGGGATGGGGGGGGGGAGGAGGGATGGGGGGGGGGGAGGAGGGATGGGGGGGGGGAGGAGGGCGGATTTCGGGCACTGAAACCACAAAATGCTACAATCATTGCGTTGCTTACGTAATACTTAAACTGTTCTTAAGAGGCAGCGATTAGACGAAGCAAAAGATTATTATCGGCATCAATTGTGGTATTTACCAGATGATATTATTATTATCCTGACCCCACACCGCACAAAGAAAAAATGTCGCGGCGAGGGGGATTAAATTGAACGACAGATTATTTCACGACTGACGAAACAGCTCAATGTATCATGGAGATTACATCCAACTCCTTGTTAGCACATGTACATTTATACGATTAGGTGAATTATAAAACAATAACGAATGATAATACAGCAATTGAAATGTAGAGACTGAAAGGTGCCATCCGAGCTGCTACCCGCTCTCACCAACCGTCACACCAGACCCGCACGGAGCCGTCCAGCTGACCGCCATTTTGCTCGCTCACTCTATCCATAAAACCTGAATTAACACACCAAACGAAAATTGACAACGGCTGAAGTAAAAGTTAAATCGACAAATCCATTCTCCAACGACGAACGGCGCACCTCCGGAAGGTCATGCCAGTGACGTCATTACGGGTGAAAGAATAATTAGTCCTTCGCGGTCATTTCTTCGCGTAAATTTTCCCTTGAGGGAAAACATTCATTGGGGGGGAGATCGCAGAACGTGCTCTCATCGGCGAATGTGATGTTTTGATTTTCTTGCTCTTCCTCCATCGCTTTGAGCGTCCGATACGAGTCTGGGAGGACGGCGGTTCGAATGCCGTCCGAATTACCCCCAACTAGTTCATAAATACGACGTGTTGCTTCCTCACATGACGTTTAGCATTTTCACCGATAGAGCAGCGACAGCCATAGGTTGGCGATAATAACGGAGGCTTTCATGCGCCAAATGGATTCCTGTGTCGATGTTATTTATAACTATAATTATAAAGGGAACTCGTCATAGTTACCAACTCTACTACTTTTTTAACCAACAACTTTTTTTACCAAGTTACCAACAGTCACTTTTATTTAACTTCATCTGAACTTTGTCCCGTTTCAAATCTTTGAACCGTTCGTTTCTGGGTTACATACGTCCTAGAGCTGAAATTTAATTTAAATCTTTCAAAATCTAATTGAAAAATTAAAATTAAAGATAAAATAGGCCTATGGGTTTAAAACTTTAAAAAATAAAAATAAAAGTGTGGAGCCCTAAAACATGTTTTTTTTCGTTTACTTGTATATTTGAACCGCCAACAGATTTTTTATTTCCCAAAAATAGCGAAAAATACCGTTTTCACAAAATAAGTTTTCATAGATTTATCATGAGGTGACGATTTAAATGAATCAGGAAAGTGATTATTCTGCTTTAATTTTGCGTCGAGTGTCTCAGAATGCACAAATTTAGGGTTAAAATTTTTATTTAAGTTAAAATTACAAAATTTCCATATAGTAGGAGGGGCAACACCCCAGACCCTACCCCTCTCCAGGCCTCCTCCTCCCCACCCCCCCCCCCCACACCCTCTCCCACCACACACCCTCTCCCACCCACACTTTTCTCTCAGGCCCACCAAAACTCTCCCCCACACCCTTCTCCCAGACGCTCAACCCACCCCCCTCCTCCCAGACCATCTTCGAAATCACCCCCTTCCAAAACCTTCCCCCACACCCTTCTCCCAGACACTCTCCGCACCCCCCCCCCCCTCCTCCCAAGCCATCTTCGACACAACTCCCCCCCACCCCCCCCTCGTCCCTCCTCCACACACTTCTCGCAGACCCTCCCCCACATCCTCCTCCCAGACCCTCCTCCACACCCTTTTCATAGACACTCTCCTCACCCCCCCCCCCCCCAACCCCCCAGACCCTCCTCCACACCCACACCCTTCTCTCAGACACTCCCCCCCCCCCTGCTCCCAGACCATCCTTGACACCCCCCCCCCCCTCCCAGACCCTACCACCCTTCTCCCAGATACTCTCCCCACCCCCCACTCACCATTCTTCGAAACGATCCCTGACCACATTCCATAGTGGGTAAGGTGTTGGGTAGTGTTTTAGGCACCCACAAAAGAAAAAAGAAAAAATTGATTTCTTCAAAGTGCCAACAGGATTAGAACAGCCCCAGGCAACGCTGGGAGAATGTGTGAGTGCATGAAACACTACTTGACCACAAATATGTGGACACCCCTTCTAATTAGTGGATTTGGTTATTTCAGTCACACCCATTGCTGACAAGTATATTGTTACGGATCTCGGTTTCGGCACTCCCCTTACCGAGGGGGGTTTAATCCCCTCGTCTATCACACTGGCCGTCCGAGTCCTAGAAGGTATCGCGTTCCTTTGCGGAGGGTGAGGTTGACCAGGGTGACTGGTCAATGGAGTCCCAGATACCTTCGCCAACCTTGCCGCAAAGCAGGGCGCTACTTCTGCTCGAGCCACGGACAAGATGGAAGATTGCCGAGCGGTTTAGCAATCCGCAGCTTGAGCCATTAACAAAGGACTAACCCGACTCCGAGCGTTTGGCCAAAATCGCGCCACAGGTATTCAATCAGGGAAAAGACTAAAGCGAGCGGATGAGAGGAAAACCCAAAGAATAAGAAGGAACAGGTGTAATTTATTAATTATATACAAAACCAAAACCAAAGAAGAAACGAAAGGTAGGACTGTACAGGAAGAGGAAGAAGCAGATACACAGGGCAACCTTAAAACAGTCTTATATTACAACCCCCGGACAAAACAAACAGACTCACACAAACAGGGAATGGCAGGAAGGAACGGCTGGGAGGAGGAGAAAGTCCAGGCAGGCGGTAGGCGTCGAGGTCCGGCTCCAGCTTCACTCGAGTCCGGCTCCGGGTGTTGACTCGTGCAGCGGCGAGCGCGTACTGTTGGCACGCCGTCGGACCTTATACGTTGAGGGGGGGGGGGGGGGGGGGGGGATGGTAGTCCTTTGCACGGCCGTATGTGCAGTTCAATACAATCGATGATGCAATCTCGCCCAACCTCTGCGCAGTCCGTGCCCTCTCTCTCCTCTCTCTCTTCTTGGGCTTCTTTCAACAACCGCACTTCTCTCCCTTCTCGTGTAAAGGCGCCGCGCTTGCGCTTATATAGCCCACGTAGAAATCAAGCCGCGCTTAATCGAGCCACGCCCATCAATGAGCTCACCTCAGCCCTGGTTGGCTCGCCGAAAGGGCCACGCCCCCTTCTTCTCCGGCTTGACCGCGTGCGTAATGGCGTTTGAATGTAGCGAACGCTGCTGGCAAGCAAAGTAACACAATTTGGAGAGAGAGAGAGCAAAATGGACCGAATGGGGCCTATCTTATTTAATTAATGCAACGCAGATTCAACTATTGGGAACAGATCCTTAACTGAAACACATAATAATGAAATAACTACAGAGAGGTCCTATGGTGCTCTACGTGTTGTACATGGACTAACTAGGGTGCGATCTTTAATAAAGCCAATTAATGGGGATATTTACAGGGGATCATTTATAAGGGAACATTTACTAAAATTTACCAAGTGAAGGTTCTAAAAACCATAACAATATATTATCAAGCACACAGCCATGCAATCTCCATAGACAAATATTGGCAGTGGAATGGGCCGTACTGAAGAGCTCAGTGACTTTCAACGTGGCACAGTCATAGGATGCCACCTTTCCAACAAGTCAGTTCATCAAATTTCTTCCCTGCTAGAGCTGCCCCTGCCAAATGTAAGTGTTGTTATTGTGAAGTGGAAATGTCTATGAGCAACAACAGGTCAGCCGCACAGTGGTAGGCCACACAAGCTCACAGAACGGGACCGCAGAGTGCTGAAGCACGTACAAATTGTCTGTCCTCGGTTGCAACACTCACTACCGAGTTCCAAACTGTCTCTGGAAGCAACGTCAGCACAACAACTGTTCGGGAGCTTCATGAAATAGGTTTCCATGGCCGAGCAGCCGCACACAAGCCCAAGATCACCATGCACAATGCCAAGAGTCGGGTGGAGTGGTGTAAAGCTCGCCACCATTTGACTCTGGGGCAGTGGAAACGCATTCTCTGGAGTGATGAATCACGCTTCACCATCTGGCAGTCCGGCAGTCTAATCTGGGTTTGGCGGATGCCAGAACGCTACCTGCCCGAATGCATAGTGCCAACTGTAAGTTTGGTGGAAGAGGAATAATGGTCTCGGGCTGTTTTTCATGGTTCGGGCTAGGCCCCTTAGTTCCAGTGAGGGGAAATCTTAACGCAACAGCATACAATGACATTCTAGACTATTGTGTGCTTCCAACTTTGTGGCAACAGTTTGGGGAAGGCCCTTTCCTGTTTGAGCATGACAATGACCTCGTGCACAAAGTGAGGTCCATACAGAAATTGCTTGTTGAGATCGGTGTGGAAGAACTTGACTGGCCTGCACAGAGCCCTGACCTCAACCCCATCGAACACCTTTGGGATGAATTGGAACACCGACTGCGAGCCAGGCCTAATTGCCCAACATCAGTGCCTGGCCTCACTAATGCTCTTGTGGCTGAATGGAAGCAAATCCCCGGAGCAATGTTCCAAAATCTAGTGGAAAGCCTTCCCAGAAGAGTGGAGGCTGTTTTAGCAGCAAAGGGGCGACCAACTCCATATTAATGTCCATGATTTTTGAATGAGATGTTCGGGTGTCCACATACTTTTGGTCATGTGGTGTATATGATGAGAATAGAACCATGTTCCACACCTTGAGTTCCTGGGATAACAAGATTTATTGATGAACCAATATCACAGCGCTGTGGAGGGTGTAAGAGTCATACCATTCACAATTGAACAGCATGGCCCCATACACTCCTGAGTTCCTTACAGAAAGAACTTCCTTATATATTTGCAGAGTGTGATAAAAATCTCCGCTAATTTTGGCAAGTTTCAGCAGTATAATACACAATGGGGGAAACGTTGACCAGTACCCCCACCCTTGTCCTATCTTATTTGGCATGAGCCAAGGGAAAGATGCAGGAGAAAGAGCACAGTGACATTCTCAAAACTTATCTTCCATGCTGGCCTTTGGTCAAGGACAAAAAGACGTGTTTTCACGAGGGAGTGTAACAGAGCAAGCAGTTTCACTATCTTTCTACATTCCTTGGCACAGTTGGACAATAAAGCATAGTTCAAAGCAAGAGGGAACATAGTAAGCTTAATCCTTTTCACAAAGCAACCATTATTAAATGCAAACCACAATTAGATAAGGCACAACCAAAGGCATGATCTCGACATTCCCCCATTTGGTCTCTACGAGACTACGTATCACAGAGACCAGGCCACATCGGCTTTATTTGCAAAGCAAAAGAGAATAGTGTTATATGTGGCCACATCGGGCTTTATTGAGTGTTGTATGTGTGACGTGTCCTCCCAAGGGCATGCCACGCACATAAAGTACCCCGCATGCACGCTTGAAAGGTGTGTCATGTTGAGCGTGTTTGGAACATGAAGGTCCAGAACATGAAGATCTATTAACGTTTCAGATCCACAACGAAGGCGCCTGGTCTGGCTGGGGATGTTGCCCGGGAGGGTCTCCCAACCCACCCTTGCAGCGGCGTAGGTGCAGCTGAAATCCCCCCCAATCGAAGGGCTCCCCGTCCTCGCACAGACACGGTCCTTGCCGATCTTCGAAGTTAATCGACGTCCATGCTGTTGTTCTGAGGAATACATAATGTAATTAATATCTTGTGTCACGTGTTCCTGGTCAGAGTACAGAGCATTACAATTCAAAGTAAAGAGAGAAACTTCCTTTTGTGTCAATGTCGTTCATGGACGCACAATCAGCTTGTGGATCCAGAGTATCAGTGTCAGGTCCTTTGGCAGCCAGACCCAGCGTTGCAATCAGATCCATAGTTGGATCAAGCAGAGATGTGCAGCTGTGTGCTTATAATACATAAGAAGCATTAGCCAATTCCCGCAGGGGATTTACAACAAAATCATCACAATAAATCAAATAAATCAACAGTCTTCTGATGCGCCGGTCACATCGGCATCGCCCAGGGGCTCGTTCAGGTCGACGGCCTCGGCGGTCAAGATCATGGTCTTCCGACGGCGGTTTCTTCATCGTCCATCCTGAAAAATACTTTCTTACACACACCATGATCAAATTCCTAGCCCCCCGTCCCACCAATTGGCATTTAGTTACCTCATCTCTCAGATGGTTGGCTTATTCATAGCCGCATTTCCTGTGTCGTGTCTGGAAATTCAAATGCCATATTTACTTTCACCAATTTCCGAAAATACCTTCCTTTTAATCATCTTCCCTACATCTAATAATACATGATTTACCAACCATTTCCCCCCCAACCATAATCGGTCAATGGAAATAATCGGTATTCTCCCCTTCAAAACTTCACTGTTATCCTATCAATACCTGGACATTTTTTCCCTTTTTCCTAGACATGCAAATTTCACACCAGTATAAAACCACTGGAAAAATTATCTGAAAAATAACGAAATCGTCTCCAAGTTCTCTAGCTAATCTCCGTCCGCAATCACCAACTCTACCCTCCTGTGCATTTTGCCTTAGGTTTTAGAACCTAGAGTCAACCAAAAACAACAACAACTAGCCTCCCAAGGCCATTTCCCTGCAAGAGCGGGGGTTAGCCTTGCGGTCCCCATGACAATCTTCTTCATTTTGCTCTATCACCTCCCTTTATGAGCAATAATTCAATTGATGTGATTCCCACGTACCTGGTGGAGTTCTGTTCACCTGGTCTGCAGAGCCGTGATCCAATCTGCACCAGCCCCCAATCACCTCCTCGATTGGGGTCAATCTGCGTGTAGCAATCTAACACAATTTTGTTAAAACCGATTCACAACTTTCCATTCGTTGGCGCACTCTCCCAAGTGTAAGCTAACCACCTTTATCACCTTCTTATCACAAAAACAACAGTCCATAACTAACCACTTTCCTTTATTTCCTGCCTTTACCATCAACTTTTTTCAACCTTCTCCCTTTTCTCAGCAAATCCTGCAGATTCACTTGTCATTGAAAAATAATTCATCTGATCCGACTTTCCTTTATCATCTTTGCACCTCCAACAACCTTCTTCAACACGTCCTCCCGAACCCTTTTCTTCAGACTAAACCCACATAAATACAATGTCCCCTTCCAGGCGCGTCTGTCTAGCCACTCACAAATTGTCCACAAGACAAAATCCCCATCTTTCACACTTCAGCTCCCGTGAGCTCAATTTTGAACAGGGGTAAAACCAGCAATACTCAATTACCTTCTGCCAAGCAAGAGGCCAGAGCAGTATCACTCCCTCTTCCCTCTGCCCACCATAACTGGCAGACAGACAATGGCGAGCCACAAGCCCCAATGTTCTTAAACAGACAGATTCAACAACATCCAATAAGTGAATTCATTTCCCCAGAACTCATTCCCCTTTCCAACCAACATTTACACCTAAGCTTCAGGAACATGCCTTGTTCCAGGTGTGTGCGCATCCACATCCTTAAATTGGCCGACCCCCATTTGTATCCCGGCTGCCCCTCCCCTTACTCAGGAGCCATCATTTTGATAAAATCATTTGAAAAATAGCCAATGGCAATCCATTCTGCTGAGGATTGCGTGCTCCTAACATAATACTGGATCCCAACCTCCAACCAAGCCACTGTTTCTCCGAAACAGCTCCAATTGTTTTCTTTTTCCCCCGCATACAAGTCAGTCCAAGCCAGCGACTGTACACAAAGATATCCCAGCACGCTGTGACCTTCACACCCCCATATATATTCAATTTAATTTTTAGTTGACATCATTCCATACACAATTTGGTCAATATCTCATCCCTAGTTCACGAATTATCGCAACAACAACTTATCTGATCCTTAACGTCTGACCCAAAATTGCAAATGATCTAACCAGCCATCACACAATGCCTAGCCCTACCAAATTGCATACCAATCCATCCACACCTTCCTGAGACGTCCTGCTCACAGACAGACAGACAGATAAACGTACCCCCAACGTCCTAACAGGAAGGTCTCACCGAGACCCATTCAATCCACACTGCAGGCTACCACGATTCTTCTCGCAGGGACACACCACCCCTTTATAGTCACACTCAGTCATGCCTGCAGACACAGTGAATGACATTCGACACCTTAACAGACACCGCTCCTTTCGACAGGCGCAATCCAACCCACAGCATCCATATGCCAACCTCTATCTGGAGCCTCACAAAGCCAAAAGTCGGGCATGTTCTCTGCACTCCACGCAACTAAAACCTCCAACCACACGAGGTGCCAGCCACACCTCAACCACGTCGACAGCGACTCAGCCTGTCATCCTCCCAAGTCAAATCCCAAACTCAATCAATCCCAGAGCAAATTAAAACAGATGTCATCTTAAAAAATACAACTTGCCTCTGCAAGAGCTCCACCTTCGAACAGATAAACGACAATCAGACTCCATGTTACAAATGCACACAGCCGATGTACCGAAACAACAACCAACTGGTCCGTCCAGGAACTCCCCGCAAACACAAGCCACCTCCAATGATCTTCAATTGAAGTGTGGAGCGAATGCTCTCACCTCAAACCCCACAGCCTTTCTAGGGAGGCGTGCTCTACCATGCAGCACCCTCTACCTGGTGCACACCTTCCGCACATTCATTCCGCTCCCAGGCTTCGTTACACACCTGACCACCGCACACATTGGCACACACTCGTCGTTCGCACACTCCATTCCAGGTGTGCATTCCTTCTCACCTGCCACAACCAACTCGTACTCCGTGCCACTCTCAGCACCTTCCCTGTGTCTTTGCACCGATGCATCTCCAAGATGCATTAGCCATTACGCAACCCATCCACACATCATTCGCACGGTGTGAGCCACATCACATACCGACAGTTGAAACCCCGACCGTTTTCATCCCTAGGATGAGCGTTCAACCCACATTATCTTCTCCAATACTTTCCCCCATCCGCCTGTGGGGCAGCTTGTCCCACATTATCTGCCCTGAGACCCATATGCATTTTCATAACTAAACCATACCTCCATCACTCGCCTGCAAACGTCTTTATCCGGCGCATCGATCAACACAAATGTGCCGATGCATCTTCCAGCTGCCATTCCGCATCACATCCGTACCTCGGTCTTGCAACTGCCATTCTCTATTTTATCCGCTCTAGACAACCTCATTCACCTCATTCAGAGAGACCTCATCCACACTACACATCATTCATTGTATGGACAAGACTTCCTGTTGGCACCGGAAATTCATTATTGTCTTGAAATCCTACATTCAACCACGTCAATCGCCTCATTTAATATACTTCACGTTACTATCAACGTTCATTCAGCATTCCTCTTATAATTCCATTATCAAACAATGTATTCCTCATGATATTGCATGGCAGGAGTCACAGGCGACCACTATACCGACATGGCGCATAGCACACCGCATGAAGCACCTTGCTGGCAAGGCACGAACGACTCACTTGTAGGAAAGTTGAAGTGGCCCACAATGCATTTGGGCACACATCCTCCAAGCAACCTCATAGCAGGGTTCTCCCCCGTACTCACGCATCTTCTTGTTCCATAATGCGCCTTTCTCTCCAGACGGCTCTCCCGCACTCGTCCGTCTCAATCCCAACTGCACCTGTCCACAGGATTTTTGGGTCTCTCCCAATCTTCTGCCTATCTCGCCGGCCTCCATGCTAGCCGGCCTGCATCCCCATGCGGCAACTCCACACGTTATTCTTTCCCTCATTCTGAGCCCTTAACTTCAGTTTTTCATAAAGGTGCAACCACCCGATGCGGCTGGTTGCATCATTTTCTTACCTGGCTCATTATAATCCTGTTTTCGCCTGACTCGGCCACCCGAATGCATTGAATACACGCACTCCATCTCCAGAACTCAAATCATTCTAGTTTACTTCAGATTGAGTATTACTCCGACAAACCTTAATCTCCCTTAAGATATTAATTCACGTGCACGAAACATTTTCCCATCCATGCGCCCAGGCGGTCGCTCCCGGCGCACGGCAGCACGACCCCCATTTGCAAGAAGCAGGTCGTGATGCGTACAAGGCGCAAGGAAGCGCCCCGAGGCCGTCCACCGAAAAATCCTGCCTTTTAGTTTACCGCGCCGATATTTCCCTAATCCGGTCCTCCCGTGGCGCTAACTCGCGGTCAATGCTTGTATAGCGCTTCTAACTTGTCTAACTTAACCCACGCCGGGGCTTCCCTAAAGGGGTTCTCCCTTCTTAACTTAACTTAACACTTATCCTGGCCATATTCCTTGGGTCTCCTCCGTTAGCCCGCAGCCAATACTTTCTCTGGTTACTATCAACCCCATCAACTCCATCTTGTTTCTAGACTGCCCTGCCTGGGAAGTTCTTGGCTTTACCAAGAAGTCCCCCCTTTTTGCTAACTGACCCCCATTTCTTGGTTCATCAATAGACAACTTGTTACCCCGAGCCAAATAGGCCTGTACTTACACACCAGATTCCAATTTTGTTCGTAATCCAAGCACGGAACGACGAAATGGGAGACAGACAGCCTGGGTGAGTGAACGGAGCTCAATATTTGGAAAGACCCCTCAGTATGAAAGCTCACCTTAATCAAATCAGTGCTGGCCAGCCTCTCCGCTGAGTCTCCACAGGGTCTGCCTCCCAAATATCGCTCAGAGTCGGATCCCACTTCTGACACCAACTGATGAGAACAGAACCATGTTCCACACCTTGAGTTCCTGGGATAACAAGATTTATTGATGAACCAATATCACAGTGCTGTGGAGGGTGTAAGAGTCATACCATTCACAATTGAACAGCATGGCCCCATACACTCCTGAGTTCCTTACAGAAAGAACTTCCTTATATATTTGCAGAGTGTGACAAAAATCTCCGCTAATTTTGGCAAGTTTCAGCAGTATAATACACAATGGGGGAAACGTTGACCAGTACCCCCACCCTTGTCCTATCTTATTTGGCATGAGCCAAGGGAAAGATGCAGGAGAAAGAGCACAGTGACATTCTCAAAACTTATCTTCCATGCTGGCCTTTGGTCAAGGACAAAAAGACGTGTTTTCACGAGGGAGTGTAACAGAGCAAGCAGTTTCACTATCTTTCTACATTCCTTGGCACAGTTGGACAATAAAGCATAGTTCAAAGCAAGAGGGAACATAGTAAGCTTAATCCTTTTCACAAAGCAACCACTATTAAATGCAAACCACAATTAGATAAGGCACAACCAAAGGCATGATCTCGACATATATATATATATATATATATATATATATATATAATATTATATTATATATATATATATATCTATATAAAACACAGTTTGTGTGTGTGTGTGTGTGTGTGTGTGTAATGTTACCGGTAGACTCCTAAACGGAGAGGCTCACGTACTTGATATTTGGCACAGACATGGCCATTGAGCCTGGGAATAACATGGCCGACCTAAAAATTTATTTCATAATATTTTTTTCCCATATTTTTACCTCAGCGCATTTCAGCGAGGAATATTATGCACCGAATCTGACCGGTGGCAGAGCAGCGCTCTGATTCACTCAGAGCGATCACGTGATGTTCCTTGCCGCCATTAACTCAGTTACGCGTTCGCACGTATTTCAGAGCGAAATGCGATTGCCTTTTTTCACATTTCAGTGAGGACGATTGCCATTCACACCACATAGGTTTTTTTTTCTTTCATCTTTAGATCCATATTTTTTATCAGCGAATCTGAATCGGTGGCAGAGCAGCGCGCTGATTCGCTCATTCGCGCTCATTGATAACGATCACGATCACGTGATGACGTGATCACGAATGATGTTCGTGACGCGATCACGTGATGTTCCTTGCCGCCAGCAAGTAGCATAGATTTTATTTTAGCATGATTAGCATTTAGCATGATTTAGCATGATTTAGCATAGATAGTAGCATGCCGTTGTTAGCCTATTCATGTATAGTTTGTGTTGTATTTAGCTGTGGCTGAGCTAAGATGTAGCTGAACTTCAGAGTCGTTGACTCTGGTATCCTTTGACCTCTTAATCACCTTGCTCCATTGGGACAAATCCAAGTAATAAGCGCATCGGCAGGTAAATCCACCGGAGCAAGGTGAAACACCTCTCAGGTTGAAATAATGTGAGTTATTCCATTCCCGCCACCAGTTGGCTTCACTTTTCACGGAGTATGAGCGTTCTATATATTTTCAATTCAGTGCGCCCGACTCGCTCATGTACTTGATTTGTGGCATAGACATGGCCATTGGGCCTTCACGGTGTAATTTGTGCGAGGCTTTTGTCCGAGTGAGCTTGAGTCGAGAGGGCGAATGTACGGGTTGGGAATGTCGGGTCTCCCTTCCCCCACCCGGCAACGCTGGTACTGGAGGGCGTCACAGGATCGGTGAGTCTCCAAAAGCCGCTTCGTGCTGTTGCGAAGATTCAGGACGATGTCGCGATTGTTGTGCTGCTCTCCGACCATGACAACTGCAACGTCATTGTTGACTGGCCCTCCCCTTCCCTCCCCCTTCCCCCTCCCCCTCCGTCCTCCCCTCCCTTCCCCCTCCACCCTACCCCCTCCCCTCCCCCTCCACCCTACCCCCTCCCCTCCCTTTTCCCCCTCCCCTCCCTTTTCCCCCTCCCCTCCCTTTTCCCCCTCCCCTCCCTTTTCCCCCTCCCCTCCCTTTTCCCCCTCCCTTTTCCCCTTCCCCCTCCCTTTTCCCCCTCCCTCTCCCTTTTCCCCCTCCCTCTCCCTTTTCCCCCTCCCCCCTCTCCCCCTCCCCCCTCTCCCCCTCCCCTCCCCCTCCCCTCTCCTCCTCCCCCTCCCCCCTCCTCCTCCCCTCTCCCCCTCCATTTTCCCCCTCCCCCTCCATTTTCCCCCTCCCCCTCCATTTTCCCCCACCCCTCCATTTTCCCCCTCCCCTCCCCTCCCCCGCCCGGCAATGCCGGGTACTTCTGCTAGTATATATATATATATATGACTTCCTTTCTAAGGAACTTAAACACAGAAAGAGATCATTTGGCCCATCAAGCCTGTACAACTGTTGCCGATCTATGACAGTTTTTATTTTGGATATCCCTTCTCTCTCCTCCGCTATTCTCCCTCCCCTCCTACTCCACTCTTCCTCTGCACCCCGACCTCCCCAACCCACTCCCCCTCTCTCTATATGTCAGTGCTCTATCCTTTTTAAACGTTGAGCGTCAAAGCAAGGAAGCAACTCGCAACATACATAGTCTTTCACATAACTCATTACTTGGCCAGATTTAGAAACGCCATGGAAACGCCTTGACTCTTTACAGTTTACATCATCGAGTCCACCAATAATTAAATTTAAGTTTATTTTGGAGCTCTGAAGTTTATTATGAAATGTTATTTTAGGTCTCAGTGCTAAATGGCGGTTTTTATTTAATTAAATAACCGCCTTGCACGGTAACCATTGTTCAAAAACTCAGTATAGGCTACTGTTATTAACAACGCCGACATGGTTCGTTCGATTTTGTGATAATCCCGTACTCTGTCACTGAAACAGGCTTATACTGGGTGATTTGCCATTGCCTTCCCAGCAGGAATTGGGCCACGGTGCCAGCGATAACTCGCCTACTCTTCGCGAAGGACACCATGGGGATCTTCAACATCTACCAACTGTTGTTGCTTCGCAAGCAACTGCACCAGGCTGAATATCATTTTCTGGAAGCGTGGCAATGCCGCTGATTTAGTGCCCCTAATGCAGTGCCCCTGTTACCAGTGAGCTGGTACTCATTTGGATAAGAGGCTGGGCCAACCCACCTGGTGTTAATTCAACAACAGGGCAGGGGCTCAAACTCAAGACCCGAAGGTCTCAAGCCAGCCACATTATCCATTTTTTTTTTTTTTTTTTTTTTTTTTTTTTGTATACAAGATCGAGGCTCGTGAAAGAGCGAACATTAATCACACAGAAAGACAAACCGACACATAAAACAAATAACATCGGGAGCGGTAGACAAGATGGGGAGAGAGGGGGAAGGACACAAACACAACATTTGAGAGCAGGGACCGAGAGACATGGAGACATCGAGAGATCTGTGGGAGGGAGAGGGCTTTGGGGGGAGGCATGTGAAGGGGGGGAGGCATGTGAAGGGGGGGAGGCATGTGAAGGGGGGGGGGGGGTGGGAGAGGTATAAACATATGGACACTGCCAGGATTTCCAGGAAATAAGTTGGAATTTCAAACAAGGTGGATCTGGGGTGAATTAGTGGGGGTAGAAAAGATCAAGGTTATGGATGGGGGAAGATAAGAGATGGTGGTGAACAGCTGTTTTAAAGACCTGGAGGGAGGAGAGGGATTGAAGGGAGTGTGGGAGTTTGTTCCACAGGCGGGAGAAAAGAGGAATGAAAGAGTGAAGGTGAGCAGAGAGCCGAGATTTCGGCAGTTTAACCATCAGAGGGTTGCTGGCAGATCTTGTGCGACCTGTAGGAATATTTGGGGGACAGAGCACAGAGAGAGCTGGGGGAGCAAGGCCGGAGAGGAGTCGGTAGAAGACAGAAAGACCACCTACCTGCCTGCGGTGAGTGAGTGAAAGGCCCTCAGAGATAGCTTCATCGCGGGAGATTCCAATGATTTTGAAAGCTTTGGATTCAACAGCGTGAAGCCGAGCCAGGTGTGAGGCAGGAGCACCAGCCAATAGGGGAGAACAGTATTCCATTGAGCTGCGGATGAAAGCCTTGTATGTGGTGAGGAGCTCAGGTGTGCCGAGGAAGGACTTCGCACGACGGAGGATGCCCAGTCGGCGACTGGCTTTGGAGGCCAGCTTGGAAATGTGGTTTTCCCAAGAAAGATCATGGCAGATAGTGAGACCCAAAAGCTTGAGTGACAGAACTTCTTGGAGAGGATTGTTGAGAAAGTAGATGGGAGGGTTGTCCAGTCGATCTTTTCGGAGAGACATAGTAAGAGAGTGAGATTTGGCAGGATTGAAAGACATGTTCCACTTGTTTGACCAGTCTGTGATTTTGTCCAGGTCTTCAGAGAGTGAGGAGGCTGCAGACTGCCGATCTGAGGGAAGAGGAATGGAGCGGCAGAGAGTGGAGTCATCAGCAAAGAGATAGAGAGGATTTTCCAGAGAGTCAGAGAGATCATTGATAAAGACCAGAAAAAGCACAGGGCCCAGCACACTTCCTTGGGGAACTCCAGCCTGAACAGGAAGGGGAGATGAGAGAAATCCATTCAGGGCCACACGTTGACTACGACCAGAGAGGAAGTCCGCAAGCCATGCATGGAGATTTCCATGGATACCATAGGAGGAGAGTTTGGTGAGCAGAGCTGGGTGCCAGACCGTATCGGTAATGGTAATGGTAATGGTAATGGTAATGGTAACCGGTAATGCACTGACTGGACGCATGGGTACAACGACATGACGGCAATATGATGTCACGTGGATACGATGGGATGAATGAACAGGAGGAGAAAGTAGGCTTTAAGTGCCTTAAGTGCTTTAAGTGCTTTAAGCTTTAAGAAAGTAGGCATTAAGCCAACACCAGGCTTGATCCACCAATTAATGTCGGTCGAGGGTAAGTGTAGCGGTTCCCGCTGAATGTACACAATCGCCTTGCACCTGCCAGGACGCGGCCAGGGCGCGATCGCCATGCCGGGCTCGTCCGGACGGGCCCAGACGCGCCTCTCCTGGGCATGCCCGGACTCGCTGTTCCCGGGCACGCCCGGTCTCGTCTTTCCCGGGCATGCCCGCTCTCGCCTTTCCAGGGCTCGCCCAGAGCGCCCGGGCACGCCCAGCCTCGACTTGCCAGGCCGCGTCCAGGACGCCCGGGCATGTCCAGACTCGCCTTTCCAGGGCTCGCCCAGAGCGTCCGGGCATGCCCGCTCTCGCCTTTCCAGGGCTCGCCCAGAGAGCTCGGGCACGCCCAGCCTCGACTTGCCAGGCCGCGTCCAGGACGCCCGGGCATGTCCAGACTCGCCTTTCCAGGACTCGCCCTTGACACCCGGGCATGCCCGGTCTCGGTTTTCCCGGGCAAACGCCCCGGCATAAATGTGTATATATATTGCTGCCCGATAAACGGGCTTGTCAGAATACCTGAGCTGTTTTGTTTCATTAAAGCAACTCGGGCGAATTCCGTCTTTGGTCGCGTCAATTCTTTCGACTCGCGTTGGAGCGCAGCTCCTTCACTGGTGACCTACTGACATGGACACGGCAGTGACTCTTAAACTGCCTACCTTCTGGGAAGCTCACGCGGCTGTTTGGTTCGCCCAGGCGGACTCCCAGTTCGTCCTGCGAGGCATCACCGCGGACGACACCCGCTTCCACCACGCCGTGGCAGCGCTCGGTTTCGCCACCGCGGCCCGTGCCCTGAGCCTCCTCGAGCACCCGCCGGCTGCTGACAAGTATGACGCGCTGAAGACGCTCCTCCTCGACGCTTTCGCCCTCTCACCGGCGGCACGCGCACGGCGCCTGCTCGACCTGCCCGAGCTCGGCGACACGCGCCCGTCCGAGCGCATGGACTATATGCTCTCGTTGCTCGGTGAGCACTCTCCGGATTTTCTGTTCCGCGAGCTGTTCCTCCGCCAGCTGCCTCACCCGGTACGCCTCGCCCTGGCTGGCACGTCGATCGCCGATCCCCGCGCCCTCGCCAGGGAAGCCGATAAGATCTCCTCGGCGGGCCAACACATCGGCGCGGCTACCTGGAGCCTGCCGCCGTCCGAGGTGACGCCCACGACGCCCGAGTGCCCTGCGCAGTTGGAGGCCGAACTGCCGGTGCAACTGGCGGCTGCCACGCCGACCGCTTCCGACACGACGGCCGGGGCCTCCACCTGACCAGGCGTGGTGTTATTACCATGTCAGGTTCGGACACAAGGCTCGGACATGCCGACCCCCGTACACTTTCGGCAAGTCGGGAAACGGCCGGGCCGGCGTTCATTCCCAGCCATGAGCGCCGGCCACTCGGGCAACTTGCTTTTTATTCGGGACAAAGCGTCCGGGCGGCGTTTCCTTTGTGACACCGGCGCCCAACTGAGCGTCATACCCGCCTCCGAGCAGGACAGGCGGGACGCCGTTTGCGGCCCCTCTTTGGTCGCTGCTAATGGCTCGGCCATACGCACTTTCGGCCCGCGCGACGTCACCCTCTGCTTCGGCAGCCAGCGCTTTCAGTGGACCTTTGTGACCGCCTGCGTCCCCATGGCTTTGCTGGGCGCCGACTTCCTCTGCGCGCACGGGCTGCTGGTCGACGTCAAACGACGTCGCCTTGTCCATGCCGAGACCTTCAGCTCCCTGGCGTGCATGATGAGCAGCTCCGCGCCGACCGAACTGGCGTGCACCCTCCCGACGGCGAACGAGTTCGCTCGCCTGCTCGCGGAATTCCCGGCCCTCACGCGGCCGACGTTTTCGGCCGTCGCAGTGCGGCATGGGATCGAGCACCACATACCCACTACAGGCCCGCCGGTCTACGCCAGGGCCCGCCGCCTCGACCGGCCAAGCTCGCCATGGCAAAGGCCGAGTTTGACGCGTTGGAGCACCTCGGCATCGTGCGGCGCTCCAATAGCGCGTGGGCCTCACCACTGCACATCGTGCCAAAGCCGGGGGGCGGATGGCACCCGTGTGGCGACTACCGCCGTCTCAACAACGCTACCACCCCCGACAGGTACCTGATCTCGCACATCCAGGACTTTTCCGCCCGTTTGGCAGGACGGGTCATATTTTCCAAAATTGACCTGATACGGGGATACCACCAGGTACCTGTCCGGGCGGCCGACGTCCCAAAGACGGCCGTCATCACGCCGTTCGGCCTGTTCGAATTTTTGAGGATGCCGTTTGGCCTCAAGAACGCGGCCCAGGCGTTCCAGCACTTAATGGACGGCGTGCTGCGCGACCTGCCATTTCTTTTCGTCTATCTGGACGACATCCTCGTCGCCAGCACGTCCCGCGCCGAGCACCTCCTCCACCTCCGAACACTGTTCGGTTGCCTCAGCGAGCACGGCTTAATTGTCAACCCGGCCAAATGCCACTTCGGCACGACGACCGTTGACTTTTTGGGCCACCGCATCACCAAGGTCGAGGCCATCACCACGTTCCCGCGTCCCCGTTCCATCAAGGCCCTACAAGAGTTCCTCGGCATGGTGATTTTTTATCACCGATTCGTGCCCCGCGCTGCTCAGCTCATGCGGCCCCTTTACGAGGCCCTCCGGGGCAAGCCGGCCAAGCATGACATCGTTTGGTCCGCGGCCATGGACGCGGCCTTCGCGAGCGCAAAACGGGCCCTCGGCGACGCAACGCTGCTGGCTCACCCGGTGCTCAACGCGCCCATCGCCCTCACTACGGACGCCTCCAACTACGCGGTGGGCGCCGTCCATGAACAATGGGTGGACGGGGTTTGGCAGCCACTCGCTTTTTTCAGCCGGCAACTCCGGCCGAACGAGTTAAAATACAGCACGTTCAACCGCGAGCTGCTCGGTCTATTCCTGGCCGTTCGCCATTTCCGACACCTCCTGGAGGGCCGCCCGTTCACGGCTTTCGTCGACCACAAGCCGTTGGTCTACGCAATGGCCAAAGTCACGGAGCCGTGGTCGGCCCGCCAGCAGCGCCACCTCTCCGCCATGTCGGAATTCACCACGGACATCCGGCACGTCGCCGGCAAAGACAACGCCGTGGCCGACTGTCTTTCTCGGGCCAGCGCGAACGCGGTCCACCTCGGCGTGGACTTCGCGCTCATGGTGGCCGACCAGACCACCGACACCTCGGTGCAGGCCCTCCGGGCGGCGGACACAGGCCTCCGCCTGGCCGACATCCCCTTCGCGGGCACTGTCCTGCTCTGCGACGTCTCCCAGGGCCAGCCTCGCCCCATCGTGCCCGTTTCCTGGCAGCGCCGCATCTTCGCCTCCATCCATGGCCTTTCTCACCCGGGCGGAAAGCTTCTCAGAAGCTGGTGTCGGCGCGTTTCGTCTGGCACGGCCTTCGACGGAACGTCCGCGACTGGGCCAACGCCTGCACGGCCTGCCAGCGGGCCAAGGTCCACCGCCACACCCAGGCCCCGCTTGCACCTTTCACCGTGCCTGCACGGCGTTTCGACCACGTCCACGTGGACCTGGTGGGTCCCCTGCCCCCATCGCGGGGGTCCACCCACCTGCTCACCATGGTGGACAGGACCACCAGGTGGCCGGAGGCCGTGCCCCTCACCTCCACCACCACCGCCGACGTGGCACAGGCGTTCATCGCCACCTGGGTCGCGCGCTTCGGTGCACCGGCGGACATCTCGTCCGACCGCGGCCCACAGTTCACGTCCGAACTTTGGGGCACGGTCGCCCGCTCGTCGAGGGTCACGCTGCACCGCACCTCGGCCTACCACCCCCAAGCCAACGGGTTGTGTGAGCGGTTTCACCGCTCCATGAAGGCCTCACTCATGGCCGGCCTTCAGTACGACGGTTGGACCGACCGGCTGCCGTGGGTCCTTTTGGGCCTCCGCACGGCCCCCAAGGAGGACCTCCGGGCGTCCGCCGCCGAGCTCGTCTACGGCCAGCCGCTCCGCGTCCCGGGCGAGTTCGTGCCCGACGCTACCAGTCCCTGGTCCGCCGCACACCAGCGCTCGGACCTCCAGGAGGCCGCCCAACGATTTGCCCCCGTGCCAACGTCCCGCCACGGTGGCCCCCAGTCCTACGTCCCCCCGGCGCTTCGCACAGCGGAGTACGTCTTTGTGCGTCATGACACGCACCGGGGGCCACTCCGGCCGCCGTACGACGGGCCCTTCCGGGTCCTGCGACGGGGCGACAAGTCCTTCGTCGTCGACGTCGGCGGCCAGTCGGACCGGATCTCTGTGGACCGCCTCAAACCGGCGCACGTGGACGTCGACCGACCACCACGGTTGGCCCTTCCTCCGCGGCGAGGCCGCCCCCCATCCACGGTTCCCCCCGCTCGACCACCCACCACCAGATCGGACCCCCCCCCCCCACGACCCTCCAGGGGTCGCTTCGGCCGGGTCATCCGGACCCCCCCTTAAATTGACCCTGCCGGTGCAGGTCGATTCTGGAGGGGCGTGTGTAGTGGTTCCCGCTGAATGTACACAATCGCCTTGCACCTGCCAGGACACGGCAGGCCATGCTGGGCTCGTCCGGACGGGCCCAGACGCGCCTCTCCTGGGCATGCCCGGACTCGCTGTTCCCGGGCACGCCCGAACCTCCCGGGCACGCCCGGTCTCGTCTTTCCCGGGCATGCCCGCTCTCGCCTTTCCAGGGCTCGCCCAGAGCGCCCGGGCACGCCCAGCCTCGACTTGCCAGGCCGCCCGGGCATGTCCAGACTCGCCTTTCCAGGGCTCACCCAGAGCGTCCGGGCATGCCCGCTCTCGCCTTTCCAGGGCTCGCCCAGAGCGCTCGGGCACGCCCAGCCTCGACTTGCCAGGCCGCGTCCAGGACACCCGGGCATGTCCAGACTCGCCTTTCCAGGACTCGCCCTTGACACCTGGGCATGCCCGGTCTCGGTTTTCCCGGGCAAACGCCCCGGCATAAATGTGTATATATATTGCTGCCCGATAAACGGGCTTGTCAGAATACCTGAGCTGTTTTGTTTCATTAAAGCAACTCGGACGAATTCCGTCTTTGGTCGCGTCAATTCTTTCGACTCGCGTTGGAGCGCAGCTCCTTCATAAGCCCAGTTTAACATCCATCAGAGGGACAGCACACATTGTCATTGGAGTGATGGCAGCCACAGGCCACCATGCTGCTTTTCCCTCTGCAAAAAAAAAGAAAAAAGAGTGTGCAAGTTCAGCGGTTGCAATTTTAGAATGGGGCTAAAATGAAGTGGAATATTCAATTGATATATGTGGGAAAATTACATGCGCAAGACCAGGAATCGAACCCAGGTTCCTCTGGAAAACCGTACCTGCGTTCAGCCATCTGAGCTATCTGGGTGACCCTGACTAAGCATGCAATTTTCCCACATATATGTAAGTGTAATATCTACTCTTTAGGTGCTATGGGAAGAAATAAATGTGCCCGTTATGCCATTAAGGCTTCTTTTTTTTTTGAAGAGTATGACTAAAGTTCATGCCTCGACATTCTCCATTGATTGCTGCACTTCTAGACAGTTGATGTATCGACTCACCTCACCCCTCACCGGCTCTCTTCTAGAATGTTTAAAACTCACTGGAATTCCTTTACATAACACTGGTCAACAGCGAAATTGGTTCTGACTTATTTTCAACTGTTTCTAACTAATTTGGTGCCCACGAATCCGACCGAATCTGACCTTAAAATTTCGCTATCACGTAACCTTGACGGAGTACATCATAAGTGTGGAAAAAATCTTTGGAGCATGCGAATTTATTGATTGTCTCAATAAGTCTATTTATTATCAGAAAAAAATAATATGAACTTAAAGTTTTTATTTACATCACATAAAAAAATGTAAATCTCCAAAAATAATATGAACTTTATAAAATATCACAAAAAATAATATGAACTTAAAGTTTTTATTTACATCACATAAAAAAATGTAAATCTCCAAAAATAATATGAACTTTATAAAATATCACAAAAATAATATGAACTTAAAGTTTTTATTTACATCACTTAAAAAAATGGAAATCTCCAAAAATAATATGAACTTTACAAAATATCACAAAAAATAATATGAACTTAAAGTTTTTATTTACATCACATAAAAAAATGTAAATCTCCAAAAATAATATGAACTTTATAAAATATCACAAAAATAATATGAACTTAAAGTTTTTATTTACATCACATAAAAAAATGGAAATCTCCAAAAATAATATGAACTTTATAAAATATCACAAAAATAATATGAACTTAAAGTTTTTATTTACATCACTTAAAAAAATGGAAATCTCCAAAAATAATATGAACTTTACAAAATATCACAAAAAATAATATGAACTTAAAGTTTTTATTTACATCACATAAAAAAATGTAAATCTCCAAAAATAATATGAACTTTATAAAATATCACAAAAATAATATGAACTTAAAGTTTTTATTTACATCACATAAAAAAATGTAAATCTCCAAAGATAATATGAACTTTACAAAATATCACAAAAAATAATATGAACTTAAAGTTTTTATTTACATCACTTAAAAAAATGGAAATCTCCAAAAATAATATGAACTTTACAAAATATCACAAAAAATAATATGAACTTAAAGTTTTTATTTACATCACATAAAAAAATGTAAATCTCCAAAGATAATATGAACTTTATAAAATATCACAAAAAATAATATGAACTTAAAGTTTTTATTTACATCACATTAAAAGTGCTTCTGAACTTTACTTTTGCGTTTGTAGGATCAATCACTTTCACGCTGTAAAGTCCAACCGTAGTCGCCCATCATGTTTGGATTGAATCGGCCTTGATATCGAGTCTCCATGATGGCAATTTCCTGGTGAAACCTTTCTCCATGTTCATCACTGACATCGCCAAGATTTTGTGGAAAGAAGTCCAGATGAGAATGGAAGAAATGTATCGAGTGACATTCGAGCACCGAGCACCTGATAACTCTTCAACATCTTGTCCACAAGCTCTTCATAATTTGGTGATCGAAAATTTCCAAGGTGATTGTTAGCAAGAGCCACAAAGCTATCCCAAGCAACGTTTTCCAGCTCAGATCGTTTCGTTACAAAATCCTGATTAGTGAGTACAAGACGAATTTGAGGACCATTGAAAACACCCACCTTTACTTTGGCCTCAAATACAATGCCTTGGAACTTCATTAGCAAGTAGTGGAGCCAGCACCATCTTGATCCATGGCCTTCACAAAGTTCTTCATCAACCAAATTTCCAATGAAGTGGTGGTAAGAATACCTTCTCAGGGTCAACAAGAGGTTTGTGAAGACAGTTGAACCTTCCAGTCATATCTTTCTGTCGCACCGGCCATTACGACACCGGCCACGTGTACCCCGGTTTAGAATAGGTACACCGTATCCCTGCGTGTCGTAAGAGGCGACTAAAAGGGTTGGCGTCAGGAAGGGCATCCGGCCATAAAAACATTGCCTCAAAAAGAGAACCATGACAATTACAACTGCATATGGGGAGGGTACAGCCCGAAGTACCCCGTGGGGGACCCCACTCCCTCTCGTCAAAACTCAAGGTGGGGAACCCGATCGAAGCAAGGGTGGAAATCACTCCATTTATGACGAGGAAACGTCTGATGCCCGACGTGGAGATCGATTTCTGAGATTTGGGACATGGAATGTAGGGACAATGACAGGGAGATCAGGAGAAGTGGTGGAAGTATTGGTCAGAAGAAGAGTGGACATATGTTGTGTGCAGGAGACGAGATGGAAGGGAAGTGGTGTGAGAATGGTGAAGGGTAGGGAGGGACAGAAATACAAGTTTGTGTGGCAAGGGTGCCCAGAAGGTGTGAATGGTGTTGGTGTCCTGTTTTCTGAGGAGTTTGTAGACAGTGTGGTGAGTGTGACTAGAGTGAGTGAAAGGTTGATGATGGTGAAAATGATGATTGGAAAGCTCTTGGTGAACGTCATCTCGGGATATGCTCCGCAGGTTGGTCGGAGCGATGAAGAGAAGGACAAGTTCTGGTGTGCGATAGAGAAGCTGATGGAAAAGGTGAAACATGAGGAAGTTGTTGTGGTAGGAGGAGACCTAAATGGACATGTGGGAAGGAGTATGGACGGTTTTTAGGGAGTTCATGGGGGTTACGGATATGGTGTGAGAAATGGAGAAGGTGAAAGGATTTTGAAGTTTGCTGATGGAGCTGAATTGTTGATTTGTAATAGTCAGTTCCAGAAAGAGGATAATAAGCTTGTTACATACACATCAGGTGGGTCGACGACAACCGTTGACTACCTGCTGGTGCGTAGGCGAGATAGGGGGCACCTCCGGGACACAAAGGTGATCCCGGGGGAGGAGGCTGTTTCACAGCACCACTTGGTTGTCTGTGACATAAGGGTGAAAGGTGCGAGGAGAGCTCTGCGGGTGAAGTAGCAACCGAGAATGAAGGTGTGGAGGTTGAAAGAGGTGACAGTGAGGGAGGCATTAAAAGAAAGGCTGAGTAGGGCAGAGGATGATGTGGTTGAGCTTGAAAGTGGTTGGATGTCAATGAAAGATAGTCTGTTGGGAGCCGTTGGTGAGGTATGTGGATGGACAAAAGGACCACCGAGGCACTCAGAAACATGGTGGTGGGATCATGAAGTTGGAAAGAGGATTGACGAGAAGAGGAAGAAGTTCAAGGAGTGGCAGAAGGCGAAGGGTACGGGAGCAGAAAAAGCAGAGCATGAAAGTTATAAGGCAGCCAAGAAGGCTGCAAAGAAAGAGGCAGCAAAGGTGCAGGAGGCATGTAGGAAAATGTTCGGAGAACGCTTGGATTCGAAAGAGGGTCAGAGAGCGGTATTCAGGATTGCAAAGCAGATAGCGAAAGAGAGGTGTGATGTGATGGGGGTGAGTTGCTTGAAGGATGAAGTGGGACAAATCGTTGTGGACCCAGATGGAATTAAAGGAAGATGGAAGAGATATATGGAAATACTGTTGAATGCAGAGAATGAATGGGATGGCAACATAGAGAGTAACCCAGTTTTAGGACCGGCAGAGAAGATAACCGAGAAGGAAGTTGAGGGAGCAATAAAAGCAATGAAGAGGAGAAAAGCGGGAGGGCCGATGGGAGTTGTGGGAGATATGTTGAAGGCAGCAGGAAGTTGGGGTGTGAAGAGAATGACAGAGATCTGCAATCTGGTGGTGAAAGAAGGCCGCATTCCAGTGGATTGGGCACTGAGTACCCTCGTCCCTCTATACAAGGGGAAAGGTGACCCTCCGGACTGTGGCTCGTATCGAGCGATACATTTATTGGAGCATGGAATGAAGGTATTGGAAAGGGTGTTGGAGAGGAGGATGAGGAAGAAAGTGAAGATTGACGAAATGCAGTTTGGATTTATGCCAGGAAGAGGAACGACAGACACGCTCTTTATTGTGAGGCAGTTGCTGGAGAAGTACATGGAGAAGAGGAAGGAAGTTGTTTCTTGGGTTTGTTGATCTGGAGAAAGCATGCGATAAGGTTCCACGCGAAGTATTGACATGGGCATTGAGGAAGTTAGAAGTGGAGGAATGGTTGATCAGAGTAGTGATGGCAATGTACAAAAGAGCACGCACAGCTGTAAGGACGAAGGAAGGGAACAGTGGTGAGTTTGAGGTGAAGGTGGGAGTGCATCAGTGGCCGGTACTAAGTCCACTACTATTTGTAGCTGTGATGGAGGTCCTGGCTCAGAACATAAAGGAGGGTTTACCATGGGAGTTGTTGAATGCAGATGATCTGGTTTTGATTGCAGAAAGTATGGATGGACTGAAGGAGAAGATGAACAAGTGGAAGGAATGTATGGAGACAAAAGGTCTGAAGGTGAATATCAGAAAAACGAAGGTGATGGCAAGTGGTAAACCATGTGGTGAGGTGGAAAGAACTGGGAAGTGGCCGTGTGCTGTGTGCAGGAAGGGTGTCGGAGTGAATTCCATTCAATGTACAATGTGCGCTGAGTGGGTTCATCAAAAATGTAGTGGATTGAGAGGGTTTGAGAGGGTTCATTAACCAGTGTGGCAGCTACATTCATGTGTAAGGTGTGCACAGAGGGAGCTGCAGATGGAGGAAATGTTGAGTTGGATCTTGGAGATGGCGTGAAGCTGGAAGGTGTGAAAACATTTTGTTACCTCGGAGACATGCTGAATGGAGAAGGTGGATCAGACTCGGCAACGGTTGCTCGAGTGAGATGTGCATGGAAGAAGTTTCGGGAACTGAGGGGCGTGCTGATGAGGAGGGGAGTGTCGTTGAAGCTGAAGGGAAAGGTGTATGTTGCATGTGTGAGATGTGTTATGATTTATGGGAGCGAGACATGGGTAATGAACGTAGAGCAGCAACGAAGGCTGGAAAGGGTGGAAATGCGAATGGTTCGGTGGATGTGTGGAGTATTGTTGAGAGAGAGGAAGACAAATGATGAATTGCGAAAGATGATGGGAATAGAGCCTGTGATTGATGCTGTGAAGAGAAACAGGTTGAAATGGTTTGGTCATGTGTTGAGGAAGGATGAAAGTGACTGGTTGAGAAGAGTGATGGAAATGAATGTAGAAGGAAGTAGAGGACGGGGAAGACCGAGAAAGACTTGGCTAAAGATGGTCGAATAAGAAATGCGGGCAAGGGGGTTAACAAGGGGAGATGCAGAAAATAGGGCAAAATGGAGAAGATTGTCATGGGGACCGCAAGGCTAACCCCCGCTCTAGCAGGGAAAATGGCCTTAAAATGCATGTTGTTGTTGTTGTTGTTGTTGTGAGGGAGACGTATAAGAGATAGAATTTTTTTTATTTTTAAGTGGAGTGAGTTGGAGAGGAAATTGAAAAAAGCCTTTTAAATTGGAAGAAAAACAGCGTGTTGTAAAATACCTTATTGAGTATTTAGCGTTTAAAGTGTAGACTTCAGATAAGCGTCACTAATTTGTACAGATAGAAACATCAAACCCACCCTCATGTCTGTGTAAAAATCACCAGTCCTATTATTTAATGTGTAAACCTTTGTAATCCGTCTTAAATGTGTCTTGAAGCACTCACAAGGTCAGGAGATGCCAAGTTTAGGCGGAAAAACATCGTCCCCGTCAGGAAACCGTGATTTGAGGGAAAACGTGTTTGCCCCTCCCACCAGCCTGGATATGGGCCAATGGTGAGAGGGAGGGGAGGGGCGCGAGCCGTCACCAGTGACGTCGGTGAGCGAAGATACAAGAGGTGTGTGCAACCAACATCGGGGAGAACTCGTCGGATGCAATGCTGAAATCGAGCGACAAAGTGAAAACCGCGCACATGTAGCAGACGCAGAACGGTTCGCACGTGGACGCAAAGAGACAAAACATGAAAAAATTCCTGATATTTATTCAGATTTTCCAAATATTAGGAATGATGCACTCCTCATTGAATTATACAACATTAAACAATGTATACTGAATGGTGGTGGTGGTTCGTATGCAGCCTGTGGCTGCTTGGTTACATCATTTTCTGGGTGCACAGCTGTGCCACTGCTGCAGTGCCCCCATTACCATTAAGCTGGTACTCATTTTGTCGACCTCGGAAAGATGACAGGCTGAGTCAACCCACGTGGTGCTATGTCAATGGCAAGACAGGGGCTCAAAATTAGGACCCTTAAGATCTCAAGCCAACCACCTTAACCGTTAACCCAACGCCAGGCTGGTTTTCTGGGTAAAACAACGACACAAAAGGTGATATGCAAAAATATGCAGAAAACTCAAAAACAGTGGAGAACCAAATTGCTGTCCCCCACCCCTCCTTCTCCTCCTGATTCCATCCCCTCTCCTCTTCCTACTTCCACTCCTTCTCCCCTCCCTCCCTCTTGCACCTTACGACCTCTTCCTCCCTCTTCCTTCTGCTGCTCCACTCTGCCCACCCCTCCTCCTACTGTTGCTGCTCCTCTCTCCTCTCCTTCCTTCTCTCCCCCCCCCCCCCCTTATCCCTCCTCTTCTTGCTCCCCACCTCCTTCTCCTTTTTCTTCTGCTGCTGCTGCCCGCCTCTCCTCTCCCCTTCTCACCACCCTCACCCACTGCTCCTCCTTCTGTTGTACCCCTCTCCTTTCCTCTCACTACTCCCTTCTCCTCCTCCTCCTCCTGCAAATGTAAAAATCAGAAGAAATTCAAACCTGGGGTTACGGCATCATGAGGTGCTCAAACTGTCAACAAGGCCTTCTGAGTTTCTCTAAACCAATGTTTTACTCCCCTACCTGTAAAGCAGTGCATTTAATACACTGAGGATTGACCCAACCCTGACGCTGATGTCAGGGTTAAGATGGTTCTTGAAAGCATAAACTTTCTGCAGGAACAGCGATTGTTCAGCCCAGAGAAAGCAGCGCAAAGAGCCTGGTCGTGGAGGCAGGTCACATTGACTTGGTTTTCGAATCAGATGTTCAGCCAGGGTCAGAAATCTCTCAATAACATCTTCACTTGAGTCTTCATGCAGGAGAGACAGCAACATGTCAGAAGAGACCTGTCAACACATTAACAAGCATGTCAATTCAAACGTTTATGAAGAAAACCATTACTTGGGGGAAATGTTTAACTTACGTCTTAAAATTGTTTAATTTAATTTTAAAATTGCTCCAATTGTGTCTGTAATCTACAAAACTGCAGCATGTCTTCAGCGGAAAGCACCCACCATGTAGCTGTTTTACAACTTTTACAATCAGTGTCATCTTTGCCAATTGTCCAGGCACCTGTTTTGGTCAACGACATAAATAAAATTTAAAAAAACACCTTTAGAGGCCATTTTTCCCCGCAAGCGGGGGTTGGCCTTTTTCGGGGTCCGTGGTTGTTGTTGTTTTTTGGGTCCCCTTTTTGGGCCAATTGTCCAGGCACCTGTTTGGGTCAACGACGTAACAGCACCAAAAAGACTTGCCTCCAGGTCCAACATCTCTGCCGTCATTGCTTCATCGCCAGAAAGATTGACGAGCAGCTTCAGCACCTGCACCTGCAGTTCAGTTCAAAGCAGTCATTGAGGACGTGTAAATGGAATTATCATTTTCAATTGAAGTTAATTTCTCAAAGACTTGATAAATGTTCCCATTTGCACACAATGTCTCAAATATATAAAGAACGAGTGCACATTGGGAACATTCCTTTCGCCCTTTTCGCATTCTCGGCTGAGCACATAACTTATGATGGTGGAATCTCAGGTTCAAATCCCACATACCAGGTTGATTTGTCAAATTGAGCTGCTGAGAAATTAAATGGATGATCCAACATAATAAAACTTCTGATTAAAAGTATTCCCATTTATAATCCCACGAGTGAGGTACCTGTGATATGCACGGGTGGGAAGCCAAAAGCAAACAAACGATGTGGATATGGTCGATGTTAAACCATGGAACCAATAAATTCCATAAATTCCACATTATTGTGCCACGTTCAGTCGAACGCCAGACATGGACAGCCGGTTCGTGAATGACTTGGGCAAAAGAACGGCGAATGGGAAATTATGAACCAATAAATTCCACATTCCTGTGCCACGTTCATTCTAACGTCAGACATGGACAGCCGGTTCGTGAATGACTTGGGCAAAAGAACGGCGAATGGGAAATTATGAACCAATAAATTCCACATTCCTGTGCCACGTTCAGTCTAACGTCAGACATGGACAGCCGGTTCGTGAATGACTTGGGCAAAAGAACGGCGAATGGGAAATTATGAACCAATAAATTCCACATTCCTGTGCCACGTTCAGTCTAACGTCAGACATGGACAGCCGGTTCGTGAATGACTTGTCTAAAAAACGTACCCGTCTGAATGGTTCTATACGCAGTCAATGGCGAATCTGCATATGGCGAATCCACGAATGTCACGGTTGGAAAGTAGAAACCCTCATGTCATTTCCTCATTCATATTTAAACTCAATATTGCTATATTTTAATTCCAAACAGCATCCTTCCCATCATAAATTAGTACCACAGTATTAATATAACAAAATACAATGTTAAATCACGATTGTATCGAGATATTATCAAACCGCTCATCATTGTCATCTGTTCACTTCCAGATTCGGGAACAGGTCCATGTCGATTGCATTTTAAAATCACAATTTTATTGAGGAATTTTATGAAACCTACCTACCATACGACACCCACTGGGACCCCAAAACGTTACACAGAAGGTTTGGCGGCGCTGGCCCCAAAACTGAGGGAGTAGTTTCGGGACGGACAAATGGAAACTCCCATTTTATAATATAGATTCAACTCCCAATGAACAAAGATCAGTTTCAGTCTCAACCATTTTGTGCAGAACAGTCATTTTACACCAAAGACCTACTGATGTTGAAAGATTATGCGAGTGCACTTGTTCTATTTTGCCCAAGATGTTAGTTAAACCAGTTTACCTCTCAAGAACTCATTTGCTCGTACACATTGTCGAGGCTTGTGAAAGAGCATGAGCAGAATGGAATGGAACAAAATGGAAAGGGTGAAGCACCAACAGCAGAGTAGAAGTGAGAGTGAGAGCGAGATCAATGGGAGAGGGAGAAGGCCACGTGGGGTGAACAAGCTGTAACAAAGCAAGAAGAAGATGAAGGGGAAAGCAGGGATGAAATGGAAAAAGAACAAACAAATCTCTTATCAGCTGTTCACCACCATCCCCCATCCAAAACCTTGATCTTTTCTACCCCCGTTAATTCACCCCCAGATCCACTTTTTTGAAATTCCGATTTCTTTCCTGGAAGTCCGAGCAGTGTCCATGTGTTTTATACCTCTCCCACCTCTCCCACCCCACCCACCCCTCCCCCCCCCCCCCCACCCCGCTATTAAAAAATATGTAAATACTGTATCGTTTTTATCAAAAATGAACAGCAAGACAAAGCACATGTTATAGTTCACTAGCAGAAGTACCCGGCATTGCCGGGCGGGGGAGGGGAGGGGGAAGAGGGGGAGAGCGAGCCCCTTGGTAAAGCGAGCGATTTTTTTTCATAGCGTCATAGCGTCATAGCGTCATAGCGATTTTTTTTTTCATAGCGTCATAGCGTCATAGCGTTCATAGCGTCATAGCGTTCATATCGTTCATAGCGTCATAGCGATTTTTTTTTTCATAGCGTCATAACGTCATATCGTTCATAGCGTTCATAGCGTTTCATAGCGTCATATCGTTCATAGCGTCATCGCGTTCATAGCGTTTCATAGCGTCATAGCGATTTTTTTTTTCATAGCGTCATAGCGTCATATCGTTCACAGCCTTCATCGCGTTTCATAGCGTCATAGCGTCATAGCGTTCATAGCGTCATCGCGTTCATAGCGTCATAGGGATTTTTTTTTTCATAGCGTCATAGCGTTCATAGCGTCATCACGTGATCGCTCTGAGCGAATCAGCGCCCACCTGCTCTGATTCCGTTGATTCCGTGCGCTGAAATGCGCTGAGGTAAATATGAATAAAAAATATGGATCGTCAAATATTTTGAGTTCGGCCATGTTCGTCCCAGGCTCAATGGCCATGTCTATGCCAAATATCAAGCACGTAAGCCTCTCCGTTTAGGAGTCTATCGGTAACATTACACACACACACACACACACACACACACACACACACACACACACACACACACACACACACACACACACACACACACACACACACACACACAAACTGTGTTTTATATATATATATTCCTCCAGTTTTCATTTATTAAATACATAATTGCTGTCTTCAAAGTAGAATTTGATAATTAATTTTTATAAATACTAGTGTGGCACTCGGTGGAGCGCATACATCCGCCAGGCTGAATAGTTTATGTTTTGTATCCCACTGATAGGCCTGAACTAGATCTGGACCTGAACCAAAATCGAATCGGTTTGTTCGTGTCACCTAAACAGCTCATCCACCAAGTTTTGTCATAACTCATCCATAACTTTTTGAAACATTATGCTATATATCGTTTTTGGCCTCATCTCTCAAGAGTGAAGAATCACTTTAAAAATTCCCGGATCAGGATCTGGATTCAGATCTTCACCAAAATTGAATCAATTCATCCTTGTCACACACCTGACCTGTCCACATCTTTTTGAGAAATCCCGCAATATATTGCTTTGGCCCCATCTCTCAATGGTGAGGAATCAATGTAAAAAAAAATTAGTATCCGGATCTGGATCTTCACCAAAACCTAATCATTTCATCCTTGTCAAAAACCCAGCCTCTCCACCAAACCCCATCCAAATCCGTCGACAACGTTTTGAGATATCCTGTTCAGAGACAGATAAACAAACAAACAGACAGGGATGAAAACATAACCTCCGTCCACCTTAGGTGGCGGAGGTAACAAGCAGTTGACAAACCTTATTCCTCAAAGCCCTAACTACAATATTTATAACACAGGTCCAGTTTATAATTACAGCACTGGATACATAGTCTCCCATCCATCCATCACAATAATCAGTTTTGCCATCCACCTTTTGAGCTACGTAAAATATAACTTACATTCTATACTGCTACCTAGATTACACCATCTCTTCTAAACATGACAAGTACAGACTGGACAGGTGGAAAGTCTGACATAAACTTCAAGTTGAAAATGCCATTAAAAAATCATTTAAGTTTTTCAACTCCAAATCTTTACCTGCTGCACGGTATTTGGGAGCTGTAGCATGGCCCATATGGCAGGCAGGTATGTGAAAAAGGAGTCATGAATCCGACCAGTCACAGTGACATTGGTGAGCACTCGCAGGGCGGCCAGCTGCACGTCCTCCAGGGCTCCAGCCTCCAAACCCCCTTCGAATACATCAACAACGTAGGCCTGTATGCCAGAAGGGAAAGACCACGGCAAGCAAACATCTTTCAGGTGTGCCTCACACAAAAGACAACTCGTTCAGGTTTCAGTTAACTATTTTAATTTAAAAGCAAGTGGAAAAGAGAAATAACCTGAAGATGTTTCTGGTTTTCCACATTCATGACGAGGTTGTTGAGGGCATTCAGAGCTTGGATTTGAAGTCTTTGCTCCGTGCTGTGTACATACCTGGCAATGATAGGTAGGCCAGACAGCTCCCTGATGGAGTTCTGAACAACGACACAAACAAGCAATTAATATTTTGCTGCGTGATTTTACTTTAGATAAAATACCACTTCTTCAGCCAGCAATTAATTTCCAAGCAGTGATAGAAAAATTGGGAAATCTAGTAAAACAATCTTATTCTTTTATGGCAGTAGAAAGTGCGTCCTCACAATACAGTGGAAGAAATGAGCAAATCTAGAAAAACAATCTTATTATTTTATGGCAGAAGAAAGTGCGTCCTCACAACACAGCACAACAAATGAGCTTAATGGTAAAAGTCTAGTAAAACAATCTTATTCTTTTATGGCAGAAGAAAGTGCGTCCTCACAACACAGTAGAACAAATGAGCTTAATGGTAAAAATCTCGTAAAACAATCTTATTCTTTTATGGCAGAAGAAAGTGCGTCCTCACAATACAGTAGAACAAATGAGCTTAATGGTAAAAATCTAGGAAAACAATCTTATACTTTTATGGCAGAAGAAAGTGCGTCCTCACAACACAGTAGAACAAATGAGCTTAATGGTAAAAATCTAGTAAAACAATCTTATTATTTTATGGCAGAAGAGTGCGTCCTCACAACACAGTAGAACAAATGAGCTTAATGGTAAAAATCTAGTAAAACAACCTTATTCTTTTATTGCAGAAGAAAGTGCGTCCTCACAATACAGTAGAACAAATGAGATGAATGGTAAAAATCTAGTAAACCAATCTTATTCTTTTATGGCAGAAGAAAGTGCGTCCTCACAATACAGTAGAACAAATGAGCAAATCTAGTAAAACAATCTTATTCTTTCATTGCAGAAGAAAGTGCGTCCTCACAATACAGTAGAACAAATGAGCTTAATGGTGAAAATCTAGTAAAACAATCTTATTCTTTCATTGCAGAAGAAAGTGCGTCCTCACAATACAGTAGAACAAATGAGCTTAATGGTAAAAATCTAGTAAACTAATCTTATTCTTTCATTGCAGAAGAAAGTGCGTCCTCACAATACAGTAGAACAAATGAGCTTAATGGTGAAAATCTAGTAAAACAATCTTATTCTTTTATGGCATAAGAAAGTGCGTCCTCACAATACAGTAGAACAAATAAGCTTAATGGTAAAAATCTAGTAAAACAATCTTATTCTTTTATGGCAGAAGAAAGTGCGTCCTCACAACATAGTAGAACAAATGAGCTTAATGGTAAAAATCTAGTAAAACAATCTTATTCTTTTCTGGCAGAAGAAAGTGCGTCCTCACAACACAGTAGAACAAATGAGATTAATGGTAAAAAATCTAGTAAAACAATCTTATTCTTTCATGGCAGAAGAAAGTGCGTCCTCACAATACAGCAGAACAAATGAGCTTAATGGTAAAAATCGAGTTAAACAATCTTATTCTTTCATGGCAGAAGAAAGTGCATCCTCACAATACAGTAGAACAAATGAGCTTAATGGTGAAAATCTAGTAAAACAATCTTATTATTTTATGGCAGAAGAAAGTGCGTCCTCACAATACAGTAGAACAAATGAGCTTAATGGTAAAAATCTAGTAAAACAATCTTATTATTTTATGGCAGAAGAAAGTGCGTCCTCACAATACAGCAGATCAAATGAGCTTAATGGCAAAAATCTAGTAAAACAATCTTATTATTTTATGGCAGAAGAAAGTGCGTCCTCACAATACAGTAGAACAAATGAGCTTAATGGTAAAAATCTAGGAAAACAATCTTATTATTTTATGGCAGAAGAAAGTGCGTCCTCACAATACAGTAGAACAAATAAGCTTAATGGTAAAAATCTAGTAAAACAATCTTATTCTTTTATGGCAGAAGAAAGTGCGTCCTCACAATACAGTAGAACAAATGAGCTTAATGGTAAAAATCTAGTAAAACAATCTTATTCTTTTATGGCAGAAGAAAGTGCGTCCTCACAATACAGTAGAACAAATAAGCTTAATGGTAAAAATCTAGCAAAACAATCTTATTATTTTATGGCAGAAGAAAGTGCGTCCTCACAATACAGTAGAACAAATAAGCTTAATGGTAAAAATCTAGTAAAACAATCTTATTCTTTTATGGCAGAAGAAAGTGCGTCCTCACAATACAGTAGAACAAATAAGCTTAATGGTAAAAATCTAGTAAAACAATCTTATTCTTTTATGGCAGAAGAAAGTGCATCCTCACAATACAGTAGAACAAATAAGCTTAATGGTAAAAATCTAGTAAAACAATCTTATTCTTTTTTGGCAGAAGAAAGTGCGTCCTCACAATACAGTAGAACAAATAAGCTTAATGGTAAAAATCTAGTAAAACAATCTTATTATTTTATGGCAGAAGAAAGTGCATCCTCACAATACAGTAGAACAAATAAGCTTCATGGTAAAAATCTAGTAAAACAATCTTATTCTTTTATGGCAGAAGAAAGTGCGTCCTCACAATACAGTAGAACAAATGAGCTTAATGGTAAAAATCTAGTAAAACAATCTTATTATTTTATGGCAGAAGAAAGTGCGTCCTCACAATACAGTAGAACAAATGAGCTTAATGGAATTGGAGGTTTCTTTGATTCGCTTTCAGAAATCTGTAAAAATTGATTTTAAACTACAAGACAACGGAAAGTTCGAATAAATATTTGTGCAGAAGAGGTGGTGGAGGGTTTAGACTTTAGAGGTGTGCACACTTGCCTCGAGTCTCGATCCAGCTATAAATGGTGCATGTCGTGGCAGACCCTGGTGTTTAATGGGCAGGGTGAGGCTGCAATGTGTGCACCGTCCATAGGAACCACGTTAAGCCGGAGCACTGTTTTTCGCAGGTTAGGTGAGTTATTGAAGTTTTTTTGGAAGGAGAAGGGGTTTATTGGAAGAAGATTTTTGTACCCATCCCTATGAGGAGTACTTGTGTCGTGGTTTTCAATTTTTGGACACGGAGGATGCATAGGGTGGACAAGATGGATACAGAAGAAAACTCCACAGAGGGAAACTGGAAAATTGGAAGAAGGAGGGATTTGAGGGGTGGGGAGAAGGGTGGTTAACAAGGGTAGAAAATATCATGGTGTTGGATTGGGGACGATCTGAGATGGTGGTGAACAGCTCATTAAGACCTGGAGGGAAGAATGAGATTGAAGAGAATGTGGAAGTTTATTCCACAGGTGGGGAAAAAAAGAGGAAAAAATGAGCGGACGTGACCAGTGATTCTGGATTTAGGTAGTTTCACCAGAAGGGAATTGATGTAGGACCACGTGCGCATTTCAGAAACAAGTGGGTCAGGGGCAAAGCACGGAAAGAGAAGAGGGTGCTAGACCAGAAAGGAGATGGTAGAAGAAAGAGACCCCCCAAACTGTCTGTGATGATGAAGTGATAGGCCCATAGACTCAGCTTCATCACAGGAGATTCCAATAATCCTAATGGCCTTGGTTTCCACGGCATCAAGCTGAGCAAGATGTGAGGCAGGGGAACCATCCCAGAGGGGAGAGCTGTACTCCATCAAGCTGCACATGAAGGCCTTGTCTTCTCCCCCAGACTATTTAATATTTTCATGCACAACATTCCACAACCGAGAACATACAAATAGCCTCATTTCGAGACATAACCATTCCCTCAACCCGTAGTAAAAGCAGCAAAGTCACAGTCCAACTCCGACCCTTCCTCAGCACCCTACAATCCTGGTTCATCATAAAACAGACTAAAAGTATACCCCTCCACCCATGAAAACAGGATGGCCACAACCCACAGCTTTTAGAGTACAAACATAGACTGAACGACACCACTGACGACACGTAAAACCTCTGGCAGATCGCCCCACACATAATAAAACATGTCACGGAAGACGGTGTAGTCCTGGCTCCACAAAGGTAAGAGCACAACCATTTAGATGTGTGAGATCTCTGGGTCGCTCACGGAAGGTTGATCGGCTACATCTGTGTCAGTCTGTTCGAGCAGAACTGACCAGGGCTAATCAACAACATTATCGAGATGTGTATCTGGTGCCTTTGGCCATGACGGAGGAGCGCAGGATACACGTCTTGCCACAACGGGACTCAGGATACACATCTCGCCACGATGGAGGGACGCAGGATACAAGTCTCGTCACGATGGAGGGACTCAGGATACAAGTCTCGTCACGATGGAGGGACGCAGGATACAGGTCTCGTCACGATGGAGGGACACAGGATACATGTCTCGCCACGATGGAGGGACACAGGATACGCATCTCGTCACAACAGAGGGACACAGGATACGCGTCTCGTCACGACAGAGGGACACAGGATGCACGTCTCGTCACGACAGAGGGACACAGGATGCATGTCTCGTCACGACAGAGGGACACAGGATACACATCTCGTCACGACAGAGGGACACAGGATACACATCTCGTCACGACAGAGGGACACATGATACACATCCCGTCACGACAGAGGGACACAGGATACACATCTCATCATGACAGAGGGACACAGGATACACATCTCGTCACGACAGAGGGACACAGGATACACATCTCATCATGACAGAGGGACACATGATACACATCCCGTCACGACAGAGGGACACAGGATACACATCTCATCACGACAGAAGGACACAGGATACACATCTCGTCATGACAGAGGGACACATGATACACATCCTGTCACGACAGAGGGACACAGGATACACATCTCGTCACGACAGAGGGACACATGATACACATCCCGTCACGACAGAGGGACACAGGATGCGTGTTGCGTCACGATGGAAGGACGCAGGATGCATATCATGCCAAGGCGAAAGGAAGCAGGATGCTGTCATGCCGCAACGGAAGGAAGCAGGAAGCAGGTGAACCGGAATCATTTCACGATTGGTTTCAAATAAATTGTTTCCATAGCAGCAAAAGTAGGAAAAACCGATCAACCTTCAGTTGGTAAAATGCATCATGACACCTCTTGCTTTGTATGGTTTAAACACCTGAGCATTGTAACCGATAACATTGATGAGAAAAAGCATTTATCGATCATAATGTGAATTGCACTCTTGACATCTTGCCTGAGAGCCGGTGAACGCAGCACTGTTTGCGAGCGTTACGAGGATCCGTTCGGCGAGGTCATCATCTGGCGACTGCTGGCCATCAATGTCTCGCAGGATGTGTATGAGTGGACCCAAGTACTTTGGGGACAACGTTCCTGGACTGCTGTTTGCCAATGCTGCAGCCTCTGGGTGGAGGTTCATGGAGATGATGAGGATGAGGCATAGTCGGTGGTAGTAGGAGCAGTCAAAGTAGTAGTTGTGGCCAGAGTAGTTGTGGTAGTAGTAGGGGTAGTAGTAGTAGTTGTGGTAGTAGTGCTTTTGTTGGAAAGGTTACAGAGATTTGCGTTCAGAGCTCATGAAAGCTCAGGCAAACATATGTTCCCAGTTTAATGTCGCTCAATTCCTCATCTCTGCAAGTCCATGGTTTGAACTACAGTAGACAAGGTAGAGCATTTTGAAGAGAAAGCACTACCAAGACAGATAAGGGGAAGGTAAAAGAACGCCAAAGAACACCAAAAAAAAGAATGCCAAATAACACATTTATACAAATAAGAGCAAAGTATCTTGTGGGGAGACTGTACAAAGTGCATCATTTATAGTCCAGGTTTCCTTAAACTTTTGAACAGTGTTACTATATTCTGCCGCCTTGTACTCCGAAATAATGCGTGAGCGTATTAAGCCCTTCAGACATACAGAACTGTGTTCCACCACATCTTTCTCAAATTTTGCCTTCCTGGTTTTATATATTGCCATTTTTGCACAGGCTAAAATAAACTTAACAAGGAGATCTCGTGACTTGCTTAGTTTCTTTACCGGGTGCCCGATGATAAAAAGTGTTGGAGAGAAGTGAAGCCAGAAGCGCAAGAGAAGATTTTTCATCAGTAAGAACACTGGTTCAAGACGGTGGCATTGAAGGTATATGTGAAATATAGTTTCCCTTTCACCACAAAAGCAGCAATCCTCTGAGAAGTTAGTGAAATGCCGCATCATAGATCCAGAGCTCAGTGCACCATGTAGCAACCTCCAACTTAAGTCTGCCATCATTCTTGGCGTTGGGTAGAGATAGAGTGAATCCCAACGTGGATGAACAGTCGAAGGAAGTGGAAGAGTCTCACGCCAGGGAGTATCCAGTCGGGTTGCAAGAGCTATATAATGGAGCGAGTGGATCACTAGCAGGTATATATTTTTCCTTGATAGCCCACAGAACGACATTTCCACTGTGCCAGGGGTCTTACTCATATTGTTTGCAGGTATTGGCTGAGAGAGCTCGCAACATCGTGGTCGGATTTTAAAATCCATGGAGTTACCGATGGACATCTGTCCAGATCCATCACCCTCTTTGGGATTCTCTAGATATTCCAGACAATCGGGAGGCAAGGAGCTTTTGACCTCTTCAAGTATCCTGGAGGGGATCCTGATTGTCCTCAGGCCCATTTTCGCTGCGAGTTCCTTGGGTAAAAGCGTTCTCTTACCATCGTTCAGAAGGTCTCCCACTGTGGATATGCTACCAGCTAAGAGGCTCCTTCTTACTGAAAAGGAAGCCAGAGTTGGGCCCTGTAGAAGAGGGTTGAGAATGAGCGGTTCTTCTAACAGGTCCTTGCCTGGATAAGGAACTGTTCTTTGTATGTCGACTACATTCCAAGCCTTCAGCATTTCTTGATAAAAAGGAGGCAATGTAGCACTAGACAGGCTCCGAGATGTAATGATGAAAAGTTTCCTTTTGTACCCAAGATTGAGCACTTTGCTGAAGAAGTATGATGCCAGTGAGCACCATTGCGGTGCAGGGTTCACATGTAGGTAACGTTGTATGGTCTTCAGCCTGGATGCGTGGTAGTGGCTTCGAAGGCAGGGAAAAGACTGTCCACCTTCTGAAAAAGGCAAGCTCAGAATGCCCAGGGAAACCCAGTGTTTACCATTCCAAAAGTAGTCCAGTAGCTTCCTCTGCATCTTAACCAGAAACTCCTCTGGAGTGCTTATGCAAGAGAGCCTGAATACTAACTTCGGAATTATAAACCGTTTAATAAGGAGTGTTTTTCCCCTCAGAGACAGGACTTTTAGTAGTCCACTCCAGTCTCTCAACTTTACTTCGATCTTGTCCCCTAAAGTGTTCCAGTTAATGAGTGGTGAGGACCCATGGGAAGTGGATAAGTGCACCCCCAAATATTTGAGCTCATTGCGACTCCAGGTCAATTTCTGAAAAAGTGTTGGTAACTCCTTTACCTGCATTTGTCCAATTAGAAGCCCCGAGCTTTTCCTCCAATTGATTGTAGCAGACGATGCTGCTGAATAGACCTGCTGACAATCATAAACTATTTGCATATCCCTTGCATTACTGGCAAACACGAGAACATCATCTGCATATGCAGAAAGTTTGAGGTTGACCCTGTTGTGTGGCACCACAATGCCAGTTAGCCTTCTTCTCATCAAACAAAGGAAGGGTTCGATACATAGGGAATATAATTGGCCGGACAGGGGACATCCTTGTCTTATTCCTCTCTCAAATGGAAAGGGCGCGAGCAAGAAACCGTTGACTTTGACTAGGCATTCTGCCGACATGTACAACGTCTGAATCATGCCTACAAATCTCCTCCCCAACCCAAATGTTAGCAAGGTTTCAAACAGATACTCATGATTCATCTGGTCAAAGGCTTTCTCCTGATCCAAGGAAAGAAATCCGACTTGAGTCCGAGTCATGTCCGCATACTGTATCAGGTCTCTGACAAGGGATATGTTGTCATGTATTGTCCTGCCTGGAATGGCATAAGATTGGTCCGGCTGACTAATTTTGTCAGGACTGGTCCGAGACGGAGTGACAACATTTTAGCCATGACCTTATAATCCACACACAGCAGAGACACAGGGCGGTAATTCTTCAAGTCTCTCAAGTCACCCTCCTTGGGAATCAAGACCAGCATCGCTCGATGCCAAGAAAGGGGCATTATACCTGTATCACATGCTTCCTGAGCTACGCTTAGGTAATCAGGTCCAACCAAGTCCCATACTTTTGTGTAGAATTCACATGATAAGCCATCCATGCCAGGGGATTTATCTCTTGATAGGCTGTGCAGGGTGGTTTTCAATTCTTCCAGAGATAATGGAGTCTCCAGCTGCTCCCGGTCTTCTAGAGGCTTCAGGAAGACTAATCCACAAAGTGCCACCTGCACCTGCATCTGTGCTCTTACCCGAATACAGCTGAGCGTAAAAGGCTCTAATTCGTTTTTGAACACCCTCAGAGCCATTGAGCAAGAGACCATCTTCTGCGAGAACACTCGCTATAGTCCTGAATTGACCTTTGCGTTTTTCCACCCCTTTGAGATAATTCAGGACATATTCATCCTCAGAAATAAACTGCAAACGAGAGCGCACATACGCCCCTCGTGCCTTCACACGACTACATGCTTTAAGGGTGCTCTTTTTTTCTTGGTATGCCTGCAGTTCAGGAGGGGTAAGTGTGGCCAGGTGCTTCTCAAGGTGCAGCAGTTCCTCTTCCAGTCTTTTGATCCCTAACCCAAGTGTTTTGCTCGATCCACACGAGTATTCCTGACACAGCAATTTCAATCGTACCTTGCCTACATCCCACCAGAATCCAAGTGAGCAAAAATCTCCTTTTTTATTCCTCCAGGCTTGCCAAAATTCAAAAAGATTGACAAAAAGGCTTCATCCTGACTTAAAGCATTGTTCAGGTGCCACAAGCCAGGGCCTCGCCTTGTTTCCGCCAGGGAAAACTTAATCCAGGCCAAGTTGTGATCTGTGAAATGGGCAACTTTTATGCCGGAGTCACTGACAATCTTACACCAACGGTGAGACACGTAAATTCTATCGAGCCGGGATTGTGATATATGACCACCTCTGATACTCGTATACGTGAATGTTCTGTCTGTGGGGTGTTGTATGTGCCAAGTATCCCTCAAGTTTAACAGTGTTATGGTTTGTTGTAATATTTTTACAGAGGGATTATGCGGCTCCTGACCTATTCGATCAAGGGAGGGGTTTAGAGTGCAATTAAAGTCTCCTCCAAGAATTACACACTCTTCACCAGGCAAGGTGAGCATGAATCTCTGCAACCGGTTGAAGAAAATCCCCCTTGCAACTCCTACACAAGGTGCATAAATGTTTATGAAATTGACAACAAATTCTTCAAACTTTGCTTTTATATGTAGCAACCGCCCCACACTGGCTTCCTTTACGACAAGTATTTCAGGTTTCCTCTTTGGTGAAAAGAGGGTAGCCACTCCAAAAGATGTGTCCGTTAGGTGACTGAAAAAGGCCAAGCCTTCCCATTGGTTTTCCCATCGGGATGCAGCCTCTGGGGTCGTGTGGGTTTCCTGCAAAAAGGTTACTTCAAGTTTTTCCTTCACACAGAATGACAATACCTGGTGCACACGGAATGCATCCTTACAGCCATTGACATTCAATGATCCTATTCGTAAGTTTGATGTCATTATTGTATTGAGAGTTTTGTTTCTGTGAAATTCATCCTCCTAAACGAATTTATATTCAGGCCCGTAACTCAACAACTTTGCTAGAAACTTCCTGACTTGGGCTTGTTCGGCCGAGCCTGAAGTCCTTGTTTTATGTCCCTCTCTCCTTAGTGTATACAAGGAATGCACTAGCAAGTCATAATCTTTCCACCGTTTCAGCGCATTTTCCACTTTCTTCCTGCTATGCAAGCTTTGTTCCAGGAACTCGAGTATCTCCTGGCTGGGAATGCAGGAATGGCGTCCTGCAGGTAGGTCTGTCTCTAAACCAGTCAGTGACCCTTGATAGTCTTCCCCATCACCAATACTTTCCTCATCATCGCTGTCTGGAGGTTCAGATCCTTCTCCTTTGGTGTACTTGTACAATGTGTCAAGTCTTCTGCCATGTCGTCTCTCAAGGCTGACTTGGCATAATCTTCTGGCGCAGAGGAACGCTCCTTTCGCTCTGATGCGGCGGACGTTGCTACACCTGTGGGAATGGATGCCTCCTCCTCAGTTGGTATAGGAGATCCAACCTTTTGGGGTCGTAAAATAGAGATGTGCTCAACTATTCCCCTTTCTGCGCCAACAGTGAGTGAAGTGACATCACCTGAGATGTCGGTCAGTGCCAGCAACTTTATTGATGCTTGTGTGTCTGGTTCCCTCTCTCTGTCTGTCCCACCGATGAATGCTACTTCAGAATCCTTTGAAACTTCGGTGTTAATCCTTCGGTTCAGAACTGCTCTTGTAGATGTTTCAATCCCTGGTTTATTTTGAAGCTTCGTTGCAGTTGTTATTATTGGATGCATTTTCTCAGGAGCCAACATCACAGTATCATTTGGCCCTGTCAAGTCAGATACCTCTAGGTTGTTTGTCTTTTCCGTGCTGGGTTTACTACCTGACGGTCTCCCTTCCTGTTCATTCTTCAAACTGTCTTTGGGTGGATCTGAGAGAGAAGACTCTCCATATCCTGTCGTTTGATGAATAGTTTCCTCTTCTTCTTCTTCTTCTTCCATTTCTTCAGATTGGGTTACCACTCTTTTCTCCTTCAGAATACTAGGCTTTACAAATCCCTTTGACACATTACTTCCCGTGTCATCCTCAATTGTACCAGGGTGTTCCGTGGTCCCATCCTCTGCGGGTTCTGATTTCCTCTTCTGTGCTCTCTTTGCCTTCCCTGCTCCCACTGCCTGCCATTGATTTATGGCAGCAGAAGAGTTGGGATGAGAAGCTGGTATAGAACTTTCTTGAGGGTCCACTGCCTTCGAGCACAAAGGAGCAACCGCCTCTCTTAGGTTACCTACAGTGACGCTGGGATCCTCTCGAGGCTGATCTGGACGTTGAGGAGCTGCAACCTCTTTAATGATGGTGGGGCAGTCTGCTCTCCTGTGATCCTTCGCTTTGCATACAAAACAACGGGGTTCGTTTGTCATATAAAACACCCTGTAATTCTTTCCGTCAAAAGGAATAACAAACGACCCCTCACATTCAGCCTCCTTTCCCAATTCAATGGATACTTGTCTTTTAAAAGACCAGACATGTAGGGAGGGCTCATGACAGCCCAAAGACACAGGCTTGATGGGTGATCTCAACACTCCCAGTCGTTCCAGGAAAGGCACCACGACATTGTCAGGCACGTAAGGGGGTATATTAGATATAATTATCCTTGTACCAAGACTTGAGAGTGGCTCGACTTGTACAAAGAGTCCTCCCACACTAATCCCTTTCTCAATGGCTTTGTTTGCTGCAGCCTCTGAGTTAAGAAAGAACACAGCTTGTCCATACATTTTCGAGGCTGCAACTATCGTTGCTGGATCAACCACACTAGCGAGTGCGTTCACATAGGCCTCTATTTGGGTGATTTGTCCCAACTCGCATTTCACCCCGTGCTTCCTTGTTAACGCCTTAAACGGGTGGGCAGGGCGGTTCCCACCTGCACCAGAGGTAGTGGCGGCCATTTTTGCCCACGTACCATCCAGAGGCATGATTACTATTAACGGTATATTTCCCGTCAAATGAAAATGGAAAAAAAATATCAATGAGCTCGTTCGCGAGCCTCTGCTTATTTCAACACGACCGGACGGTATGCTGATGATTAACTCAAAAGGATAATCAAACGCGCATTGAGCAAATAACTTATCGGCTTAATCGCCAAAACTATGCAAATATAGCACAGAAAGTCAAGGGTCATTAAGCAAAAACAAGGAAGTCAAACAGTTTGTGATACGCCACAAATCGGGCGCGGCAAATCTAGTCCCACACGGGTGCGGCCGCAGGCCGCGGCTAGGCCCAAACACAAAAGGACTAATAACTCAAACGGGACGTCAAAGTAAAATAACAAAATGAACCAACTCGGTTCAAATAACCCAAATAAACCAAAAATACAAACGAAAACGGAAGAGGATGAGAAGGAAATGTCGAAAATAGCACGGCTCGAGGAGCAGAAAAATGGCGTGGCATAGTAGTAGTAGTAGTAGTAGTAGTAGTGGTAGTAGTAGTAGTAGTTATTGTGGTAGCAATAGTAGTAGTCGGAGTAGTAGAAGAAGTTGTTATGGTCGTAATATTAGTAGTTATTATGGTAGTAATAGTAGTAGTTGTTATGGTGGTAATAGTAGTAGTTGTTATGGTAGTAATAGTAGTAGTTGTTATGGTAGTAATAGTAGTAGTTGTTATGGTAGTAATAGTAGTAGTAGTAGTAGTAGTTGTTATTGTAGTAATAGTAGTAGTAGTCGGAGTAGTAGTTGTAGTAGTCGGAGTAGTAGTTGTAGTAGTCGGAGTAAGAGTTGTAGTACAGTAGTCGGAGTAGTAGTCGGGCAAGCAAAAGGAACAACAACAAAAGATCATCAATAACGGTAAAGCTCAAATAACAAACACAACTAATAAAAGTGCATCGACACACGAACCAAGCCAAGGTGATCCCAGTGAAGGCGGTTTTGTGCGATCGCTGCTCGAAGCTGCGAAGCAGGTAATACATCGCACCCACACCGGTGGCTGCCAGGCCAAGGACGCACAGGGCCTTGTTGGTTAATAACATGATGTGTCCTGTAAAACACAATATGGTAGCGAATAGCGAGGTCACCGAGGTGCACCGACACAAATCTCCGTACGGAACAGATCAACATGATCGATGATCATACCCGGAACACAACAATCCATCCCCGTGAGCGCCTGCTGCGAATCAGCACACACTGGAGGACATTTTAGGATTGCACCAAACATACAAACGGAGATTATAAATTACTAGCCGAAACCCGTGGAACATCCACGGAAGGGAGGATGTGGTGTATGGATAGAGTGTACCATTATGGATGGCATAGGGGATTTGCTTGTCCGAGTAAGAGTTAGGAAGAAAGATGAGAATGAAGAGTGTGTATATGAACAACCATCGCCGACACCGGCACAAATGCATGCTCTGGATTGTCCACTCTGTGGACCGCTTGCTTTCGCCTTCGCCTGTCCAATCAGCGGCCGGCTTGCTTCGCCTTCGCCCAGCAGACGCCAATACGATGGCGTCGTAAGATGGCGTCGTATTGGCAGTTAATCGGATGCTTTTGGGCCCCAACGTCGGCTAATTCAGATTTTTCGAGTATGGCTGTACGTGATAAACAAAGAGTGCGGTTCGTAGATCGTAAATCCATTAGTGCCGTGGGCATCGGGTCACTGGGTGCGGCGTAAAAGGGATAACAAAGTCGAGTCCTTACGCTATTATTATATAGACGAGCTGAAACCCGTGGAACATCCACGGAAGGGAGGATGTGGTGTATGGATAGAGTGTACCATTATGGATGGCATAGGGGAGCGCTCATGGGATCTTCTTCTTCTGTTAAGCTCCAATTTTTTCTCTTTAAGTTAGGTCCAATCAGTCCTCTCTGCTCGAAGTGCTCAGGCCATGCCTTCCCGCTCTCATACTTTTATTTCCGTTCGGTGTAGCAAGAGATTGACATATCGTTCGTCTGTTTTCAGCTCGTTATCTTTAAGCTTCCTTACGTCTTGCCACCTGCTACACCTCTCTGAGTTACGAGGATTTATGCAACACACCCTGAGTATCGCAACGTCACTCCATTTAACTTTATTAAAATGACGATAAAGACGTTTCCTTATTTATCCTGATTTAAAATGTTCAAGGGAATAAAAAGACCATTTGGTTCACACCACCCATGTTCACACCACATGACTGTCCAATCAGCGGACGGCTTGCTTCGCCTTCGCCCAGCAGACGCCAATATGATGGCGTCGTAAGATGGAGTCGTATCAGCAGTTAATCGGATGCTTTTGGGCCCCAACGTCGGCTAATTCAGATTTTTCGAGTATGGCTGTACGTGATAAACAAAGAGTGCGGTTCGTAGATCGTAAATCCATTAGTGCCGTGGGCATTGGGTCACTGGGTGCGGCGTAAAAGGGATAACAAAGTCGAGTCCTTACGCTATTATTATATAGACGAGCCGAAACCCGTGGAACATCCATGGAAGGGAGGATGTGGTGTATGGATAGAGTGTACCATTATGGATGGCAAAGGGGAGCGCTCATGGGATCTTCTTCTTCCGTTAAGCTCCAATTTTTTCTCTTTAAGTTAAGTCCAATCAGTCCTCTCTGCTGGAAGTGCTCAGGCCATGCCTTCCCGCTCTCATACTTTTATTTCCGTTCGGTGTAGAAAGAGATTGACATATCGTTCGTCTGTTTTCAGCTCGTTATCTTTAAGCTTCCTTACATCTCGCCACCTGCTACACCTCTCTGAGTTACGAGGATTTATGCAACGCACCCCGAGTATCGCAAAGTCACTCCATTTAACTTTATTAAAATGACGATAAAGACGTGAAACCCATGGAACATCCACGGAAGGGAGGATGTGGTGTATGGATAGAGTGTACCATTATGGATGGCATCGGGGAGCGCTCATGGGATCTTCTTCTTCCGTTAAGCTCCAATTTTTTCTCTTTAAGTTAAGTCCAATCAGTCCTCTCTGCTCAAAGTGCTCAGGCCATGCCTTTCCGCTCTCATACTTTTATTGCCGTTCGGTGTAGAAAGGGATTGACATATCGTTCGTCTGTTTCAGCTCGTTATCTTTAAGCTTCCTTACGTCTCGCCACCTGCTACACCTCTCTGAGTTACGAGGATTTATGCAACGCACCCCGAGTATCGCAACGTCACTCCATTGAACTTTATTAAAATGACGATAAAGACGTTTCCTTATATATCCTAATTTAAAATGTTCAAGGGAATAAAAAGACCATTTGGTTCACACCACCCATGTTCACACCACTCGACTGTCCAATCAGCGGACGGCTTGCTTCGCCTTCGCCCAGCAGACGCCAATACGATGGCGTCGTAAGATGGCGTCGTATCGGCAGTTAATCAGATGCTTTTGGGCCCCAACGTTGGCTAATTCAGATTTTTCGAGTATGTCTGTAGTGATAAACAAAGAGCGCGGTTCGTAGATCGTAAATCCATTAGTGCCGTGGGCATCGGGTCACTGGGTGCGGCGTAAAAGGGATAGCAAAGTCGAGTCCTTACGCTATTATTATATAGACTAGCGGGGTCACCCGTGGGAATCCCACGGGCATGGATGTGTGTGACATTTCGACATATTGAGTTATATGCTGCACATTCATTTCATTTTTTTTTTTATTTTTTTTTTTTTTTTTTATTTTTTTTTTTTTTTTTTTTTTTTTTTTGTATACAAGGTCGAGGCTCGTGAAAGAGCGAACCATTTTTACAAAATGGTTACTGGCAAGTCATCAGATCCAGAAATGGTGTGAATTTAGTTATTTCACATAATATGTGACCCCTCACTCCTCTCCACCTGACACTCTCCTGTCTCCACCTGACACTCTCCTGTCTCCACCTGACACTCTCCTCTCTCCACCTAGCACTCCTCTCCTCTCCAAACCCTCACATCCCTCTCCTTTCCAATCCCTCACCTCTCCAATCCCTCACACTCCTCTCCTCTGCAATCCTTCACACGCCTCTCCAATCGCGCCTCACACTCCTCTCCAATCGCGCCTCACACTCCTCTCCAATCGCGCCTCACACTCCTCTCCAATCGTGCCTCACACTCCTCTCCAATCGTGCCTCACACTCCCCTCCAATCACTCCTCTCCAATCGTGCCTCACACTCCTCTCCAATCACGCCTCACACTCCTCTCCAATCGTGCCTCACACTCCTCTCCAATCGCGCCTCACACTCCTCTCCAATCGCGCCTCACTCGCCTCTCCAATCGGCTTTCCCCGTCTCGTTTCTCTCCTTTTTCTCCCGTCTCGTTCTTTTTCTTGCTCCAAATCGGCCCGTCGGAATCGGAAATCGGCCCGTCTCGCCCGTCGGCCCGTCGGAATCGGAAATCGGCCCGTCTTGCTTTTGTGCTTGTGCGTAAATAAATTGTGTTCATGACACCATTTCTGGTGTTGGGCTAGCGGCTAGGGTGCCGGCTTAGGATCCTGGGTTCGAATCTCGGTCGATCGCCGAATTAATGCCAGGGGGGTTGACTCAGCCTGTCATCCTTCCGAGGTCGGCTAATTGAGTACCAGTTCACTGGTAATTCCCTGTTTGTCGTTGAAGGCGGCAAAAAGGGTTGGCGTCAGGAAGGGCATCCGGCCGTAAAACATTGCTTCAAAAAGGGGACAAAAAAACAACAACTACCACGGTCCCCGAAAAGGCCAACCCCCGCTTTGCGGGGAAAAATGGCCTCTAAACGGTGGTTTTTACACCATTTCTGGATCTGATGACTTGCCAGTAACCATTTTGTAAAAATGAATGTGCAGCATCTAACTCAATATGTCGAAATGTCACACACATCCATGCCCGTGGGATTCCCACGGGTGACCCCGCAAGTTTGCATTGACGTTCGTCGATGGACTCGTTCGCCCGTCTCATTCGTTTTCTTGCTGCATCCTGTTCAAGTCTGCGTTCTTCATCGATCGTCTCATTCATTTTGGAAATAGAAGTTTCCACGCAGCGCATGAATTGTCACGATCCTCAAGAGGAATTTGTCTCGTAATCATCAAATGATAAATGGCAAGTAAATTATATTGTGGAAAATTAAAGATTTCAAATAAACCTATTTAAAGTGTATTCGCACATAACTAATTTTAAAAAACGAAGAAATATCTCTCGGTAATTTCCTGAAACATATTTTACTTCCGGCTAATAATGTTGAATTAAATAAAAATGAAGAAATATATGTCGGCATCATTGTTGACGTTTTTGTGACGACTGTCATCAAACGAAAAAGTAATATATCTTAACGGAAAAGCAAAAGCGAATTTTTAATATATATCGACACGTTGCCGTCGGTGTCATGTTGGGCGGTGTATGATACACCATGACGCGATTTTTAAAAATATATCTCTGCATTTTCCCGCGTGTGTGGAATGTTCTCAATTATTGCTGACACCGAGTCCAAAACCATCGATAAAAATGAAATCATATGGTGAGTTAGATTGGAGATAAAGGCGTGAGAGAGACTCAATGGCCTTGAAGTTGAAGTTACAGGCGTTTGAGAATTCATTTCGTTCTATAAACGGCAACTTTCATTGGATTTCCTTCCCGTTTTTTTCCAACCGAGTCGAAAACTATGTTAGCGACTGTGAAAAATGAAATGATATATCGAATTTTTAATATGTATCGACACGTTGCCGTCGGTGTCATGTTAGGCGGTGTATGATACACCATGACGCGATTTTAAAATATATATCTGCATTTTCCCGCGTGTGTGGAATGTTCTCAATTATTGCTGACACCGACTCTAAAACCATCGATAAAAATGAAATCATATGGTGAGTTAGATTGGAGATAAAGGCGTGAGAGAGACTCAATGGCCTTGAAGTTACAGGCATTTGAGAATTCATTTCGTTCTATAAACGGCAACTTTCATCGGATTTTCTTCTCGTTTTTTTTCAACCGAGTCTAAAACTATGTTAGCGACTGTGAAAAATGAAATGATATATCGAATTTAAAATAGATATCGACACATTGCCGTCGGTGTCATGTTGGGCGGTGTATGATACACCATGACGCGATTTTAAAAAATATATCTCTGCATTTTCCCGCGTGTGTGGAATGTTTGTGGAAAATTAAAGATTTCAAATAAACCTATTTAAAGTGTATGCGCACATAACTAATAAAAAAAACGAAGAAATATCTCTCGGTAATTTCCTGAAACATATTTTACTTCCGGCTAATATGTTGAATGAAATAAAAACGAAGAAATATATGTCGGCATCATTGTTGACGTTTTTGTGACGACTATCATCAAACGAAATAGTAATATATCATAACGGAAAAGCAAAAGCGAATTTTTAATATATATCGACACATTGCCGGCGGTGTCATGTTGGGCGGTGTATGATACACCATGACGCGATTTTTAAAAATATATCTCTGCATTTTCCCGCGTGTGTGGATTGTTCTCAATTATTGCTGACACCGAGTCTAAAAGTAAAACCATCGATAAAAATGAAATCATATGGTGAGTTAGATTGGAGATAAAGGCGTGAGAGAGACTCAATGGCCTTGAAGTTACAGGCCTTTGAGAATTCATTTCGTTCTATAAACGGCAACTTTCATCGGATTTTCTTCCCGTTTTTTTTCAACCGAGTCTAAAACTATGTTAGCGACTGTGAAAAATGAAATGATTTATCGAATTTGATTTGAAATAAAACTGGGGGAGAGCAAGACACCACGGGCCTACAAAACAGGACTCAAAGCTATGCGAGTTAATAAAATGGTGGATATTTGTTTATAGCCACTCCCAGAATGGGTGGAGCTATGGGTGGAGCTACTCTGCAAACCGAGTAAGCCACACCCCGGACAGACACCCAACAGATAGACAGACAGACAGACAGAATCATCTACGGCTATTATAATATAGATACTGGGGAATCGCGATCGAAATATCCATGGTAATGCGACGCACAGGTGGAGGGTGGAGGTCTCAAAGAATACATTTTACAAAAACCCCTCCCCCCACTTTAGGACTTGTGCAGGGATCCCAAAAACTGCACAGAAAACTTGGAGATGGGGAAGGCGGGGGGGTCCCGGAACTCTGGGAGTACATCCAGTGTAAAATCAATGTAGCCTTAAACAATGACGATGGTGATGGTTTTGGTTGGAGACGGGGGTTGGTTCTTATGTCGATATGTAATGATATGCAAAAAAATTACGATGGGGTGGATGCTAGATGTATGGATGCTGGATGGATGGGTGGATGGATGGATGGATGGTGTGGATGGAAGGGGTGGATGGATGGATGGATGGGGTGGATGGATGGATGGGGTGGATGGATGGATGGATGGATGGGGTGGATGGATGGGGTGGATGGATGGGTGGGTGGATGGATGGGGTGGATGGATGAGTGGATGGATGGATGGATGGGGTGGATGGATGGATGGGTGGATGGATGGGGTGGATTGATGGATGCATGGGTGGATGGATGGATGCATGGGTGGATGGATCGATGGATGGGTGGATGGATGAATGGATGGGGTGGATGGATGCGTGGATGGATGGGGTGGATAGGTGGATGGGATGGATGGATGGATGGGGTGGATGGATGGGGTGGATGCATGGGTGGATGGATGGATGCATGGGTGGATGGATGGATGGATGGGGTGGATGGATGGATGGATGGGGTGTATGGGTGGATGGATGGGGTGGATGCATGGGGTGGATGGATGGGTGGATTGATGGATTGGGGTGGATGGATGTATCGTTCGGTTGGATGGATCCGTCAGTCTGTCCGCCCATCAGTCCGTCCATCCGTCCGTACGTCCGTCAGTCTGTCAGTCCGTCCGTCCGTCTGTCCGTCAGTCAGTCCGTCCGTCAGTCCGTCAGTCCGTCCGCCCAATCAATCCATCAGTCCGTCAGTCCATCCGCCCTTCGGTCCATAAGTCCGTTTCCGTCAGTCCGACCGTCCGTCAGTCCATCAGTCCATCCATCCATCCGTCCACCAGACCGTCCGCCCTTCAGTCCGTCCGTCCATCCTTCCGTCAGCCTGTCCAGCCGTCCGTCCGTCCTTCCGTCAGCCCGTCCAGCCGTCAGTCCATCCGTCCGTCAGTCCATCAGTCCGTCAGTCTGTCCGTCCGCCCGTCAGTCCGTCAGTCCATCCGCCCATCCTCCCGTCAGTCCGTCCATCAGTCCGTCCATCAGTCCGTCTGCCAGCCCGTCCGTCCGCCCGCCCGTCAGTCCGTCAGTCCGTCCATCCGTCAGTCCGTCCGTCCGTCCGCCCGTCAGTCCGTCAGTCCGTCCGCCCGTCAGTCCGTCCATTCGTCCGTCCGTCCAACAGTCCGTCAGTCCGCCCATCAGTCCGTCCGTCAGTCCGTCCGTCAGTCCGTCTGCCTGTCAGTCTGTCCACCCATCAGCCCATCAGTCAGTCAGACCGTCAGTCCGCCCGTCAGTCAGTCCGTCCATTAGTCCGTCCGTCCATCAGTCCGACCGTCAGTCCGTCCGTCCGTCAGTCCGTCCGTCAGTCAGTCCGTCCGTCAATCCGACCGTCAGTCTGTCCGCCCATCCGTCCGCCCGTCACTCCGTCAGCCTGTCAGTCCGTCAGTCCGCTCGTCAGTCCGTCCGTCCATTAGTCCCTCCGTCCGTCCGTCAGTCCATCCGTTAGTCCGTCCGTCCGTCAGTCCGTCAGTCCATCAGTCCGTCCATCTGCAAACACTTGAAACTTCTTCTCCGAAACTGCTGATGGGATTGCGATCAAATTTGGCACAAATGATATTTGTTGTGTTGTGTCTAAAGTTTGTTCACGACATTAAAAAAAAATTGGGGTCCAAGGGATCTATGGGGGTGGGGGGTTGCCCCCAAAATAGGTATTTGTTTTCTTCTCAGAAACTACATTTGCAATTCTGATTAAACTTGACCACAACCTTAATCACCTGTGTTGTACCAAAGTTTGTTCCTGGCATTAAAAAAATCGGGGTCTAAGGTGGTATATGGTGGAGGGGGGGGGGGCTTGCCCCCCAAAATAGGTATTTGCTTTCTTCTCAGAAACTACATTTGCAATTCTGATGAAACTTTACCACAACCGTCATCATCCGTGATGTACCAACGTTTGCTCAAAGCATTGGAAAAATTGGAGTCTGAGGAGGTACGTGTGGTGGGAGAGGGAGGGGAGGGGGTGCACGGTATTATACACGGAGGGGGGGAGGGTTGCCCCCCAAAATAGGTATTTTTTTTGTTTGTTTCTTTGAAGTCTTATGATTATGTTAGTATGATTCTACCTTCTGCCCTGTGTTCGAGCAACCATTGAAATTGGTTTAAAATACCTTTAGTCAGTGCAGTATACTGTTTATTCCACCAGGTGAGCGCCAGAGGTATTGCCCCGATGTTTCAAACTTGTCACAAAGATACATAAACGAATAATACCGTGCACCATTACTCACTGCAAGCACCTTTATTCCAAGCTTTGTCATGAATAACATAAATGAAAGGAACACACACATGTCTGTTGTGTCCCAACTTATCAAACTGAACGTTTTAAAAATCCTGTCCTCGTTCGTCTAAAAGATTTGGAGGAACAAAGACCGCGTTGTTCATAAACCTTGGGTCACGTGGTTCTCTCCGAAAGAGATTAATCGGAGCAAAAATAAATAAATAATTATACACGTGAAGATCGGGACGATCAATGTGAGGGATGCAAATTAGGGGGTGGAGCCACGGTCCGTTGGTGTATTGTGACGTCAGGGTGATTGCTTGTTCGAGGTCACAATGGGAATTCTCATTTCGTGAGTTGGTGTTCCCGAGTGACGATGTTACTTCAAGCCGCCATTTTCATTTTTGTTTCTTCGGTGACATTCCGACCATGGCAGCAGGTAAGTAGGATTGTAAGAGATAATAAGGTGTAAATACCGTTTTGTTTGATGGATTGGAAGAGCTAACATGAGGTGCGAGGTGCTGAATCCCACGTTGACTTTGTCTTGTTTTTTGATTCGAGAGGGAATTCGATTGGTCGAAATAGCCGTGGAAGGTGTGAGTGAACCATCAGGTGTGATTCAAATATTTGTTTGGTACATTTTTCATGATCAGTTTGGGACATTTTCTCAAAATATATTCTATTATCTTCAACTGGACGATTAAATATAGAAACTGGAATGCTTTCCCTCCATTCCTTTGGAATTTCCTCTCATATAATAACAGTTAAACCGTTTATTGGACACCTGAACCTCATATTCACCGAGGCAGGTCCAGACTTCCACTGGTATCTCATGAGGTCCCACTGATTGGCCAATCCTCTCACATTGGCTATGTTATCTGAAATCACTTTTTGGAGAAATCGAAGATTCCAAGAGTTGTCTTCGAAAAGGGATTTTGTAAAATAAGCATTCTAAAATACGCCATTTCGTGTCTGTCTGTCTGATGAATGTTTGACGCCAATACATTCCGTCGTTACTTATCCAATCTCAACCAAACTTGACAGGATGACGAAGGATTACATAATGATGGTTGTAGCGCATTCATTTGCCCCCTTCCAAGGGGGGTTTCTTCCCCGAGCGGGTTTTCCCCGCCATTGCCGTCAATGGGGTAAGTGTTGAGGTGTATATCAATGTTAAATTCGCTTTTTCATGGCGTTCGTCCAAAGAAGAAGATTTAATGCAGAGTTTTTCCAAAGACGCTTTTAATAACAAAATTAATGATAATCGCATATTGTTAATGTTATTACAAAACAATATTAATACTAATATTGTCCCACTTCCCCAAGGCGTTTATGTTGCAGTGATGACGTGTATATCGATATATATATCGATGTTTATATAGTTATAATGGCGTTTCCGTGGGAGCAACGGCTTCTGCAGGAAGTAAAAATATTAAAGACCTCAAACACATATGCTTAGCTTTTTAAACAGTCGCTAATGCTCTTTATAACACTAAATGAAGAAATTTGAAGGAATCCCGACATCCGTGAAGTTAGGTTTACTTGCAGAACTGAGCAAAGATCTACTGTGCTCTATATAACCCACATATGTTGGGTTAATAACATGGCCCTTTCTGCCGCTACCGTGACATTTTTCGTAGCGAACTTTTGAAACTTGCTCCTGCTGTTTGATACGAAACTGAAAGGGACAAGCTCAGGTTGTGCTCCTTTACCAAGCAGCTAGCTAGCGCTTGCCAATCCAGCCATTCCTTAACGGTTTTGGATGGAGTGCTTGCTCAAATGCTTAAACCATTTGGCGATCTCTTGACAAGAAACTTGGTAAATGAACACACACCCAATGTTCTTGAGATCCGACCATAGATCTACTGCAATCTACATACCCCAAAGAGGAATAACCCTTTTTCCTCTGCCGAAGTGAGCGGGTGTACTAGTTGTAAAAATATTGTTTAGTTTAATTTCAAATGAAATAAACTTTTGTCTTGTACCTGCCCTTGTCTATTTTCCATGGATTTTCCAGAATCATGCTGTCGAGGAAGGAGTGATGCCCAAGATTTGCGATGTCGCGTTCATCGCATCTGCCCTATTATTATTAATATGGGTAATTTCATTTGGACCATGGTGTTGGTTCAGGAAGAATAGACACCGGAAAAAGAAGCCCTGCAAGCACTGGTAAAGAACACGAGTGACTTTTCATCAATCTATCTATAATTCCAGTAATCTCTGTGTGTATGTTTGTTTGTACGTTTGTTTGTTTGTTTGTATGTCTGTGACCGCTGTTTCTCGACAACTACCGGTCCGATATACTTGAAACTTGCCAGGTATATTGCTGGGGACCCGAGGATGTGCCTTTTCAAGGTTTCATATTAATCGGACAATTACTTACCGAGCTATGTCCAAAAAACGATTCAACCAATCAGAGAGCAGCGAGCTATCGCGTGTGCCGAACGTGGCGGACACACTCTGCCTCGGATGGCACATTTGAGAGCGTATTCATTTATTTCACGTTTGCAAACTATGTTGCCGTTAAACTATGTTTTAAAACTAATAAAAACTAATTTGCGATTCATCGTAACTGCGATATACGACCTTCCGGACAGTGAGGACTGCACTTCCGGCATCCAATCACAGAACGCGTTATTGCGTAGGCGTGGCCGATGTGAGAGCGAGCTGATGCTGAGCCCAGCGCGTGCGCCATTACGGTACGTAATTCGATTTCTTCCGGAGAAAATAATAATTTCTCGATTTCTTATGCGCATTATTTCTCCCAATTCAGTCAGAGCGAAGGGCGGAAGCGAAGAGCGTTGTTTTTTTTGTTTACGGGCGTACGGGCGGGGTAGAGCGTACGGGTAGCGTTTTTTTTTTTTTTTGGCACATTTGAGAGCGTATTCATTTATTTCACGTTGGCAAACTATGTTGCCGCTATGTTGGCGTTAAACTATGTTTTAAAACTAATTAAAACTAATTTGCGATTCTTTCGCTTTCCTGCGCATTTGTGCACGCTATGGCGATTTCTTTACCAAACTCCGCTAGCCGTTAGCTTTGGACCAAACCATTTCATGTAAATAGAGGGGGGGGGGTTGTCACCGTACTCGCAAGCCGTTAGCTTTGGACCAAACCATTGCATGTAAATAGAGGGGGGGGGGGGATATACTTTTAGATATATATATAGTACGGGCATGCCCTAGTATTTACAATGCCTTCATCCAAGGGGACAAGATAGCTTGGAAATTTGAAACGAGTTACATAAAATTCTTACGAATAATCAAGTCTGACAAACGAAGGTCTGGTCCAGTGACAACAGGAAGTACCAGATCATGGACCTCCTTGAAAGGTGACATTCACTCACCAGTCAAACCTGTCGTGGAAACATGAAATAATGTTACAATCGGCTGGCCCGGGCCAGTTCCCTGTCCGAATCCCGACGAACCACGATTAAAGTGGTCATGCCGGTTCAGACGCCCCGACGAGAGTGGAGGGCTTAGATGGCTCTCCACCGCACTTTGGTGAAATGGTTGAGCCGGTAGAGCAACGTGCTGGTACGTTCCTCGTGCCCAGCACTGATTGGCGGCATGAGCAGTTTTGCTGCGCCGGATGCGGGGGTACATTTTGTATGGGACGCGAGTCGCTCCTGAACACAATCGGTCTTTTCACGGATGACCAAGAGCCATGCTGTGGCTTATGATCAGGGCAGCTCAAATCACTCGACAGAGACCCAGTTACTTTGTAAAGTCTCTTAAACAACAGGGGAGGGATAACGAAATTAATCAATGGCTGTACAATTACTATACAACTATTATACACCACATGCATGGGGGGTCGTACGATAGGTCCATGATTAGCTAACGATAAGACCTTAAGACACACCAAGTCTAGACTGAAAATACCGTCGATGTGCTCGTTCGAGTACAGCAAGTCCCAGAGGGAAAGATGTGAGATGGCGGGGAGCAAGTTCGGTCTTGTGCCGAGGTCAGATCGTATTCAGGCAGGCACGATGGAGGAGAGCTGCAGGTGGGACCTCAGGAGATTACAGGCAGGACTGCAGGCTTCGGGTGGGGAAGTGCTGATGTGGCAGGATGTGTCTGAAGTGAGACCGTGAACAAAGAGAAAAGCTTCCACAACGTAGACCAAGGTGCATATCCTTCCGGTGCCCTTTTGCATTGCACCCATCTTTATCCCTTTGGTGCACGCCCCACCATATTCCGTCACTTGGCTACACCCTGTGGCACATATTGGTCGTTCAGCCATTAATCAGGGGGGAGCCCCTTCCCTGATCCTCTTGACCCATCCTCAAGTGTTCAGGGAAAATATCCGGGACTCCCCCTCCCACCAAAACCTGTGCCTGTGTGAGGCAGAATTCTCTCTTAAAACACATGTCGGACAGATTACAAAGGAAAGTACATTAATCAGGAATTTAAGGGAAAAGCTATTTTAATCCCTCAGATCGGCAGTCTGCAGCCTCCTCACTCTCTGCAAACCTGGACAAAATCACAGACTGGTCAAACAAGTGGAACATGTCTTTCCATCCGGACAAATCTCACACTCTTACGATGTCTCTCCGAAAAGACCGACTGGACAACCCTCCCATCTATTTTCTCAACAATCGTCTCCAAGAAGTTCTGTCACTCAAGCTTTTGGGTCTCACTATCTGCCATGATCTTTCCTGGGAAAACCACATTTCCAAGCTGGCCTCCAAAGCCAGTCGCCGACTGGGCATCCTCCGCAGTGCGAAGTCCTTCCTTGCCACACCTGAGCTCCTCAGCACATACAAGGCTTTCATCCACAGCTCAATGGAATACTGTTCTCTCCTCTGGGCTGGTGCTCCTGCCTCACACCTGGCTTGGAGCGAACAACAGCGAACAAAGCTTTCAGAATCATTGGAATCTCCCGCAATGAAGCTGATTGTGAGGGCCTTTCACTCATTCACCGCAGGCAGGTAGGTGGTCTTTCTGTCTTCTACCGACTCCTATCCAGCCTGGCTCCCCCAGCTCTGTTTGTGCTCTGTCCCCCAAATATTCCTGCAGGTCGCACAAGATCTGCCAGCAACCCTCTTCTGGTGAAATTGCCAAAATCAAGACCCTCTGCTCACCTTCACTCTTTCATTCCTCTTTACTCCCGCCTCTGGAATAAACTCCCTCACTTGCTTCAATCCCACTCCTCCCTCCAGGTCTTTAAAACAGCTGTTCACCACCATTTCTTATCTTCCACCATCCAAAACCTTGATCTTTTCTACCCCCGCTAATTCATCCCAGATCCACTTTTTTGAAATGCCGACTTCTTTCCTGGAGGTCCGAGCAGTGTCCATGTGTTTTATACATCTCCCACCCCCCCTCCCCCTTCCCATGCCTCCTCCCCCCAAGCCCTCTCCCCCCTCCCCCTTCCTCCCCTCCCCACATCTGCTGATGTCCCTGTTCTCTGCTGTTGTACTTGAGTTGTTCCCTTTATCTCCCCATCTTATCTCCCACTCCCATTATTGTATGTTTTGTGTGATCCTTTTTTTTTTTGTGATTGTTGTTCGCTCTCACACGAGCCTCGATCTTGTTTACAACAAAACAAACAAACAATAAAAAAAACATTAGGAGGGAAGGCTACAGCTTTCTATACGAATATCGATGCATAATTGCCTCACTCTTATGCTAATACATACAATATGTAAATAACTATTGCTCAGCTTTTAATATTAACCCCTATGAACCATTTCCACAACACTATCATTCCGTCTTTCATCAGAATACTCCCTCAGATCACTCTCCTGAATAAATCCTGTCTTCTCCATTTCTTCTTATAATGGCCACTGTTATTCCAACATTATGATGGGGTTAGCCGGGGGATGTCCGCTCTTCATTAAGGACACCATGGGATCTTTACCGTCCATCAACGAATGCCGGTAGACGGCACGCCCAGTTTAACATCCATCCAAGGGACGGTACACAGATTGAAAGAGACTTTTTTGACTTTTGAAGTCCTTTTATTATCAAAATAATACAAAAAAATGTATTTATATCTTCACACCAATCATAAATACATGAAAAAGCAATGAAACGAAAAGGTTACAGAAGTATCACGGCACACAATTTGCCAAAATAAACCATTAACTTTATACAACCTACAAAAATATTACCAGTTGGTTCTCACGAACCTCACACAACCCTTCATGACACCAAGTATTGGTGAATTCATCAAGATTGTTTGCATCCTTATAGAAACAAAACTCTAGTTTAAGTCTTGCTGACACGAGGGCATTGAAAAACAACATTACATTGCATTCCCCGGCAGGTTTACCGTTCAATTTCTCCCTTCTTGAGAGATATATTGCCAGCTTGGCTGTTGCGACAAGAAACCTCATTAACATATTTTCCTTGCTTGACTTGGCATTAAAGCCGAAAATAAAAGAACGCAACGAGAAAACAACCTTCATTCTGTGTGCCACAAGATTAAACCACCGAAACAAAGGAACCAATCTCACACAATTAATGAAGGCGTGGAACACGTCCTCCGTACATATGCAGAATGGGCAACATGTGGATGTAGGAGAGAAATGGTTGATTAACTTATTGGAGGGGACTATCCAGTGGATCAGTCTCCATTGGAGATCACCAGATCTTTTACTTATGAGCTTGCTATACATGGAGTTCCATACAGGTTCAGAGGGGGGTCCCACAGGCAACAGTCTCTTGAGAGCTTGGAGGTGAGTGTGCTTACCTCGAAGCCATCCTACCAGCCACCTGAACAGATCCTCTCTGTTCCAGGTAATTTTTTGCTTAATTAACAATAATGGCCTCGGTTTATTATTTTGGAAGAGGAAAAGCAAGGAAGAGTAAATGAGGAAAAGGGATGAGGAAGAGCAGGAACAATTATTTTGGTGAAACCTCCAACTGCTCATAATGAAGTCTGAGCCTTCAGAGGGAGATAAGAGCTTCATTAGCCCCTGCTGGACTTCGTCCAAAATGGGGGTTATGGATTCGGTCTCGTCCATCAATCCATCTGTCCATCCGTCTGCAACCATATCTCGGAAGGGTGTGGACCGATTTTGTTCATACTTGACACAAAAACAATACATCATGGTATCCATGTGCACATCATTTTGTTTCGCGATGTGAACAAAGATGGCCAACTGGCGGCCATTTTAGTTGTAAAAAACCCGATGCTGAACACGTCCCCAACCATTTCTCGGACTTGAATTTACCCATGTAGTTCAAACTTGGCACACATATCATGAATGATGGCTTCCATGTGGCTGTCTTTTATTTTTCAAGATCAGATCCAAAATGGCCGACTGGCAGCCAATTTGCTTCTTAAACGTGACCCCAACCATTTCTCGACATGCGTGGACCGATTTTCTTCAAACTCGGTACAAAGACAATATATGAGAGAATACATATGTAGAACATCTTGGTTTGTAATTCGATCAAAGGTGGCTGACTGGCGACCTTCAACTCTGTACAGCAACATTAGTAAAAGCACGGGACCTCTGACATTTTATGTCTTTTTCTTCTTGTTATTCTTTTGTATGCAGCCTGTGGGTGTTGGTTGCATCATTGCTGGGAGTGCACCTATGCCACTGATGCAGTGCCCCCTGTTTCCAGTAATCGGGTACGGTACTTATTTTACCGACCTTGGAAGGATGACAGGCTGAGTCTCACACCTGGTGCTATTTAACGGTTCAACAGGGGGCTGAAACTCATTACCCTAAGATCTTCAGCCAGTTATCTTAACTGTAAAGCCAACACTGGGCTTACCTGCAAGCTCAATGTTTTATATCCGATAACAATGGAACATGCTCTTCATCTTTTGAAAATCATACTTTTTTCTCGAACTCACAAGCTTTGTCTTTGTTTCTGCAGTTTTGAATGTGGCCGGAAGTACGAACAAAAAAAAAAGGTAAACAAAGAGCGGCCATTGCTGGAGAACTTTCAACAAAAGGAAGTTGCAGAGATGCAACAAGGAGAGTTGAATCCACTAAATTCCACTAATTAATCATTATCTTTGCTTCCATTTGAAAAATTATTATTACCTCCGCCACGAAGGTGCATGGAGGTTCTTTTCACCCCTGTCTGTTTGTTTGTTACTTGCGAAAATCGAAGATTTCTCATTATATTGGTTGGTCTTGTGCGTTATTCTGTCTCTGTCTGTCTGTCTGTCTGTCAGTCAGTCTGTCTGTATTCTGTCTGTATTCTGTCTGTATTCTGTCTGTCAGTCTGTCTGTCTGTTTGAATGTCTGTCAATCGCCTACAGATCACAATTTTCAACCGACATTCACAAAACTTCAGCAAACGGTAGAGTTTGTAATAAGCAAGAAGCCTATTGTTTTTGGGGTCAATAGGTCAACAAAGGCCAAAGGTCACCAAATTTGTCAAATTTCTAAAATTCTCAATTTTAATCCAATTGACTTGAAATTTGAAGAGGATTTGCACATATGGTCACTGAATTCAACTACCAAGTATTTTTCAGGTCAACATAGGCCAAAAGGTCAACATTACCAAAAGGTCAACATCGGCCAAATTTCTAAAATCCCCAATTTCCATCCGATTGACTTGAAATTTGAATAGGATATTCATATCAGCGAACTGAATTCAACCACCAACTATTTTTGAGATCAACATAGATCACAAGGTCAACATAGGCCAAATGTCAACCACTTATTTTTAAAGTTTCTAAAATCCTCAATTTTCATCTGATTGACTTGAAATTTGAACATGATTTTCATATCAGCCAACTGAATTGAACCACCAACTATTTTTGAGGTCAACATAGGCCAAAAGGTCAAAGGTCAACAACCATTTCCAATTTTTAAAATCCTCAATTTTCATCAGATTGACTCTAAATTTGAATAGGATTTTTATTTGAGTGAACTGAATTCAATCAACTATTTTTGAGATCAAAATAGACCAAAAGGTCAACATAGTCCTCAGGTCGACCAGCTTTATCAAATTTCTAAAATCCTCAATTTTAATCCGATTGACTTGAAATCTAAATAGGATTTGCATATCTGGTCATTGAAACCAATCATCAACTATTTTTGAGGTCAACATAGGCCAAAAGGTCAACATAGGCCAAATTTCTAAAATCCCCAATTTCCATCCAATTGTCTTGAAATTTGAAGAGGATTTGCACATATGGTCACTGAATTCAACGACCAAGTATTTTTGAGGTCAACATCGGCCAAATGGTTAACATTAGCCAAAAGGTCAACATAGGCCAAATTTCTAAAATCCCCAATTTCCATCCAATTGTCTTGAAATTTGAATAGGATTTTCATATCATCGAACTGAATTCAACCACCAACTATATTTGAGATCAACATACATCATAAGGTCAACATAGGCCAAATGTCAACCACTTATTTTTAAAGTTTCTAAAATCCTCAATTTTCATCTGATTGACTTGAAATTTGAACATGATTTTAATATCAGCCAACTGAATTGAACCACCAACTATTTTTGAGGTCAACATAGGCCAAAAGGTCAAAGGTCAACAACCATTTCCAATTTTTAAAATCCTCAATTTTCATCAGATTGACTAAATTTGAATAGGATTTTTATGTGAGTGAACTGAATTCGATCAACTATTTTTGAGATCAAAATCGACCAAAAGGTCAACATAGTCCGAAGGTCGACCAACTTTATCAAATTTCTAAAATCCTCAATTTTAATCCGATTGACTTGAAATCTAAATAGGATTTGCATATCTGGTCATTGAAACCAATCATCAACTATTTTTGAGGTCAACATAGGCCAAAAGGTCAACATAGGCGAAATTTCTACAATCCTCACTTTTCATCCGATTAACTTGAAACATGAAGTGGGGTTTGCATATCTGGTCATTAATTCAACCACAAATTATTTTTGAGGTCATCATAGGCCAACAACTTATTTTAGGAATTTCGCAAGTATCGTGCTGTGCACGACATATTTCTTGTTTGTTTGTGAAGAAGACATCTCAAAAAGTTGTGAACGGATTCAAACGAAATTTGGTAGAGAGGTAGTGTATATGACAAGGACGAAATGATTAGATTTTGGTGAAGATCCAGATTCAGATCTGGCTAGTGGAATTTTTAAAGTGATTCTTCACCATTGAGAGATAGGGCCAAAACCGACATATAGCAGGATGTCTCAGAAAGTTATAGACTGATTTGGACGAAACTTGGAGGACCGGTTGGGTGTGTGACATGGATTAATCGATTCGTTGTTGGTGAAGATCTGAATATTGATTCAGATACGAGAATTATTTAAATTTTAAGTGATTCTTCACCATTGAGAGATTGGGTGAAAAACGATAAAAACCTGATATTTAAAAACGTTATGGACGAGTTATGACGAAACTTGGTGGACGAGTTGGTTAAGTGACAAGAGCAAGCCAATTCGATTTTGGTTCAGGTCCGAATCCAGATCAGGCCTATCAGTGGGATACAAAACATAAACTGTTCAGCCTGGCGGAGGTTTGCGCTCTACCGAGTGCCGTTCTAGTCTTTATTGATGTTTCTTCATTATGTTATTTCCATCTCTTCATGACGCAATGTGTTCTATTGCACAGGTCGAGTTGCTTTCGCGATTGGTCGTGAAGGATGAACAAGTCAATCAGTTCACAGTGAAAAACAAGATCCTTTCAGACGATCTCGAAAAAGTTTCGAACAAGTTGCCAAAAGTACAACTTCAGCTCCAGAAACAACGGCAATGGAATGAGGAAGAACAACAGAAGAACGTTGAGAGCTTCCAACAAGTAAGGAACCGTTATCAAGCATGTGGGACTACAGATGCCAAGATGATGAACATCATGTTCACCTCCACGTGTTCTGATGAGATTGAACACCTCGCAGGGGTCGTGCTGCTAATGAGACATTTACAAATGCAAGACCGTTGTTTGGAATTTGTGAAATTCCATGTGAACCTTCCACCTTTAACCAGAGTTGATTCTAGTTTAGACTTGAGAGGGACACCTCCATAATGTATTGATGTTTTTTGATTGATGATGAGAAGGAGTGCGTAATGGTGAGCTGTGTGGTCTTGAATTTTCTTTCAAACCCGTCACTGGGTTTCTTTCTGGTTATGTAGAATAGAAAACAAGAAACTTCGTCGATGACACTGTCATGTTTCTACCTCACAGGTTGATGCACTTTCACAACGATTGGACGTGAAGGATGAACAAGGTAATGAGTTCACAGTGAAAAACAAGGTCCTTTCAGACGAACTCGAAAAAGTTTCGATCAAGTTGCCAAAAGTACAACTTCAGCTCCAGAAACAACGGCAATGGAATGAGGAAGAACAACAGAAGAACGTTGAGAGCTTCCAACAAGTAAGGAACCGTTATCAAGCATGTGGGACTACAGATGTCAATGGGGTGAACATCATGTTCACCTCCACATGATTTAATGAGTTTTAACACCTCGCAGGGGTCGTGCTCCTTGTGAGACATTTACAAATGGAAGACTATTCATTGGAATGTAGAACAGAAAACAGAAACATTCCTGTCAGTGACACTGTCATGTTTCTGCTGCACAGGTCGAGCTGGTATCTCAGCAGGTGAAATCAACGGATAATCAATTGGATGAGATGACTTCACGGATTGAAGCACTTTTGATGGATCGCTCACACCTGGAGAGCAAATGTTCTGAATTGGAACAGCAGCTCCAGGAACAGCGAAAGAAGCAGGAGCAGCAGGATGTTGAGTACCGTCAACAAGTAAGCAACCGTTATCGAACAATGTGGGACTTGCTCCACACTGTCTGACCTTTGACCACAGAATAACAGATACTAAAGAGTATAAGATAATGTTTCCCTCGATGTGCGATGATTGCTGATGTGTTTTAATCACTTGCAGGTGACGCAGCTCAAGACGGATTTTCAAAGTAAAGACAACGACTGGGATGAAGTGGTCTTGAAAAACAACGAAACTGTAAAGGCAGTGGAAGAAATGAACAGGAAGTTCGAGGAATGGGAGCAACGATCTCAGTCCACTTCAAAAAAAAATTCAATCTCTTATGATTCCAAATCACTCCATGATCTAAATTCACATTCGTTCCACCCCTCCTCTGTCGTTCTTAAACGGATCGCTGACGCGGAAATCACAAATAACCCAATTTGTTATCAATGTTCGTCTTTCATGAATCATCCACGGTCTAAACTCCCCCCTCGCCCCTCCCCTACAAATCTCCCCCCTTGACCCTCCCCTTCTAAACTCCCCCCTTGCCCCTCCCCTCCGAAACTCCCCCCTAACCCCTCCCCTTCAAAACTCCCCCCAACCCCTCCCTCTCCAATTCTCCCCCCTCCCACCTCCTCAAAGCTGCCTCCTCCCGACTTCATCTCCCTTCTATCTCATACCTCCACCTCCCCCAACCTTCTGTCCCCTCAAAGAACCCCTCACTGTGCCTCATCCCATCACCATCAAACCTTTCATCCTCATCCTTCCCTTTCTTGGAACTCTTCTGTAATCTCTGACACACGATCAACTGCTCTTCCTACCTCCTCCTCCCCTCCCCTCCCCTCTCCTGCACCCGATGCTCCCCCTCTCTCCTCATTAACGATATGGACCTCAAACATCCGGGGCCTGGAGAGCAAATATTCTGAATTGGAACAGCAGCTCCAGGAACAGCGAAAGAAGCAGGAGCAACAGGATGTTGAGTTCCGTCAACAAGTAAGCAACCGTTATCGAACAATGTGGGACTTGCTCCACACTGTCTGACCTTTGACCACAGAATAACAGATACTAAAGAGCATAAGATAATGTTTCCCTCGATGTGCGATGATTGCTGATGTGTTTTAATCAATTGCAGGTGACGCAGCTCAAGACGGATTTTCAAAGTAAACATAACTGCTGGGATGAAGTTGAAATTTGAAGAGGATTTACATATCATCGAACTGAATTGAACCACCAACTATTTTGAGATCAGCGTCGGCCAAAAGGTCAACATAGGCCAAAGGTCAACCACTTTTTTCAAATTTCTAAAATCCTCACTTTTAATCCGATTGACTTGAAATTTGAAAACGATTTACATATCGGATCACGGAATTCAACCACCAACTATTTTTCAAATCAACATAGGCCAAAAGGTCAACATAGGCCAAAGGTCAACAAAAATTTCAAATTTTTTAAATCCTCAATTTTCATCCGATTGACTTGGAATTTGAATGTGATTTTCATATCGGATCACTGAATTCAACCACCAACTATTTTTGAGATCAGCATAGGCCAAAAGGTCAACATAGGCCAAAGGTCAACAAAAATTTCAAATTTCTAAAATCCTCAATTTTAATCCTATTGAGTTGAAATTTGAATAGGATTTACATATCAGCTAACTCAATTCAACCACCAACTATTTTTGAGATCAGAATCGGCCAAAAGGTCAACATAGGCCAAAAGATCAACATAGGCCAAAAGGTCAGCAAAGGCCCAAATTTTTAAAATTGTCAATTTTCATCCGATTAACTTAAACTTTGAAGACGATTTGAATATCAGGTCACTGAATTCAACCACGAATTATTTTTGAGGTCAAAAGGATGCTCTACCGAATGCCATTTTACTTTGTTCTGTTTTGTCAAGTGTCGCTCAATGAGTGATTTTTCATTTGTTTGTTTGTTTGTGAACAAAATATCTCAAAAAGTTGTGATGGATTCGGACAAAATTTGACAGGGATGTAGCATATGTCACAAGTACGAAATGATTAGATTTTGGTGAAGATCCGGATTCGGATCCGGCTACTAGAATTTTAAAGTGATTCTTCACCATTGGTATTTTGGGCCAAAAACGATACATCGCAGGATATCTCAAAAAGTTGTGGACGGATTTGGACGAAACTTGGTGGACCGGTTGGGTGTCTGACAAGGAAGAATCGATTTAATTTTGGTGAAGATCTGAATATGGATTCCGATATGAGAATTATTTAATTTCTTTAGTGATTCTTCACCATTGAGTGATGTGGCCAACCAGGCCCAGGTATGCTCTCTACTGAATGCCGTTCTAGTTTTACTGACTGAGAAACATATTTTTGTGTTTCGACAGATGAATGGTTATTTCACATTTCTGGAGAAATTATTGAAGGAGTGGAAAATATCGACACGCATCCATTTAATGCTCCAGGATCTGATAGATCTTCGTTCGCATCGTAAGTAATTTTCATCTTACTCAGGTGTGCCAATTCACAATTAATACCTGTCTCAAAGTTCAAACCACCAACCAACGTTCCGGTTCCTTGAGCTCGGTCGTGCTGATCTTTGGACTCCTCCGGTATCCTCAGAGTTCTCGCGATCGCTTTGTCGATTTTTCTGCTGTTTATTTTGCTGTTTATGTGTTTACTGTGAGCTTGGAGGATTAGTCGGATTTTTCGTACCGTGTTTTTTGAGGCCTACCCGGTTCCCTCATTAGTCGTTGTGTGTCCAAGATCGTCCTTTCTCTGCACTCCCTTTTATTTTCACCTTTTCCTTCTCCCAACCTTTTACAGCACGTGTTGTCTCGCCCCTCCCATCCTCCATCTTTTCCTCCTTCTCCGGACGATGTCACCTTTCTATCCCCATTCTTTTTGTGAAGTGCATCACCAAACTCTTTCACGATCGCTTTCAACCTTTCTCTTTTTTACTCAAATCTGTTTTCACTTAACCTTCAAAGAAAAAAGGAATCACTCCTCCCGTACTAAGCAAGTGCTTATATATACCTCCTCCTTCCTCCTTCCGTGTTGTTTAATCCCTTTTATTGCAATTCACTCTTCTTCCTTTTTCAAAGGCTGTTTTCAAATCCCCCTTTCAATCATTCCATTTCAAAAAATAAATCTCTTACATTTCTTCCCTTCTCCAATCTCTAAACTCACCTTTATATCACCCCTCCTTTAACGTTTTCAAATGGATCTCTGACTTGAAAATCTCAACAACCCCAGTTTGCATTGGATGAATGTGGGAGGAGGCAGATTTGTGGGTGAGTTAAGAGGAAACTTTGGAGGAGGATTGGAGGAGTGAGAGGGGAGATTTGAAGGGAAGGGGGAGGGGTGAGGGTGGAGTTTTTAAGGGGAGGTGTTAAGGGGGGTCTAAGGGGGAGGGGGAGGGGTGAGGGTGGAGTTTTTAAGGGGAGATGTTAAGGGGGGCTTGAAGGGGGAGGGGGAGGGGTGAGGATGGAGTTTTTAAGGGGAGGTGTTCAGGGGGGGTTTAAGGGGAAGGGGGAGTGGTGAGGGTGGAGTTTTTAGGGGGAGTTGAAAGTGGAGGGGTGAGGGTGGAGGTTTTCAGGGGAGGGTGAGGGGGGAGTTTGAAGGGGAGGGGTATGGGGGGGGAGTTCTGAAGGAGAGGGTGGAGATTTGAATGGGAGGGTTGGGGGGGAGATTTGAAGGGGAGAGGTGTGGGGGCGACAGTTTTGAAGGGGAGGGAAGAGCGGGAGAAATTAAGGGGAGGGGTGTGGGGGGGAGGGAAGAGGGGGAGAAATGAAGGGGAGGGGTGAGGGGGTTTTTGAAAGGGAGAGGTAGTGATGGAATGGGGACAGGAGGGAGTGGAGGGAGGGGACATGGAGTGGGACGCTGGTAAGAGATAGGGTTCGTAGGAGAGGAGGGAATAGACAGGGAAGGGGTTGACACTGAAGATGTACAAAAGGAGCAATTAATGAAATACAACCATCTCTCTTCCAAATCATTCCTCCACCTCCGATCCTCTACCCCACCTCATATTATTCATCACTGTGCCTCGTCACATCACCACCTAGCCTTTGGTCCTCCTCATCCTGCCCTTTCTTCCAGCTCTCTTCCTCACTCCACCACATCCCCATGGGTACCTCTGTCTACGGTTCCCCTCCACTTCCACCTCTTGTTTATGTGTGTTGTACCGTCCACCAAACAGTGATGACTCCATTTACATCTCGCTGTCCGCCAACATGGACCAACTTCTGTCCACTCATCCCAACTCTCTTTTCCTCATACTGTCGTGACCAAAAATATTGGTACCTTTGCACTTTTTTCAAATAATGTCTCAAACCACCTAACTTGTGAAATTCCAATACATCTCGTGCAGGAAATTGTTGAAATTAAAAAAATCTTTTGGTATCTACATACAGTATGTATTTCTTTGGTTTACAATGGAACAAAACAAAAAAAAAGCTGAAAAATTACGAAATCTTAGCTTATCCCACAGAAATCCTAAAATGTCCCAGACAATATTATTGGCACCTTTTAGAGGTTGTTAGAAATAATTAGATTTCAAACAGGTGATTCTCCTTTACTTTGGAATTGAACTCACCTATGGTATTAATTATTCCTTTAAAAAAGTAACTGAACTCACCTGCAATATAAGAATCACTCATTAAACCAGTTTGAATAGAGAAAAGGAGTCATTCTGCTGTTTTGTGTCACTGTGTGCACCGCGATGAGCATGGAGAAAAGAAATAATACCAGAGAATTGTCTGAGGAGGTCAGACACAAGATTGTAGCAAAGCATGGACAATCTCAAGGCTACAAGTCCATCGCCAGAGACCTTGATGTTAATGTGTCCACCATACGCAATGTTATCAGGAAGTTTAAGGCCCATGGCACTGTAGCCAACCTCCCTGGAGGTGGCCACAAGAGAAACTTTGATCGAAGATTGCAGCAAAGGATTGTTCGAATGCTGGAGAAAGCACCTCGATCAACTGTCAAACAGATTCAAGCTGACCTTTAGACACAAGTTACGATAGTTTCAACTCGCACCATCCGTCGCCAACTCAATGAAAGGGGGTTCTATGGTAGGAGACCCAGGAGGACCCCACTGCTGAGAGAGAGACAAGAAAGCCCGACTGGAGTTTGCCAAAACACACTTGAACAAGTCAAAAAAATCCTTCTGGGATAATGTCCTGTGCACAGATGAGACCAAGTTAGAACTTTTTGGTAAAGCCAAAATTTTACAGAATATATAATTATATATATATTTTCATTTCATTTTTTTCATTTTTACATTTTTACAATTATTCATTTCATTTTTACACAAAATTTTTCATTTCTGTTTACAGAAAACAAAATGAAGCCTTCAAAGAAAAAAACACCTTCCCTGCAGTCAAACATCACCGAACCTCTTTTATGTTTGACTGTAGGAATGAATGAGATGAATGAATGAATGAATGATCGTTTTTTAAAATTTGTTTTTTTCTATAAATGGCCGAAACAAAACGATCATTCATTCATTCCTCCAGTCAAACACAGAAGAGGTTCAGTGATGTTTTGGTGTTGCTCTGCTGCCTCTGGCACTGGGTGCCTTGAGTGTGTGCATGGTATGGTGAAAATCAAGGATGTCCACAGAAAAAACTCCAACGTGAGCTTTTATTCACTCGAATGCAACACATCTGGAGGGAAGAATATAAGGCACAAATAAGCAAACATTCCCAGCCAACCTTCATTAATGCTGAGGCAATGCAAAGACAATGTGAGTACACAGGCATGTCATTAGCATCCTTACCAACTTGGAGACCACAACAGCAGAAATGAAATCCCTCCTCGCTTACAGGTAGTTTATAAGCTGTCCCCAAGACGCGCGGTCGATTCAGGGACTGCATCATCAGTAATATATTCAGGGAGGAGGGCACTGCTCGGAGATGCAACCCACAATTTCAGATCATTAACCCACCATTAAAGTTTCAGCCAGAACGCAAGACTAACAGTATAAATGCATAAAATATAAAGCAAGCAATCATGTCAACTGCAGTCGGTATCCCACCAACTCGTCACAATCCCAAGCGTTGGGGTCGACGACATTCCCAGCCGGTGCGAGTACTTTAGCTAACCGAACCGCACTCGATCACGGGAGCTGTCGGACAAGGCAAATCAGGAGAAGCTACCCCAGCATTCTCCATCTGTCACGGCACGTTGTCACCCACCGCCCGATCCGGCCTTGGGGTTCCCGACACGGACACCTCAACTTTGGCGATCGGATCCACGGTGCCCCTGTCATGACGGAGCCCCTCACCCTCGGGCCTTTCCCCGCACGGCGCTAAATGTTGGACCGACACGGTCGACAAACGGCCATCCTTCAACCAAACGGTCGCATACTGTGGATTCACCTGCACATGTTGCACCAAATCTATGGTCGGTTCATACTTGCTCTGTCGTACCGTCCGCTTCAGATACGCGGGGCCTAAATCGACAAGTCAACCGGGCAGCGACTGTCCGCTGGCACCGCGACGCTGAAAGCGAAACAAACGTTCGTGCGAAGTTTATTTCTTAGCCGTGCATCGTAACATACAAAGGGCGTGTAATGCTTCAGGCACCGCTTGGGGCCATTGGTGCAGCCCCATCGACTGTGTACGCAATCGCATCATGACGGCCTTCCAGATTCCACCATTAAATCGTTCCACCTGGCCATTCCCCTCAGGATGATAGGGAGTAGTTTGGCTGGCGGCTATCCCCAGCCCCACGAGGAAGGTCCGTACCTCCTGAGACATAAACGCAGCACCACGATCGGAATGCACGAACCCGGATACCCGAACATGACAAACAGCTGACACAGGCAGCGAATGACCGTGGCGGAGGACATGTCCGAGCACGGAAATGCGAACGGAAAACGTGAATACTCATCAACTACGGTCAACATGTAACGTAGAGTGCTCTGCGTGGGTAAGGCCTTAAAATCAATGCTTAGCCGTTCCCACGGTCGACTCGCTTGAATGAGAGTCCCAACTGGCGGCTTATAGAACCGCGGCTTCAACTCAGCGCATACCGAGCACCGAGCACATTCGACATAGGTGTCTGATGTCCTCAATGAAAAAGGGTAAGTTGCGGCAGCGTCCAAAATGAGCAAGGCGAGTTACCCCTGGATGGCACAACGAATCATTAATGCGCTTCAGATCCTCCGAAGTCATGCCGTCGCAAATCGATGGGCGAGATAGCGCGTCGCGGCTACATTTTCGCTCCCGGGTCGATAGATTTTGTCATAACAGTAGTCAGCTAATTCGACCCGCCATCGAGATATTTTCTCATTTTTAATGCGTTGAGGGTGCTTATGGCCATTCATTCATTCATATTTGTTGGTCCATCAGGAGATCGAATTTCCGGCCTAACAGCAAGTGGCGCCACCGTCTGACAGACTCCACGACTGCATAACCTTCTTTTTCTATCGCAGAGTGTTTGCGTTTGCTCGAGGTCAATGTCCTGGAGAAGAACGCCACAGGCTTACCCCCTTGGGTGAGGGTGGCTGCGATAGCACAGTCGGAGCCGTCTGTCTCAACGGGAAATGGAATGTTGTCATCAATAGAATGTTTACAGGCCCCTTGCGATATCCTCCTTCAGAAGTTGAAAGGCATCCTGGGCGTCCTGCATCAGAGGGAAGGCTTTGCAGTCCACCAAAGGCCTTTTTTTCTCCGAGTAGCCTTGGACCCACATCGAGTGATGTGCGAAAAGCCCGAGGCTCTGCCTCAGGGACGCGCGATCACACGGCGCCGCCATTTCTGGCAGAGGCCAAAGGCGCTCGGCATCAGGTTTTATCTCCCCGCCGGTCACTGTGTACCCCAGGAGGTCGATTGTTTTGGTAGCATAGTGGCACTTCTCCTTATTGAAGGTCAAATTGTAACGACGTGCCACCTCCAAGAATTGTTTAAAGATCGCGTCGTGCCCCTCCTGAGTATGTCCGCAGACCGTCACGTTATCCTCGTAAACTAAGATGTCTTTCAGTTTCACTTTTACGAAGATGTCATCTATTGCGCGTTGAAAACATGCCATGCCATTAGTGACCCCAAACGGGATTCGATGAAATTGATACAACCTTTGTCCCGGATTGGAACCTGGTATAGGCCCTATCCGACTCCCTGATAGGTATCTGATGATACGCGGATTTGAGGTTGAAGGTACTGAAGACCCTATACTTAGCCACTTCTCTGACTAGGTCGTCTATTTTCGGCAAGAGATACACATCTAATTGCGTAAATTGATTTATAGTCTGACAGTAATCGACGACTAATCTTTTTCTGTGATTTTCATTGTGCACATGTACCTGTGCTCTCCACGGAGATCTACTCAATTCGATAATGCCCTCGCAGAGCATACGCTTAGTCTCATCGACGATATAGAGGGCATCAGCGCAGGTATACCTCCGCGACTTCACGGTGAGGAGTCTGCAATCGGCAGTTAGGCTAGGGAACAGAGCCGGGGGTTCTATAGCCATCTCGGCTAGGCCGCATACCGAGAGTGTGTTTTCCCCTTCCCCAAAACGCATTTCCAAATGTCCGTGTCTGCGCAGGAAGTCATGACCCAGCAGCACATCGGTGCACAAATCGGGCATTACCGCGAGTCGAACATCGGCATATAACTTATCATTGACTACCAGTTTGAGAGAACACACGCCTTTGGTTCGAACACACAGTCCCGCTGAGGCCAGGTAGATGCGGCGGGTATCCGATCCCACCGCCCAGCCATATCGTTGTACCAACGTTTGGATGACAAAAGCAGAGCTGCTCCCTGTGTCAACAAGTGCCTCCGCGGGGATTCCTTCCACAAGCACAGGCAATACGGCGCTGCGCAATCCGCGCGATATCCCCGGATGTCCGAAACGCGCCGTTTGTGAGGTGTTTGTCTCCACGAGGGTCGAGCGCCGTGTTTTCGCCGCCCGGCAAACCTTGGCGAAGTGACTTTTCCT
>NC_136271.1:49851629-50046629 GCF_964187855.1 Myxine glutinosa
CATACATAAAATATTTGCACGACTTTTTTACCATTCTGTTTGTCATGTATTGATGTTGAGTTGATCGAGGACCAGGATCCCAAACTATTTAATACGTTTATTGCAGCCGTCCTGAACCACCAGGCTTGGTCTCCACCCATTCACGCCACCGGAAGTGATATCTCCACTTCCGTGTCAAACAGATAAAGGTCAGCTGCTTCGCATCTGAAGCATACATATTACATCTCCATCTTTCCAAAACAAGCAAAAATGATAATAATAAAACAACTTCAGGGCTCAAAAGGAGCTGGGGGTGTAACCATTCTGCCAGGGTGGGTAGTAGTGTAATTGGTTGGGCGAGACACATTGTGTGGAATATATCAAACAGTGTTGCCTACATTCCTTGATGCATACTGAGAAGCAGGCACAACACCGTGAGCATGGTCAGTGTGTGATGGCCTGCTTGGGACAGGTACAGGGATGGTGGAAACATCAGAGCCAAATTGTGGCAAACTAGAACCACTGAATTGTCCTCACTCAAGGGGGGCTGTGTGGGAGGAAGGGTCTCTCTCATGTGAACTCGATTATGGTGATATGAACGGCCGTTAGGTGATCGCAGTAGGTATGATCTTGGTTCCTCACAACGTGATACAACAGATCTCTGTGGCTGGCTCCCAAATATGAGATCTCTGATTTTGAGTACGAACCTCAAGCTCCCAAATATGAACCTCAAGCTGGAGCAACGGCTCCGAACTCCATGACTGCTGGTACCTCTGGCAGGTTTGGCAACTGCTCACTACGCGCTCAATATCCTGGTTGTTGTTAGGCCAGAACACAATGTCTTCAGCGAGAAGTTTGGTCTTCTCGTGACAGAAATGCCCCGAGTGGAGCTTTTGGAGAATTTCCTGCTGTAAACATTTCGGGATAACAACTCGCTCTCCCTTGAGAATTATACCGTTTTCAACTGACAGCTCCAGAAGCCCAGAAGAGGCTCTGGTGTGTCATTCATGAGATCAGGCCAGCCATTGATGATGACATCACGAAGTCGACTAAGATCTGGGTCACGGAGCATTTCTTGTTGTACAATTTGAAAACTGGTACAAGAAGGGGATACATGCTCTTGTTTCTCGCTGGTGCAAGGCTGCTGAAGTTAATGTAGAAAAATGAGAAGTGTAATAAATACATCTAGTTATCCTATGAGTATTGTTATGAATTTTGGGGTAGTGATATAGATTTAGGTAGATCTGCATAGGTAGGTGCTCCGATGATCGTGGGTAGCAAGAACCACTTTGATGTACAGTAAGTCAGGGACCTATGTAGTCCGGATGTCGGATAAGTTGGATAGGAGGGGAGGGGCAAGGGGGGAGTTTAGGAGGGGAGGGGCAAGGGGGAAGATTTGGAGGGGAGGGGCAAGGGGGGAGTTTATTTGACTGAATTTGAGTTGAAATATAAAAATTTATAAGAACAATGCGAGTAGAGATCAGGCGGCACGTTGGAGTATTAGTGTCGAGCTGTGATCAAAACGCTTGGACTGTGATTGAAATCTCAAAATGTTCAAATGGGATTTTGAACATTGGTGGTGGAACATGAATCTCAAAAAGGACGTGGACCGGTGTATCAGGTGACAGGTGTGTCCCTGCAGGCAGAATCGACAGTCTGGATCGAATGGGCATCGGTGAGACCTTCCTGTCAATACGTTGGGGTTTGCCCCTGTCTGTTTGTCTGCTCGCCTGTCGGGTCACCTGTTGGAACACAACAGATAGGAGGTGGACGAGTCACCTACTGTGAATTGTCGGGGAACATTTGGTATGTCCCCTATTAATAATTTGCACAAGAGCAGATGAACATACAATGGTGGGACGGATTGATTCGTGAAGTAAGTGCATGTAGGATCTCTAGCACCGGAGGTGGCCGAGTATTTTTCGATCAGGCTAGTGTCAGCAGGTGACGACGTCTTAGTATATGTTGTGCTGCTGGTAATTGGGATTGTGGTGACTATGGAAAATGGTATCAGCAGCGGGAGCTCTGACGGTTTGTGAACAAGTGTCGATGTGAGGAGAGATAGACATTGAAGATCAGAGAGGTGATTGGTTGAACAAAGCATTTTGAGATGTATAGGATGTTCTGCTCTGGAAGATTGAAATTGTGGTGTACAGGTGTATATTCGAACCCTAAGGAGGGACGATGGTAGAGGTTGTCTCTGTGGTAGGATGCCTTAGGATGGTAGAGGTTGGTTGTGAGAGCTGTACCTTTTGTAGTGGCTGAAGGAGAGAGAGAAAATTGGTTTGTTTAAAATAATCATTGGAATAATGTTTAAAAAAAAAATTAGATGATTGAAAGATTCTAATTGTGGCTGTTGGCCGAAGTTTTTTTGTTTTTCAGTAACGGAGATGCTGCAAATGGCAGGTGGGTATCCTCAGAGACGCAACACCAATAGGCTGCTCTCATGGAACACCTGCACTCGCCCAGGGCGCCAAACAACCCCAGCACACCATGTTGCACACCACCAGCACGCTCACGCAGATGCACGCAGATGTTGCCGCTAGTCATGATAGAGACACCGCTAGTACAGAGCAAAGCACTGCTGAAACAAGATGTATGGCCAGCCATGGAAGAATAAACTTGCGCCATCCTAACAAGCAGAGATAGATTTATTTGATAACTGGAAGGGGGACATGCTACTTGAGTTCGGAGATAACCGGAGGTCCTTTTGTTAGATAGCCTCGACATCTATTAAAAAGGTTAGTTGGGGTTTAACAGTAGACCGGACCAGCAGGGGCGATTTGGATATATCAAAACTGTTCAAAGATTGGGGGGAACAATTTTGAAATGGTTACCAACGGCTTTAAGTGCCATCGTAGGCTTTATTCTTTTAATTTCTGTAAAGAAGCTTCTTTTAACTATGTGTATGGTGAAGCTTTTCTCCAAAAAATCCTCCCAAAGGGACCCAGAAAAAACCATGGTGTTGTCTGCTACACGAGATCAAGATGCCTCCTCACACTCTTCTGACACCAATTATGAATCATCCCTGCACATGTCATCCTTCCGAGGTCGGCAAATTGAGTACCAGCTTGCTGGGATGAATGATCCCGGTGTGTACCCCGGTTTAGAATAGGTACACCGTATCCCTGCGCATCGTAAGAGGCGACCAAGGGTTGGCGTCAGGAAGGGAATCCGGCGATAAAAACATTGCCTCAAACAGGGAACCATGATTGTCATGGGGCCCGCAAGGCTAACCCCCGCTCTAGCGGGGAAAAATGGCCTCAAAACGATCATTCATTCATTCATTCCTGCACCGCCCTCAACCTCCGTTTGTATGTTCCTCCCCTTCTTCCCCACCCATTGACTGATTGGATTGTGAGCATTACAAAATCCCCAAGGGGTGCAGGAATTGGATGTTCCTGTTTTTCCTTATTTGTTTCCACAAGCTCTTAGCTCGGGTCTGATTCCCGACGACTTCGCTTCGGGTCTGACTCCCGAAGAATTGCTGTCACCACATGGAGGACATGGATTTCCTCTATGCTATAACAGCACAAGCACAGCTGGAGAATGAACCGTTGGAGAATGCATCACTGCAAAATGGCGCCGACCATGGAAGCGTCATTTCAGTTTTGATTGGCGACAATTTTACCGCCACTAGATTAAGCACTACGGGTGTAGCTTTGTCTCGGTTTTGCATAGTCTTACGTTTTCAGTCCTACGGTTGGAGTTGACGATGGGAAGAGGCCTCCGCCGGGGGAAGGGTGAGCCGGAAGCTGCTCCGGGCACTAAAGGACGTAAGAAGATGCACTGCCGAGGACGAAGAGGCTCCTGTAATTCTACTCGTATCAAATTGTTTCTGCGACATGGTTCTTTAGAAACAAAAGGGACAAATGTGGAGACCAGGGGTCTATTCAATGGTAAAAATACAATACTTAATTGAGAAATTTAATATATAGGAACAAATTGTCTCAAGCCAAAAGTCAACTCACATGCTTTCCAATCTCTTTTGAGATTGCAGCATCCGTCGCATGTAAACACGACTGGAATGTGGTTCATGTCCTGGGTATTGTTCTATACCGACAGCTTGATTGTATTACCTCACATTGTGTTGACATACAAAGATGAACAGCGATTTTGCAGTCCTTAGGAATGCTTTGCTTTGAATTTAATTATGATAACGATTACGGCCGAACTATACTTAAAGAAGGCCCTTCGTGGTAGATTTTCAGACCGTTTGGAAGGCGCCTCGTCTCTGGCGACCATCTTAACGTGTCTCCACAGCCGTGCTTGGTTCATAAATAAACTTGTTACTTCTTCAAGAACTGGACTCGAGGCTCGGTCTACATCAGAGGGCGAGGACCGGGGTCGGGATCCCACACATACCTCCACCAGGCTGAACAGTTTATGTTTTGTATCCTACTGATAGGCCAAATCTAGATCAGGACCTGAACCAAAGTCTAATCGGCCTGTTCTTATAACCTAAATAACTCATCCACCAAGTTTTGTCACAATTCATCCACAACTTTGAGATATCGTGCTATACATAGTTTTTAGCCTTATCACTCAATGGTGAAAAATCACTTGAAAAATTATCTGATCCGGATTCAAATTTTCACCGAAATTGAATAAATTCTTCCTTGTCACACACCCAATCTGTGTGACAAACCACAGAGGTTATGTGACAAAACATAACCTCTGTCCACCTTCGGTAGCGGAGGGAACAAATCAAGGGTTGCTAACTGGCACAGACACAAAAAAAGTTACGCTTCATCAATGTGGCAGTTTATTTTACTTTCCAAAATCCTTACAAGCAACACCATGTGACAACATCTGGGGACAATGGGAGTGTAAATCAAGAGCAATGGCACAAATTCTAAAAGGACAATCTGACCACAATCTTTGGTGTCTTTAGCGTCAACACCAAATGTTTCTTCTTCATTTAATGCTGGGTTCTCTCAACAATTAGAGGTGCTGCTTGGCAATGCACTAATTCTGGGTACTAATCTAAATTCCATCTTAACAACCACTCAAACACTCTGTGGAATGGCAGCTTCAGACTGGGGCAGGGATGTTCGACAAATTAAAATCCCTTTGGTAGCCCTTCCCAAAGTGCACTGCTAATGAACGTAATGGTACGACAAAAATTTCAGTCCAAAACTCCAGACACATGATGTAAGTACAAAAACAATGTACTGCTAAGCATTTCACACGCATATTACCATTCACTTAGATGAGGTGCTTTCGGGTTGAGTCGGCGTTTTATTGTTGGGAAGCTCGAGGAAATGTCGCATGGCCCTTTCCACGTTTTTCGGTCCAATATTATATACAGAATGTGTCATTTCCTGGTTAAAAAGGGAAACGATGAAATGGAGAACGAGCAAGAATAAAAAGGTGCAATCGTGTTGTTAATTTTTTTATTTTAAAAGTATAGGAAGAATGCATGCATAAAAACCTACCATAATATTGTCCACACATTCGGTGGCTTCGATTTCTTGACGAGCGGCATTGAAGTACTGTGTAACCGAGAGTCCACTGAGGCAGTAACACGTGTGATAAAAGTCTCTTGCTCTTTGTACAGCCACCATGCACACAAAAATGACGTCATAGTTTAGCCCAAAAAAATAAATATGGCAGCAGCATTACAAATTATTGAGGGGTATTTGGGAGGAGGGAAAGGGGGGGGGGGGGAGTGCAGGGTGGACATGCATAAGGAAAGGAAGAAAAACACAAAAACAAGTAACAATAGCTGGGTAATTATTAAAATAGGAGAGAATGAGACATTACTTCTAATTATACACAAAGTCATGGAATTAATCATTGCTGCTGATGTCAAGTCTTTCCTGTTTTCAAAAAGCCTGGTCTCTGACCCTCAGTTTGAATTCTGTCCCTATCACTCAACTCCGGAATTGCTGCTACTCCTCTCTCTGCCATAGTTGTGGAGGCCCTCAATCTCAAAGAACAAGTCAGGAACGTTTTCATGGACATATCTCCAGCATTCGACACACTCTGGAATCCTGATTTCTTCCAAAACTCTTTGTCTGTGACATACAAGGCCAACTTCATTCCTGGACTTCTGACTCTCTCCTCGTGCAGTCAACGTGTTGCTATAAATGCAATTATATCCTCCCCTCTTCCATTGGTGGCTGGAGTGCCTCCAAGCAGTGTTTTATGCTCTGTCTTGGTTCTCATCTACATAAATGGCCTCTCTGACACAATGGAAAACGTCTTCCTTTTTCCAGATGACTCCACATTCTGTGGTACAGTACCTCCATCCAAATGCTAGGCAGACTGTAGCTGTCATTATATGGTGTTCTGGAATTTATTAGATGCTGGTCTGATAAATGGAACATATCCTTCAATCCTGGAGGATACATTGTCTCACCATGTTGCTCCAGGAGGATGGTCAAAACTCACCTGTATATTTCCATGGTCAGCCACTGGAAGACATTCAGGCTCTTGAACTTCTCAGCCTCACCATCAGTCATGACCTCTCTTGGTCCATCCACAAAGGAAAACTTCCCTCCAAAACCAGCCACAAACTGGGCATCCTCAGTCGATCCAAGTCTTTGAAAATCAGAGCTATTCTCAGTCTACAAGGTCTTGTCCTTACATCAATGGATTACTGCTCTCCACTATGGGCTGGCACCCCATATTCACATCTATCTCTCCTGGATTATATGCAAAGTTAAGCTCTCAACATTATCGGAATCAAATTTTCTCTGTTCTCCTTTCTCCTTGTCTTTCCTTGTCTGGCCCCCTCTCCCCCCACCTAAAGTGGCCTTTTGCCTTGTGTAGGGAGTGAACTCCATAAATAATTATCTTGAAAATTCCCAACGAACTAGGTTTCATTACAAATGGAGCACTGGTTTAATAGTAAACACAAACAAACCAAAACACCAACCAAAACACACACACACACACACACACACACACACACACACACACACACACACACCTGTTTATACCCCCCAAATCACACAAATTACAGGAGCCGCTCTAACGTCAGGCACTGCATATCACCTGCCACCTGTAAAGTTAATATTAAGAGACCAAATCACTTCATATTTACTTACTTTCCTGGCTTATCAAGCATCCCTCCTGCTGGACATTGGCAACAAACAAGCAGATATTCCTGCAGAGCTTCGACATGGAACATCCAGCTGCTGGAACTCAAAGCAGAATCTCCTAGAAACACAATTAACTCGCACAAATCAGAAAAAGACTTCTGTATTTTCTCAACTTATTCAGCCTGAAAAAAGGAAGGTCAGATAGAATCTCCTGTAAAATGAATGCTAAGGGTAAGGAACCTTTTAACACAAGGCACCACATGAGCAAAATGCCATTCACCTGAAAGGAATACATGCTTACACAGTTGGTTGATGTATCCAAAGTGGATGAAGTAATGAAGGTGGGTAAACCCCACTATTAATTTGCAATTGGTCACTGGTTTTGATACCAATACAAATTTTTATTACAGACCCTAGGCATAAAAAGGCTGCAGATATTGAACAAACAGTTTCAAATGGAGCATCTCGCCGCCCTTCGAGCATTCAAATTACATCAAATGTGGCAATAAATGTGAATTGTTGCTCAAAGCTTGCCGGCTCGATGAGAGAAGACGCAATTTGCATTTTTCCGCCGCCATCCCTCCACCGTTTAGAATCCCGTACAGGCAGGTGAAACTTACTCGTTTTTGCAATAAGCAATTTATTTTCATCATGAACTTGAAATGCAAAGAATTTTAAATTCAAGTTCAATGTAACCAATTCTCAGAATGAAATATCAAATGATATTTCTGATATTGCATCGTCACACAGCCCGATATGATTTTGGGTTTTTGCTTAAGTCACTCCAATTCTTGTGCACAATAAGAATGACCTCTCCCACTTTTGATTAATCTCCAGCAAAGATACAGCTTTTGCTTGAGCATCACAAGATAGATGGCTTGTGGGTATATAGTCCGTGTGATTAAGGGGACAGTACACTGCTTTTTTCTACTGTCTGCTGGACATGCTCGAGCATCTAAATGTTTCTCATCTTGAAAATCAATCCATTGCACCACAGATAATAATGTGCCACAGACAACTTTTATTATTATTTTGATGGGGAAAATAATTGCGTATCCCTGGGAGCACAACATTGCAATTGATGGAAATAATGGCACAGCTGGTTGGGGCAACTAGTTTATTAACCCCATGCTTAAAAAAACTAGAAAGGGACTCTTCAACAATGCGACGTTGACCGATATGCCTCCACCCACATCAATACATTATTATACATATTCCTACCAAGTTTGATTTAAATCCCTTCCGCTGTTCTTGAGTTACCATGATAATGAAATATGTTTTACTTAACATGACCTAAGACCTTTGACTTCTTGATGCTATAATCCAATTAGTTCATCTTTGCATAATATATACTTGTACCAATTTGTTCAAAATCCCACCATTGGTTCACAAGTAGGCACGGCAACATAATTTTTACTTAAAATGACCTCTGAGCTTTGACCACTTGACCCCAAAATATAATGAGGTCAATTTTACATAACTATACACTACCGGTCAAAAGTTTTAGAACACCTCAATTTTTGCAGTTTTTTTGAAATTTACACAGTTTAATGTCCAGTGAATAACCTGAAATGGTACAAAGGTAAGCAGTGAACTGCTCGAGGTTAAAAAAAAAGTTTAGGTTAGCAAAAACGGGAAAATAATGTAAATTACACAGTTATATTGTAATAAAAGGTCTTCTTCAGGGAACAAGTAATGGGTTAACAACTTACAGCTGTTCTGCAGCAATGTCAGTAAATTAAGCCTTGAAAGGTGATGCAAACAATTCCTACAGGTGTCCCAACCTCTGCTGATTACTTGATTACAAAACCCCTGTCTGTATAAAAGCAGAATTGGAACAGACTGTTATTACACCCTCTGAAGCATTATTTGGACAATATTGCACTGCAGGAAGTAGTATATTGGAAACTGGAGGAAGAGGTCTGGCAGACCCAAAGCCACAACAGAATCAGAAGACAAGTTTCTGAGAGTCAACAGCTTGCGTGATAGGCGGCTCACAGGACAACAGCTTCAAGCACAGCTTAACACTGGTCGAAGTAAGCAAGTCTCAGTTTCAACTGTGAAGAGAAGACTTTGAGCTGAAGGTTTGACAGGTTGAGTGGCAGTAAGAAAGCCATAGCTAAGATGGCAAAATAAAAAAAGAGGCTTGCCTGGGCCATGAAGCACCGCCAGTGGACTACTGAAGACTGGAAGAACGTCTTATGGACCGATGAATCAAAATTTGAAATATTTGGTTCACCACGCAGGGTTTTTGTATGCCGTCGAGTAGGCGAAAGGATGGTTCCTCAGTGTGTGACACCAAATGTCAAACATGGAGGAGGAAGTGTGATGGTCTGGGGCTCTTTTGCTGGATCCAGAGTCGGCGACTTGCACAGAGTGACTGGCACCCTGAACCAAAAGGGCTACCACAGCATTTTGCAGCGCCATGCAATACCCTCTGGTATATGCCTCGTTGTTCAGGGTTCATCCAACAGCAAGATAAAGACCCTAAATACACCTCCAGGCTATGTCAAAACTACCTTCGAGGAAAAGAACAAGACGGTAGGCTTCAAATCATGGAATGGCCAGCACAGTCTCCAGACTTAAACCCCATCGAGCTGGTTTGGGATGAACTGGACAGAAGGGTGAAAGCAAAGCAACCTACAAGTGCAACACTTTTGTGGGAACTTCTGCAACAGTGTTGGGAAGAACTTCCCGAACAATATTCGATTTCCATTGTAGAAAGAATGCCACGAGTGTGTTCGGTGGTTATATCTGCAAAAGGTGGCTACTTTGCTGAGTCAAAAATTTAAATTAAATTTTGTTAAACAAAATGATTCTATGATTTCTTTTTTTTAATGAGATGGTCTGTCAACTTGACAATGCTGTTTGTCATGGAGTGGTGGCTTTACGAAATTCTGGCATGAAACAGCATGATATTGCTCGGCAGTATGGCATCACTCAAGGTCAGGTGTCAAAGATCCTGAAAAGAAATGCTCAGAGGGGTGTCCCTACTCCAATACCGAGGCCAGGACGTCCATGCAGAACCACAAGGAGAGATGATCCCAAGCTGCACCGGTTAGTCTGCAATGGCCGCATCAAGTCAGCTAATCGGCTTAGGGCTGAGTGGCAGCAACTGACAAATGTGCCTGTATCCAGAAGGCTAGTCAACCAACGACTGGTTCAAGCAGGCTATTGTGCCAGGCGTCCCCTGAGAAAGCCACGCCTGACCAGACAACACAGCCAGCGCCGATTGCAGTGGGCCAGAGAGCACCGTCAATGGCAGCCAGGACACTAGAATCACATGACCTTCAGTGACGAGTCTAGATTTCTGGTCTATCATCAAGATGGCCGCGTCCGAGTGCGCAGACAAGTGCATGAAGCCCACAACGAAGATTGTATAGTGCCAAGAGTCCAAGCTGGAGGTGGTGGGGTGACCGTTTGGGCTGCTTTTCATGCAGGGGGCAAAACTGACCTGGTTGTTCTGAATGGAAACCTGAACCAGTTCAAGTACAGGGTCATTCTGGAAGAAACATTGCTTCCATTTGGTCGTGCAGCCTTTCGAGGAAACTTTGTCTTCCAAGATGACAATGCACGGCCTCATCGTGCTCGCATGATCCAACACTTTCTTGCTGACCGTGGTGTAGAGCATATGGAGTGGCCTGCCATGTCCCCGGATATGAATCCGATAGAGAACTTGTGGGCAGAATTAACGCGTCAAATCGACAACTTTGACCAGCAGCCTACCTCTGTGCATGAATTGCAGCAGACTATTGCCACTGCATGGCAAGCGATTCCTGTCCAAACCTTCGCAAATCTCATGAACAGCATGCCTCGACGTGTACGTGCTCTCCTGAATGCTCGTGGGGGTTACACGAAGTTCTGAACTGTAATTTTACTGTCTGTAATCCCAGTCATAATTTTGCTTTTGTTTTTGTTGAATTTTTTTTTGGCTAATGTGCAAAATAAAGAGATACTTCTGGAAAACGTACAGAAGTTCAACACAGTACTGTCCGTGAATTGAGTTCGATATCAGTTAACATCACTTTCAAGGATCAATTTATTTACTTCGAAATGGCAAATGTGGTTTTTGTTTCTTTTAAAGGTCACATTAACAAAATCTAGAATACTTTCAACATAATTCCAATGAACTTTTGGTTCCAAGTCATCTTGAAAAGTAAGTTCACCCCCACAAAAAAAATATTCCATATTAAATGCCAAGTCTGTATATCACCTTTATCTATCAATATTGTTGAAATGAAGATCAAATAGCTGTATGTTGAAATACGTTGAAAAAGTCAAAACTTTACATGGGGTGTACTTACTTTTTCACGTGACTGTATATGTGATCAACCATTCCTCCACTCCTTCTCCTGCAACTGCCTCACAATAAAGAGCGCGTCTGTCGTTCCTCTTCCTGGAATAAATCTAAACTGTATTTCGTCGATCTTTACCTTCTTCCTTATCCTCCTCTCCAACACCCTTTCCAATACCTTCATTCCATGCTCCAATAACTTTATTGCTCGGTACGATCCACACTCCAGAGGGTCACCTTTCCCCTTGTATAGAGGGACGAGGGTACTCAGTTCCCAATTCACTGGAATGCGGCCTTCTTTCACCACCAGATTACAGATCTCTGTCATTCTCTTCACACCCCAACTTCCTGCTGCCTTCAACATATCTCCCACAACTCCCGTCGGCCCTCCCGCTTTTCTACTCTTCATTGCTTTTATCGCTTCCTCAACTTCCTTCTCAGTTATCTTCTCTGCCGGTCCTAAAACTGGGTTACTCTCTTTGTTGCCATCCCATTCACTCTGTATTCAACAGCATTTCCATATATCTTTTCCATCTTCCTTTAATTCCATCTGGGTCAACAACGATTTGTCCCACTTCAACCTTCAAGCAACTCACCCCCATCACATCACACCTCTCTTTCGCTATCTGCTTTGCAATCCTGAATACCGCTCTCTGACCCTCTTCCGAATCCCAGCGTTCTCCGAACATTTTCCTACATGCCTCCTGCGCCTTTGCTACCTCTTTCTTTGCAGCCTTCTTGGCTGCCTTATAACTTTCATGCTCTGCTTTTTCTGCTCCCGTACCCTTTGCCTTCTGCCACTCCTTGAACTTCTTCCTCTTCTCGTCAATCCTCTTTCCAACTTCATCCTCCCACCACCATGTTTCCGAGTGCCTCGGTGGTCCTTTTGTCCATCCACATATCTCACCAACGGCTCCCAACATACTATCTTTCATTGACATCCAATCACTTTCAAGCTCAACCACATCATCCTCCACCCTACTCAGCCTCTCTTTTAATGCCTCCCTTACTGTCACCTCTTTCAACCTCCACACCTTCATTCTCGGTTGGTACTTCACCCGCCGAGCTCTCCTCGCACCTTTCACCCTTATGTCGCAGACAACCAAGTGGTGCTGTGAAACAGCCTCCTCCCCCGGGATCACCTTTGTGTCCCGGAGGTGCCCCCTATCTCGCCTACGCCCCATCAGGTAGTCAACGGTTGTCGTCGACCCACCTGACGTGTATGTAACAAGCTTATTATCCTCTTTCTGGAACTGAGTATTACAAATCAACAAATCAGCTCCATCAGCAAACTCCAAAATCCTTTCATCTTTTCCATTTCTCACACCATATCCGTAACCCCCATGAACTCCCTCAAAACCGTCCATACTCCTTCCCACATGTCCATTTAGGTCTCCTCCTACCACAACAACTTCCTCATCTTTCATGTTTTCCATCAGCTTCTCTATCGCACACCAGAACCTGTCCTTCTCTTCATCGTTCCGACCAACCTGCGGAGCATATCCCGAGATGACGTTCACCAAGAGCTTTCCAATCATCATTTTCGCCATCATCAACCTATCACTCACTCTAGTCACACTCACCACACTGTCTACAATGTCCTCAGAAAACAGGACACCAACACCATTCACGCCCTCCGGGCACCCTTGCCACACAAACTTGTATTTCTGTCCCTACCTACCCTTCACCATTCTCACACCACTTCCCTTCCATCTCGTCTCTTGCACACAACATATGTCCACTCTTCTTCTGACCAATACTTCCACCACTTCTCCTGATCTCCCTGTCATTGTCCCTACATTCCATGTCCCAAACCTCAGAAACCGATCTCCATTTCGGGCTGTACCCTGCCCATATGTAGTTGTAATTGTCATGGTTCTCTTTTTGAGACAATATTTTTATGGCCGGATGCCCTTCCTGACGCCAACCCTCTTAGTCGACTCCTACGACACGCAGGGATATGGTGTACCTATTCTAAACCAGGGTACACACCGGGATGAATTACACAGATATTGGTAGAAAAAACAAACACACGGTACTTGGGTTTGAATCCCAGTTTCCGGCATCATGAACCAGGGGTTTAAACGAGAACAAGACCAGGCAAACCTGAGTTTTAACTATATTAAAAAAAACAATTGCTTCAAAGCAAAGTTACCAGAAGTCGTGAGAGGTCTAACATTCTGGCTTTTCCGAACAAAATCATTGCAGCAAGACCACAGAATGTATAACCTCCATGTGCCTCCATGCCTGGAACACCACCTAAACCTCCTTCCCAATTCTGGCACCTGTATATGCACACACATCCAAACAAATACAACTTAACATTTAAGCAGAACACACAGTTAGTTCCAAGAATACGAAAAAGTTGTTGCAATACAATTAAGGCAAAGGCCAAATCTAGCATTGTGTCGGGATAATTTGTAATATGTAAAAGCAGAGAGGGGCGGGACACTGGGGAAGCAGAGAGGGGGCGGGATGCTGGGTAAGCAGAGAGGGGGTGGGACGCTCGGCAAGCAGAGATGGGGCGGGACACGCAGGGGAAGGAGAGAGAGGACGGGTTGCTGGGAAAGCAGAGAGGGGGTGGGTGGCTGGGGAAGCAAATAGGGGGACGGGATGCTGGGGAAGCAAATAGGGGGACGGGTGGCTGGGGAAGTAGAGAGTGACGTGGGATGCTGGGGAAGCAGAGAGGGGGGCAGGTGGCTGGAGAAGCAGAGAGGGGTCGAGATGCTGGGGAAGCAGAGAGGGTGCGGGATGCTGGGGAAGCAGAGAGGAAGCGGGATGCTGGGGAAGCAGAGAGGGAGCGAGATGCTGGGGAAGCAGAGAGGAGGGTGGGTGACTGGGGAAGCAGAGAGGGGGGCGGGATGCTGGGGAAGCAAATAGGGGGACGGGTGGCTGGGGAAGTAGAGAGTGACGTGGGATGTTGGGGAAGCAGAGAGGGGGGCGGGTGACTGGGGAAGTAGATAGGGGGTGGAGAAGGAAGGAAAGAGGGAGCAGGCAGTGAAGGACGCAAAGAGGGGTGGGTGTGAAGGAAGCAATGAGGGGGTGGAGCATGAAGAAAGCAAAGAGTAGGAAGGGCATGTGGTGGAGGGACATTGATTTGGAAGATGCCGAGCACAGGTGGGTGAGCCTGGAGTGGGTGTAGGGGAACCCGTGGGAGAAGATAACATAGGGCAGGGTACTGACGTGAGGAAGGCCACACATAGTACAAAACATTGTCACCATAATCCCACACACATTACAAAAAGGGTTGGATTTCAGGATTCCAAGGGCAGAGAGACAAAGACAGACATCAGGATTGGGATGATGGCACAAATAACGAGCACTATATGAACATGTTGGTGGATGAGGCACCAGTTTGCGAGTGATCCAGGGATGGAGAAAAAGCAAGGCGAGAAGGGAAAGCAGAATGGGAGAAAGGAATTTAGAAGTATGCAGGAAGACTGAACATTTTAAAATTATCATCATAAAAGGTCTAAATTGATGGAGTGAGAGGGGAGGAGGAAGAAGAGGAGAGATGAGGAAGGAAACTTCGGGACTGAATGAATTGAGGTGAGAATGAATGCTGATGAATGACATTTAATGAGAAGGAAAATTATATAAATATATATTTTTATTAATACCGTATTAGAATTAGAAAAATAATTAATAACATCCAAAAAGAAAGGTGAATTAAAAAATGTTTTTAAAAGTGGCAAAACAAGAAAAAATACTGAATGAAGATCATTAAAATAATTTTTGGATTTGATACCTGACGACCCAATCAGCAGTTCTTTCAAACAGACGCTCTTCCATGATATTTGTCAAAGACGCCACCACTGCCGCACAATAAACACTCCTAGGGAAAGGTGCCAAGAAAATAGCTGGGGTTATATATAATGTAAATTCCATATATATTGTTGCGGATATGAGATTGGCCTCCATCCATATCCGCTTGTAAATATTCCCCTATTTCCCCAATACTTCCCAACTATCCCCAATCCCCCATTCCCTAGTCCCATTGTCTGTAAACAACACTCTGTAGCCCCGACCTTCCCCTATTTCCCCCCTTAAATGTCGCATCCAGGTCCACCGCATCTCACGTAGACAACTATAGGACATCTTGCTAGTTATTCTTAGTCTATGTCAGTTAAGGACTCGTTTCCATTAATTCTGACTCTTCGTTGCACCAGAATGTGATTGTATGGCACCGTTAGAAAGTTTAGGACCTCCCAATACCTCCCCGCAGCTCTTCCTCATGGTACAACAACAACAACAACAACAGCGGCGGCGGCGCGGGGAGTGTGCGTCCTCACTCCGGCTTGGTTAGCCGCCATTGAACATGTGCTCCGACAGGGTTACCACGCAGGGGCTCGCTGTCAGCTCCTCATCAAGGGCGGAGCCCGGTAACCCCCGCACCCAATAGAAGCGGCGGACCGATTCCATCTGGGGCGGAGACAACGAGCCGAGGGCGTGTCACTCCCCGCTGAGCATGCGCAGGAAGAGGGAGGTGACATCAGATGCGCCCTCAGCTTGGAGAGAGAAGACGCCACCTCCGAGCGCTGAAATACCTCCCCGCATCTCTGGACCGGACCGTGTTGATTCTGCCCCTGAGCCAAGGTGCACCTTGTGCTATCGACTGCCTGTCCTTCCTTGCCATCAATCCCCGTGTAAGTCAGTCTTGTCCCGTTTGTCTGTGGTCTGTCGGGGATAGATAAGACTGTGTTTAAGTACCCATCTTTTCTGTGCTTTACCTCTTACCGTGTAATCTACCCCTTTTCTGCATCACCAATTATATCCTCCTCCGGAGGCCTTGAGAACTGTACCCCTTGTGTCGTGTCATTTATCCCAGCCGTTGTGTCCTTTCCATCATTGATTTAGCGTCGCGCGATTCGGCCAACGTTCGAGTGGAATCGGGCGGGATAGGGTTCTAATCGGGGAGTAACTGTTCGGACGCGGTAATACCAAACCGCTCAGTAAACAAACATCTAAAACCGCGTCTGTAACAATTGGTGTCTGGGAGTGAGATTCGGGGCCCGAACCAAATTTTTAAAACATCTAGAAAAAATTTGGTCAAAATTTGGAGCGGACGAAATTTGTTTTGTTTTAAAGCAAAACCCGAATTTTGAAATCGCGCCATGGCTGGTCAAGGCGACGGGATGCCGGTGGGAGAGATAGACGGGGTAGAATCGACCCAGGACCTCGGGGAAATGTATGTGGAGGAAAGGGTGGAGGAGAGTAAAGAAGGTGTGGTTGAGGGGGTATCCGGTGCACAAAATGGCGCTCTCGCGCACGTGGTTACAGCGGCACCAAATTTAGCCACGCCCATGGTCGCGGCAGCCGAGCCAGAGATGCCAGAGTACGTGCGAGTCTTTATGATTGAAATGATGGCAAAAATGAGGGCTCAGACTGAGCAAATTGAAGCAACAACGAAAGAAATGAGGGCCGATAGGGAGAAAAGGGAGCAGAGGGACAGAGACCGCAAGTTGGGCGAAAGGGTCCCACGGGTGCACGACGAGGTAAAGCGGGTCGAAAAGCGCTGGTTGAGCGAAGCGGAGGAAAGCGCGGGTACAATGACGGGGGTAGAAATCGCGACACGGGGTTTGGAAAAGCCGGCGACCGATGAGGTAGAGGGAATTTTATTAAAGCCAACGGTCGTCGAGGTGAGTAAAGAAAAAGCGGAAGTGGGCATTGAAATTGAAGAGATGACGGAGGTAGCCCGGGAATTGCAGGGAGAAATGGAAAATGTACAAAGTCCCTGCTCAAATCATGATGATGTACTCGCTAATCCAAATGGAAGTTTGCAGGTTTTGGTGCAGGGAGGAAGAAGAACCCCGAAGGTGAGACGTGCTGTTGTGTATTGTGCGGGGAGATTTTGTAAGAGGATGTTTGGCGACAAAAGAATTTTCACGCGCTTGGGATCGAGGAAGCATCCGGGCGTTGGTGAGGGGTCCCGTGTGAGTGGAAATGGCACGCGTGTGGAAAAAAAGTGTGCGTCAAGGGGTGAGCGTGTTACGAAGCGCGAGTGTGATACCGAGTGCGAGCGAGAATGCACGTCGGGGTGTACGGAGTGTGACACGAATAGTGAGTTGGTGATGGCGCGGGTGTGGGAGAGCCCATGTGAGCGCGTTAGTGGGTGGATGCAAGAGTGCACGCCCATGGTGAGTGTTACGGAGGACGTAACGGAGGAGAGGTGTGGACCAAAGTGTGCGCAAGAGTGTGCGCGAGAGGTGTGGTGTGTAACAGGGAGAGCGTTGGTGGAATGTACGGACGGCGTTGGAACGCCAGGTTTTGTGAGGGTGAAAGGGGTAGCGTATGCGTGTGAGCATGCAAGTAAAGCATCGACGGTAACCGGGTTAGCGGTTAGGGCGACGGATAGCCGATGCGAGCACTCGGGGCGTGGGGTGCTTTGTTGGGTGCGAGGCCCGGCGCGGGTCGATGCTGCGTCGCTTCTCTTCGAAGCGTCGTTGCCGATTCGGGCTTGGCCCCGCCCCGCACGGTCGAGTCCGGGCTTTGTCGGGCGAGGCGACCGGTCCGGTTCGAGGGCGAGTGGGAGGAAGCGGAACGGTGCCCCCTCGTGGGGACGGGGTTCCGACCGGGGGAGATTGAGCCATCGGGCCCGGGACCGCAAGGTGCCGCGCCGAGACGGTGCGTGGAATCTCGGCCCAACCAAACCACCTCCCTTGAACCGAAAGCCGGACGGATTCAACCTGCAGGCAACCAAACCACCCGAATTCATTGCTCGGCTTTACGAACCGAGTTTAATGATGTCACGACGCACCGAGGCTAGGATATAGTGGACTGTGATGATGGTGATAGTGATAGTGATAGTGATTTGATACGAAATTTATAATAGTGGGTAGAATTGGCAGCAAATGGAAAATTTTTGAATTGGTTGGAATTTGGACGAGCAAAATTTATAGTGAGAGACCCCCGATGTGGTGGGATGGCAAATCCACCATCCCTCACAGGTGGGGCAAATGCGCAATAGTTTATGGGGTGTATGGCAGTGAAAACTAGCCCGAGTGGGTTAGGATATATCGTGTGTAGGGATCTAGCGAAGATGACATTAGGTAACGTTAAGATTAGTTCGTGACTGATACCTGTAGTGGGGACGCAGGTAGTTTAGTGTGGATGATAATGACGTGGGAGCGCAATAGTTTAAAGGGACGAGTGGGAAGCGCAAGTTTCAGAGGGGAGTAGTTAGCTGAGATGATGCCGTGTGTTTGAAGATTGAACAGGTGTGATTGAACAGGTGTGATTGCACAGGTGTGCAACTGAACAGGTGTGTGGAGCAGTGTATGAGGGAGTAGTGGTGATTGCGTGTTGTGTTGACCAAATGGTCCAGGAAGAAAGGAGGGTGCAGGTGGCACCAGGCGTGAGGGCACAGGTGTGCAACAACAGGTGTATGTGGCTGTGTGGAATAAATGGTAGTGTGGAATATCTGGAGTATTGGAATGGATGGTCGTGGAGTGAGTATGGTGGAAATTGTGGAGTGGAGTGGATGGTGCGAAGGTGTGAATGGGGGAAGAGTGGACCCCCATCACGGATACCCGGGGCGGGTAGTGTAAGTGTTAGGTAGAGGGTACAGGTAAATTGTGGTTGGATATTGGCATCTGTGGTGCGGGTGAAAGAATGGCCTATGGATGGGTGCATTAGTGTTGTGGAAATGGCTGGGCGTGTAGCCTGTTAGTGTGTGTAGTTGGTTTGGGCACTCCACCACTGTGAGGATGTCGGCCAGGTGAGGCCGTAGGTGGGCTCTGGGAGCCGGTAGTTGTGGATGGGGCCCGAGGATCCGGAGGACGGACCCGGGTAGCCCAGTGCCAGAGGGCACCAAGGGGTGACAGAGCCAGGAGAGGGCCTTCCCCAGTTAGTTAGGTTAGGGTGAGGAGCTCGGTAAGCTCGGGTGGCAACTGCAGTGGTGGAGGTGTGCAGGTGGGTAGACCTGCTGGGAGAGCTACACGTCACAGCCCAGAAATTGTGCGAGGGCACCGGGAGATGAATCGGGGGCGTGAGACCCCAAATTGAGAAGCACCAGAGTTTGGTCAATGGGAATTGGTTTTTAGAACCCATAGTGTAAGTTGGCCAATGGATTGGCAGGGAAAGACCCCGGGTAATGTAAAGTTGTTAAAGTCATTTAGGAAATAGTTAGGATTGATGAACCTGTCGCACCATACGCAGCCACTTACCTGAGGTGATGATGATGACTCCACACCTGTGTTTTCTTTGTTCTGTGTTGCAGGAAATGAGAATTGCTGTTGGATTTGTGAGATGCATCACGACGTGGATAAGACATTGGGGTGATTCCATCTCTCCCTCCTTAGGAGGGACTGATGATGAATTGGTGATGGCAAATTTTGCTGTTGAGTTGGAGATGGCAAATTGTGATGAGAGTTGGAAATGGCAAATTTGATTGGTTAGGAGGGAGAGAAGACGAATTTGGTTTATGGGAGGAACGGGGAAGACAGTAGGGACGTTTGTTGATGTGTAAAGTAGATGTTTATGGGTAGTGTTGTGTTTTGTGGATACAGTAAGGGGTAAGGGAGGGGCAATGTAGGTTACCTGGTGGGGGGGGGGGGGGGAGCGTACGGTAGGAACGTACCTGTCTCACCTGGTTCCCATGTGCCCCCAGTGTGCATTACCTTGTATTGCGTGCACTTTTGCGCCCTTACCACCTTACTCACTTGTCTTCTTTTTGTCTCCCACCTCCGAGGATCTGGCTTTGGGGCAGAGAGAGAGAGGAGAGAGAGGTGCTGGCTCCGCAGTTGTGGGCCTGTACTTTCGCTGCTTGCTGCCTGGATCGATACACCATATGGACCGCAATTTTTGTGGCCGCCCCCCATGGACCGCAGTTCTTTTGCGGGCAAGCACCACCCGTTGATGGACCTCTGGGTCAACGTGGCACCTATGCCATAGAGGTGAACCACTTATAGTTGGCCCCCCTGATGGCCACAATTTAGAAATGGACGCGGTTGGCGCCTTTCTTTATTTTTGAAAGAAGCCAGAAGGCCAAGTGCTTCAAGAAGGCAAGACCAGCGGCAGAACATCGGCCGGCTGCGACACCACCGGTGACTATGAACACTTTATTGGTGCACCGGATGGTGCTGACTGTATGTATGGGGTGGTGCTTTTGGTGCTTGGATGGGGTGCTCTGCATATTATTAAAGGCCGGAGGGCCACAGGGCACTCGTGGGTTGGTGTATCGATGCTGGCATGCGTGCTCTCTCTATGCATAACATCTGCATGTGTTCCTCAAAGAACAGGTCCTGGATCGTAGTGTAAATATCAGTCTTGTGTAAATAATGCTCCCTACCGGCTGTATGTTTAGTTTGAGGATTCTTTCCGCGATTCGGTTATCCTGTGGGTGTGTTTCTGTGAGGAGAAGGGTGCAACGTCGCAGGGGGACATATTTACTCATTTGTGAACATCTGTAAAACTGTCGCACTCAGGGTTGAGTTAATAGTAGAGGGAACTACATCTGAGTGCCACACTAAAGTAAGTAAAAATTTATCGGGTCGTGACGCCCCGAGGTAGAGAAGGGTGCAATGTTGCAGATATGAGATTGGCCTCCATCCATATCCGCTTGTAAATATTCCCCTATTTCCCCAATACTTCCCAACTATCCCCAATCCCCCATTCCCTAGTCCCATTGTCTGTAAACAACACTCTGTAGCCCCGACCTTCCCCTATTTCCCCCCTTAAATGTCGCATCCAGGTCCACCGCATCTCACGTAGACAACTATAGGACATCTTGCTAGTTATTCTTAGTCTATGTCAGTTAAGGACTCGTTTCCATTAATTCTGACTCTTCGTTGCACCAGAATGTGATTGTATGGCACCGTTAGAAAGTTTAGGACCTCCCAATACCTCCCCGCAGCTCTTCCTCATGGTACAACAACAACAACAACAACAGCGGCGGCGGCGCGGGGAGTGTGCGTCCTCACTCCGGCTTGGTTAGCCGCCATTGAACATGTGCTCCGACGGGGTTACCACGCAGGGGCTCGCTGTCAGCTCCTCGTCAAGGGCGGAGCCCGGTAACCCCCCGCACCCAATAGAAGCGGCGGACCGATTCCATCTGGGGCGGAGACAACGAGCCGAGGGCGTGTCACTCCCCGCTGAGCATGCGCAGGAAGAGGGAGGTGACGTCAGATGCGCCCTCAGCTTGGAGAGAGAAGACGCCACCTCCGAGCGCTGAAATACCTCCCCGCATCTCTGGACCGGACCGTGTTGATTCTGCCCCTGAGCCAAGGTGCACCTTGTGCTATCGACTGCCTGTCCTTCCTTGCCATCAATCCCCATGTAAGTCAGTCTTGTCCCGTTTGTCTGTGGTCTGTCGGGGATAGATAAGACTGTGTTTAAGTACCCATCTTTTCTGTGCTTTACCTCTTACCGTGTAATTTACCCCTTTTCTGCATCACCAATTATATCCTCCTCCGGAGGTCTTGAGAACTGTACCCCTTGTGTCGTGTCATTTATCCCAGCCGTTGTGTCCTTTCCATCATTGATTTAGCGTAGCGCGATTCGGCCAACGTTTGAGTGGAATCGGGCGGGATAGGGTTCTAATCGGGGAGTAACTGTTCGGACGCGGTAATACCAAACCGCTCGGTAAACTAACATCTAAAACCGAGTCTGTAACAATATATATAATGTATGATAGCACACTGAGCAGTAAAAGAATTAAAAATTCTTTATTAATAGCCTGACGTTTCAAGAACAAACTAGTTCTCTTCCTCAGAGGCGTTGAGTGTGGTGTTAACCGTTAAGTTCCGTTGGGGACGGTTCACGTGATGGATTGGTCCAAGTCCTTGCCAATCACAGGGCTTCCCTGCATTCAAATGACTGCCGTTTTTTGACGTTGTAATTGATTGCGTAGTGCTATGTATGTGGGGTGTAAGTCGATGTGTCGGTTGATGGAGTTTTTATCAGAGTACCAGGCCTCGACAATCTTACAGTTCACTCTCAAAGATCCTGTGCCAAGGATCGTGGTCTGATTCCATTAGAATGTGTGTTGGTGTGTGTGTGTGTGTGTCGCAACCAATGACAACCTGTCTTGTCGTCTTACAGCATGTGGGTGTTCAGTTAGCCTTGTGGTTAAGCGTTTGAATGTTTGGCCCACATAATTGACTTCACAATCTTCACATTGTATGTTGTCGATGACATTCTTTCTGTCAAATTTGCTCACCTGGTCTTTTGGCTTTGACAGCTGTGCTCGTAAGGATGTTTGTGGTTTGTGGGTGATGTTGATGTTGTATTCACGTAGAATGCGGCTTGTGGTTTCGGAAGCGTGTTGTATGCATGGAAGTGCCACCGTGTGTGGAGGTGTGGTTGGATGGTTGTTGTTGTAGTTGGATTTCCGGCGACAAGATTTGATAAATGCATTTGGGTCGTGGTTTTCTCGCAGTAGTTGAGTGACGTGCAGCATTTCCATCCGGCGTTCTTCATGGTCACTGCAATGTGTTTTTGCACGATCTACTAAGCTGCGAACACAACTTATTTTGTGGCAGGTGGGATGACCACGACAGTAATCCAATACTTTGTCTGTGTTAGTAGGTTTACGGTACACCTGCGTGTGTAGCGTGCCGTTTCTGTCTCTGGAAAGCTGTACATCCAGGAATGGTAGAGACCCAGCCTGTTCTACTTCACATGTGAATTGTATTGCTGGCCATGTTGAATTTATCTTTGTGTGGAAACGGTCAACATCCGCCTTCTTTATGATCACGAAGGTGTCGTCAACGTACCGCAGCCACAACCTCACAGAAGGATCACCATGTAGTGTTAGATCTTCAATGCGTTGCATCACCAATTCGGCGATGAGCCCTGATATGGGTGAGCCCATCGGGGTTCCTTCATGTTGATGATATAGGGTGCTGTCGAATACAAAGTACGTTGATTTGAGGCAGAGTTGAATGAGTGTCATGAAATGACCAGAGCTGAGGCGACTGTTGCTCGCTAGTTCTTGGTCGTTGTTGATGTATTGTTCTAAGGTCTGCGTTGCAAATTCGACGGGTATGAATGAATGAATATGAATGAAACCACGTCGAATTAAATGATTATTTCATCACTCTCGATGCGGACATTTCTGATTCTGTTGATAAAATATTTGGCGTTCTTTACATTGTGTGCTGAATGTGTTGTTAAGTGTTTGAGTTGGTGGAAAAGCCACTTAGCGAGATTGCAGGTGGGTGCTCCGCGGAAGGCCACGATGGGCCGTAGTGCGACATCGATCTTGTGAATCTTTGGTAACCCGTAGAAGCGTGGAATGACGGAGTCGTTTGGTCTCATCGCGTCCCATTCTTGTTTTGTGATGAGGTTTACATCCCGTAGTTTCTGTAAGGTGGTAGTTACCTGCTTGTCAACGGTCTTTGTGGGGTCACAAGGTTTTGTGTGGGAGATGTTGTTGTCACCGAGTAGAGCTTTAGCTTATAGTCCACATGACATATTATACACGAAATCAGGCTATTAATGAAGAATTTTTAATTATTTTACTGCTCAGTGTGCTATCATTTACAATATGAATCCTGAGCTACAAATCTTTCAACATGTACGTGTGTGTGTGTGTGTGTGTATATATATATATATATATATATATATTGTTACGGACACGGCTAAAGATGTTGCTTGACCGAGCGGAATGGCCGCCGTGTTCGTACAGTTTACCCGATTACCCCCAACTCACCCAATTCCACTCAAACGTTGGCCAAATCGCGCTACGCTAAATCAATGATGGAAAGGACACAACGACTGGGATAAATGAAACGACGCAAGGGGTACAGTTCTCAAGACCTCCGGAGGAGGATATAATTAGTGGTGGAGAAAAGGGGTAGGTTACAAGGTAGAGTGAGGTAAAAGACACAGAAGAGATAGGCACTTAGATACAATCTTATCTATCCCAGACAGACCACAGACAAACGGAACAAGGCTGACTTACACAGGGATTGATGGCAGGGAAGGACAGGTCGGTTGATAGCACAAGGTGCACCTTGGCTCGGGGACAGGATCAAGCACGGTCCAAAAGATGCAGGGAGGCCTCACAGCGCTCGGAGGTGGCGTCTTTCTTTCTCCAAGCTCAGCGCGCATCTGACGTCACCTCCCTCTTCCTGCGCATGCTCAGCGGGGAGTCACACGCCCTCGGCTGGTTGGCTCCGCCCCAGATGGGACCGGTCCGCCGCTTCTATTGGGTGCGGGGGTTACCAGGCTCCGCCCTTGAGGAGGAGCTGACAGCGAGCCCCTACGTGGTAACCCCGTCGAGCACATGTTCGATGGCGGCTCGTTGGAAAGGCCTGGTGCCCTCCCAACACCCCCTACCAACCAAGCCGGAGTGAGGACGCACACTCCCCGCGCTCGCCGCTGTTGTTGTTGTTGTTTCTGAACCGTGAGGAAGAGCTGCGGGGAGGTATTGGGAGGTCCTAAACTTCCTAACGGTGCCATACAATCACATTCTGGTGCAACGAAGGGCCAGAATTAATGGAAACGAATCCTTAACTGACATAGACTAAGAATAACTAGCAAGATGTCCTATAGTTGTCTACGTGAGATGCGGTGGACCTGGATGCGACATTTAATGGGGGAAATAGGGGGAGGTCGGGTCTACAGAGTGTTGTTTACCGAAAATGGGACTAGGGAATGGGGGATTGGGGATAGTTGGGAAGTATTGAGGAAATAGGGGAATATTTACAAGCGGATATGGATGGATGCAAATCCCATATCCGCAACATTGCACCCTTCTCTACCTCGGGGCGTCCCGACCCGATAAATTTTTACCTACTTTAGTGTGGCACTCAGATGTAGTTCCCTCTACTATTAACTCAACCCTGAGTGCGACAGTTTTACAGATGTTCACAAATGAGTAAATATGTCCCCCTGCGACGTTGCACCCTTCTCCTAACAGAAACACACCCACAGGATAACCGAATCGCGGAAAGCATCCTCAAACTAAACATACAGCCGGTAGGGAGCATCATTTACACAAGACTACACTGATATTTACACTACGATCCAGGACCTGTTCTTTGAGGAACACATGCAGATGTTATGCATAGAGAGAGCACGCATGCCAGCATCGATACACCAACCCACGAGTGCCCTGTGGCCCTACGGCCTTTAATAATGTGCAGAGCACCCCGTCCAAGCACCAAAAGCACCACCCCATTATGTACAGTCAGCACCATCCGGTGCACCAATAAAGTGTTCAATAAAAATGCACAATCAAGTGTCCATGGTCACCGGTGGTGTCACAGCCGGCCGATGTTCTGCCGCTGGTCTTGCCTTCATGGAGTGCACTTGGCCTTCTGGCTTCTTTAGAAATAAAGAAAGGCGCCAACCGCGTCCATTTCTTAATTGTGGCCGTCAGGGCGCCAACTAAAAGTGGTTCACCTGTATGGCATAGGTGCCACGTTGACCCAGAGGTCCATCCACGGGTGGTGCTTGCCCGCAAAAGAACTGCGGTCCATGGTGGGCGGCCACAAAAATTGCGGTCCATATGGTGTAACGATCCAGGCAGCAAGCAGCGGAAGTACAGGCCCACAACTGCGGAGCCAGCACCTCTCTCTCCTCTCTCTCTGCCCCAAAGCCAGATCCTCGGAGGTGGGAGACAAAAGAAGACAAGTGAGTAAGGTGGTAAGGGCGCAAAAGTGCACGCAATACTAGGTAATGCACACTAGGGGCACATGGGAACCAGGTGAGACAGGTACGTTCCTACCGTACGCCCCCCCCCCCCCACCAGGTAACCTACATTGCCCCTCCCTTACCCCTTACGGTATCCACAAAACACAACACTACCCATAAACATCTACTTTACACATGAACAAACGTCCCTACTGTCTTCCCCGTTCCTCCCATAAACCAAATTCGTCTTCTCTCCCTCCTAACCAATCAAATTTGCCATTTCCAACTCTCATCAAAATTTGCCATCTCCAACTCAACATCAAAATTTGCCATCACCAATTCATCATCAGTCCCTCCTAAGGAGGGAGAGATGGAATCACCCCAATGTCTCATCCATGTCGTGATGCGTCTCACAAATCCACACAGCAATTCTCCTTTCCTGCAACACAGAACAAAGGAACACAGGTGTGGAGTCATCATCATCACCTCAGGTAAGTGGCTGCGTATGGTGCGACAGGTTCATCAATCCTAACTATTTCCTAAATGACTTTAACAACTTTACATTACCCGGGGTCTTTCCCTGCCAATCCATTGGCCAACTTACACTATGGGTTCTAAAAACCAATTCCCATTGACCAAACTGTGGTGCTTCTCAAGTTGGGGTCTCACTCCCCCGATTCATCACTCGGTGCCCCCGCACAATTTCGGTGGCTGGGTCGTGTGACGCTCCTAGCTGGTCCGCCCACCTGCACACCTCCACCACTGTTGTTGCCTACCGAGCTCACCTGCTCCTCACTCTAACCTAACTAACTGGGGAAGGCCCTCTCGCACTCTCACCCCCTCAGTGCCCTCTCTGGCACGGGCTGCCCGATCCACACCCGGGATCCTCAGGCACCCACTGACACTAACGGCTCCCAGAGGCCAGAGCCCACCTGCGGCCTCACCTGGCCGACATCTAACAGTGGCGGAGTGCCCAACCATTCACACTCATACTAACAGGCCACACGACCAGCCAATTTCACCACACCAATGCACCCATCCACAATACCATTCTGCAACCGCACCACAAATGCCAATATCCAACCACAATTTACCTATACCTTCTAACTATTCTTTAAACTACCCTCCCCGGGTACTCATGAAAAGGGGTCCACTCTTCCCCCATCCACACCTTCGCACCATGCACACCACTCCGTACCACTTACTCCAACTCTCTCCACACCACTCATTCTCTGCTCCATATATTCCACACACCTGTACTTGCACACCTGTGCTCTCATACTTGGTGCCGCCTGCACCCTTCTCTCCCCCAAGCGCATTCGCGCTGATCCACAACACTCACTACTCATACACTGCTCCACACACCTGTTCAGTTGCACACCTGTGCAATCACACCTGTTCAATTCTCAACCACACGGCATCATCTCATCTAACTACTCCCCTCTGAAACTTGCGCTTCCCAGTCGTCCCTTTAAACTATTGCGCTCCCTCGTCATTATCATCCACTCTAATCTACCTGCGTCCCCACTACAGGTATCATTGTCACTAACTAACCTTAACGTTACCTAATGTCATCTTCTAGGGCCCTACACACAATATCCTAACCCACCCGGGCTAGTTTTCACTGCCATCAACCCCATAAACTATAGCGCATTTGCCCCCACGTTTGTGAGGGATGACAGAGTTGCCATCCCACCACATCGGGCATCTCCCACTACCAATTTTGCACATCAAATTTCAACAAATCAAAAATTTGCCAATCACTACCCGTCATCTGTCAATCATTACTGCCAATCCTTTGCCAATCATCAAATTTAGTTTTTCTAATTTCGGGGCCAAAACACTATCCTCATCATTAGTCTACTTACTAATGCCTCTCGGTGCGCCAATTCACTTCTACTGCTCGGCTTCGTACAGCCAAGCCATGAATGCGGGTTGTTTGGTGCCAGCGGCTGGATACGTCCCGCATTCGGTGCAGGGAAGGAGGTTTACCCGGGCCGAGGTCCCACGCACCATCTCGGCACGGAGCCATCCCATGGCCCGATCTCGACCTGCCAGAATGCCTCAACAAAAAGTGGTCGCCATGACGACCCTTCCTATCGGGCTGCCCGCTCCGCCTAGTGGAGCACGGACGCAGCCGTTCAAAGCGAGGCCCAGCGTGGATCGCGTACGGCGGTCCTTTCGAACCCGCCGTGGCTCGGATCCCCGCTGGTTCTCGCGGCACGCGAAGCCCGGCACGCACCGAGGGCCCGATTCGGCTAAAAGTCGCTCTAACCGCTAACCCGGTTACCGTCGATGCCTCACCTGCATGCTTACACGCATACGCTACCCCTTTCTTGCTCATACATCCAGCTGTTCCCATGCTCCTCGTACCTTTCCTTACACACCTCGGTACACTCATTCCACTCACAGACTTGGTCACACACCTGACCACCGAACACCTTGGCACACATTCGTCGCTCGCACACCTCACCAACACACCTCTTCGCGCCCCCTCCTCGGTCACCTCCTCTGTGACTATCACAGGGGTGCTCTCACTCGCACACCCAACCACGTGCCTCACGACCAATTCCAGCGTGCATTCCCACACACGCTCTACCATTCCAGGTGTGCTTCCTTCCATTCCAGGTGTACATCCTCGCTCAACTGTCACAACCAACTCACGCTCCGTGTCACTCTCACTACTCTCACCTCTACTCTTGACAACGCACTCACCCTTACTCTCGACAGCGCACTCTTTCCTCATGCACCCGTCCGTTACACACCTTTCTCGCGCACACTCTCCCGTTACACCCCCTGTAACACTCACCACAGGTGTACACTCTTCCTTACTTTTGACAGCGCACTCTTTCCCCATGCACCCCAGAGTCGGACTTTCTCGCACACCTCCTTCTTCGCACACCAGACCTGTCGCACACTTCACCAATGGCCTCTCACGAACACCCGGGTCCATCTCGACCCCCAAGCTCATTAAATCACCTGGCGCATCATACGCACGACCATATTGGTCACCACTTGCACCGGGTCCTCTTTCTCTTCGCTTCTCCTCCATCACCTGCGAATCCCTCATCCGGTTAATGAGCACATCACTAGACTACGGATTTTTATGTTAAGAAAATAGGCCTTTTATGTTTTGAAAAGCGGATTTTTTTTTTTTATGTGAAAAAATCCCGAAATATTTTTTTCCCCCGTTTTATTCATTTTTTATTATTACCAAGTTTTTCAGAAATCAGTCAAAAAAAGAACAAAAAATGGTAAGCTTTTTCCTGCACAACATTAAGCACTCTGGGCTAGTAAACAGGTAAAAAATGACGTTCAGGTACCTTTATTGCAACCGCATTGTTTGATAAGTAGAGGACTAGAAGAAATTGACAAGACCCTTTTAGGAACGGTTAAAGTAGGTGTTTGAAATCATTATCTTGGTAATGTTCTCCTTGGTGAGGCGGTGTCGGCGGTCGGTGAGGACGTTTCTGTAGACGGAGAAGGACCTTTCCACGTCGACGCTGACGATGGGGCAGTACCTCAAGAGGGGGATGTCAGCAAGCTTGACTCCAGCCGGCACACCAACCTCAGATCCGTGCTGATCTCCATCCAGGATCAAAGCCACTGTCCTCAGCACACCAATGTCGGGATTGCGCTGCAGCACCGCCTTGAACTTGGTGAGCAGGATCTCCTTACGGCAGCCTCGGATCTTTTCGAGCTCCTCCTTGGCCTGATCAAGGAGCTGGAAGGCCTTGGCCAGCTCCATGCCGGCCTCCTCCAGCTGCTTAAGGATCTTCGGGATGAACGACACGTGGGCATTTAAGAAGACCAAACTGAGCTTGATGTTCGCCTTTCCGAACAGGTCCTTGGCACTCCGGATTGCCATCGCGTCGTCATCGTTCAGCTGGTCCACAATGTCCTTGACGGCCTCGAAGTGCTCGGCGTAAAACACCGCGGCGTCGATCCACGTCCCCCACCGAGTCAGAATGGGCTCCGGGGGGAGAGAAAGATTGGGCTGCTGCTCCTCCCAAAAGACAACACGCGACGGGGCTTTGACGAACACCTTCTTCGTCGTGGCAATCAGGTCGTTGACGTCCTTGAACATTTCTCGGACTGTCTCGCAGACACGGTGGAGCGCGTGGGCAACGCAAGTCACATGCAGCAAGTCCGGGAAGAGTTCCTTCAGGGCATGGCCGGCCTTGATCATATAGGCCGCGGCGTCGCTGACGAGGACCTTGAGGCACTCCGGCTTGAAATCAGGCCAAAGATAGCGCAGCGTGTCATTGACTGCACGCACGATCTCCCCGGAGTTGGTCTTCTCCAGAAACATGCACTGGACGAGGTGGGGACGAAGGTACCCCTCCTTGGACAAGCGTCCCACGATGATGTTGGCCACATATCGACCTGCCGAATCGGTCGTCTCGTCGACGGACAGCCAGATGGGCTGCTGTCCGAGGTCGGCACGGATCCCCGCCAAGGCCTCGTCGTAGCACTTGTCGAGGTAGTGCTTTCGAATCCAGCTTTCATCGGGGATCTGGAGAGTGATGTGCTTCTCCAGGAACGACCGGAGGGCAGGGTTTTCCAATTTCGACCATGGGATGCCAGCGGCCAGCATGGCCTGGCACAGCTCCTGAGCCACGACGTCGCACTTGTGCCTCTTTCCGCCACCAAAGTCCTCCATGGTGGCTTGCGTGACCGTCCTCTTCTTCTTCAAGGCCAAGTTGCTCTTGTGGCGGTCTTCTCGGACATGTTGGGCCAGCTCAGACTTCTGCTTCGCCCGGAAAGTCTTTTCACAAGCTCGACAGAAAGCCGTGTCACTCGACACGTACTTGAAGGTGGCCCCATCGCCACCAGCGTTGAATTCCTTCAGCCACTTGTCACGAAGAGCAGCACTCATCTTGATAGGAGACTTGTTCACACGTTGTGTACACTCTCTCACTGTAGTACACCGCCTCACTGCTGTACACGCTGGGGACGCAACGCACGCAAGTGGACGCAACGTTTTGTTTTTGAGATCGATCGCAGTTAAAAATTTCGATCGCAGTTAAAAATTTCGATCGCAGTTAAAAATTTCGAAAAATTCCCTAATTTTTTTTAGCGTTGCCAGACATTTTCGACCAAAAAGGGCATTTTATTTTATTTTTCCCGAAAAAGGGCGAAATATTTTTTTCCTCCGAAAATAGCAAAATAATTTTTTTGCGCGCAAAAAAGCCGTTTTATGTGAAAAAATATTTTTTATTTTTTCACATAAAAACCCGATGTATAATCATCACGATCCGAACACAGACTTTGGACCAATTCTTTTACTTCCTCTTTGATCTCTTTCTTATCCCCTCTCCGTCGCTTCTTAATTTCGCTTACCCCTTCTTCCACTTCTTCTAATTTCTGCTTCACCTCTTTTATTTCCCGGTGCGTCTCCTCAAGCTCGTCCTCTAAGGCCACCTTGACCGTTTCTATGTGCGTCCTCACCTGCCGGTCCTTCGTCTCCATTACCTCTGTCACCTCGTCCAACCTCGTTGTCAGTCCCTCACGTACCATCTGACATTGCCTCTGTGTCGCTATCAAGTCATTTTTTATGTCGTTTTGTGTCGCTCTTAACCCTCCTAGTACCGCAGTTTTCCTTTGAACCTGCTCCGTTAGTTCTTTTTGTCCCTCCGTCAGCTGTTCCACTTCCAGCGTCAACTCCTCTATACCACCTTGCAATTTTACAGTCCCCTTTCTCACCTCCTTCTCCATGCGCTCCTTACAGTGCCTCACCTCCTCGTGCACTCCTCCGACCTCCTCACTCACCCCTCTTCTGATCTCTTCTCCCATCACTTGCATCTCCTGCCCAGATGCCACCCTCATCTGCTCCATTTCCTCCCTGTGAGCATCCAATTTAGTTTCTACCCCCATTCTGACCCCCTCTATCTGCTGCCCCATTTGTTTAACTTCCCTTTCCGCTTGGTCCCTCATGTCCCTCAATTTGCCTTCCATACTGTTTTCTAACCCCTCTATCATCCCTTCCATTTGATTCTCTTGAGCGGCCATTCTGTTTTCTACCCCCGTTAACCCCTTTTTCACCTCTTTTATCCCATTGTCTAACCCCTCAAATTTCTTGTCTAATCCCTCACCGGTACCCCTCGCTTCGTCCCTCATTACCCCCATTTGGCCCTCCAATCGCTCAACCTGAGCATCCATCCGGTTCCCCATTACCCCCATTTGGCCCTCCAATCGCTCACTCTGAGCATCCATTTTTGCTTCTAGCCCCATATTTGCCATTAGTATGGTTGCATTAATCTGCGCCATGAGGTCCCGCACATCAATTCCCGCTATTTGCGCAGCGGGCGCGGCTACCCCGCGCTCGTGCGAGCCGCCACTTTGTGCGTCTGATACCACGTGCGCGAGGACGCCATTTTGCGAACCTGCCGCCCTCACTGCTTCGCTCTCCTCTTGTCCCTCAATTTGGTCCTGGATCGACCCTGCCTCACTCTCCTCTACCGGAACCCAGCCGACTTGATCTGCCATAGCGCGACTTTCAAAATTCGGGTTTTTATTTTAAAACAAAACAAATTTCACAGTTAATAATTTCGAGCGCGTGAAGCGCGCTTCGGGTCCAATCTCACTTCCTGACACCAATTGATACGTAATAACACAATTGGTGTTCCAAAATTTGGGCCTAACAAATTTAGTCCCAGGTCCGAATCCCAACTCCTGACACCAATTGTTACGGACACGGCTAAAGATGTTGCTTGACCGAGCGGAATGGCCACCGTGTTCGTACAGTTTACCCGATTACCCCCAACTCACCCGATTCCACTCGAACGTTGGCCAAATCGCGCTACGCTAAATCAATGATGGAAAGGACACAACGACTGGGATAAATGAAACGACGCAAGGGGTACAGTTCTCAAGACCTCCGGAGGAGGATATAATTAGTGGTGGAGAAAAGGGGTAGATTACAAGGTAGAGTGAGGTAAAAGACACAGAAGAGATAGGCACTTAGATACAATCTTATCTTACCAGACAGACCACAGACAAACGGAACAAGGCTGACTTACACAGGGATTGATGGCAGGGAAGGACAGGTCGGTTGATAGCACAAGGTGCACCTTGGCTCGGGGACAGGATCAAGCACGGTCCAAAAGATGCAGGGAGGCCTCACAGCGCTCGGAGGTGGCGTCTTTCTTTCTCCAAGCTCAGCGCGCATCTGACGTCACCTCCCTCTTCCTGCGCATGCTCAGCGGGGAGTCACACGCCCTCGGCTGGTTGGCTCCGCCCCAGATGGGACCGGTCCGCCGCTTCTATTGGGTGCGGGGGTTACCGGGCTCCACCCTTGACGAGGAGCTGACAGCGAGCCCCTACGTGGTAACCCCGTCGAGCACATGTTCGATGGCGGCTCGTTGGAAAGGCTTGGTGCCCTCCCAACACCCCCTACCAACCAAGCCGGAGTGAGGACGCACACTCCCCGCGCTCGCCGCTGTTGTTGTTGTTGTTGTTTCTGAACCGTGAGGAAGAGCTGCGGGGAGGTATTGGGAGGTCCTAAACTTCCTAACGGTGCCATACAATCACATTCTGGTGCAACGAAGGGTCAGAATTAATGGAAACGAATCCTTAACTGACATAGACTAAGAATAACTAGCAAGATGTCCTATAGTTGTCTACGTGAGATGCGGTGGACCTGGATGCGACATTTAATGGGGGAAATAGGGGGAGGTCGGGTCTACAGAGTGTTGTTTACAGAAAATGGGACTAGGGGAATGGGGGATTGGGGATAGTTGGGAAGTATTGAGGAAATAGGGGAATATTTACAAGCGGATATGGATGGATGCAAATCCCATATCCGCAACAATATATATATATATATATATATATATATATATATATATATATATATATATATATATATATGTCGGATTGAGACTTGGGACTTGGGACTCAGAAGACTCAGAAGAAAGGAGCAACGGATATATTTATTGGAACTCGAGTACTCAAGCTTGAGGACAGCAAAGTTGCATTGAAACTCACAAGGAATGACCAACAGTACAACAAGATGCTCTGAAATAATTCAATTAACATTGCTTTATATAAAGAAAGTCAGGGGTGGAGTTAGCTCACAAGACACAGAGACAGAATGGGCTCATTGGGCCTCCCACCATAGTCCCATCCTGTTGTTCAGTTAATTAAAGGAAGTTCATCCAAGGCCAGTCATGGGTTAGCTCTGATAAGGAGATGGTCAGCATTATGTGGCAACATGTTTACAACTTTCTGTATAGCAGCTGGCTTGGGAAAGTACAAAGGGGAGTGGACACTTCATAAAACTGTCAACTTGCAAGATAATGGCAGAGTCAGGAGAAAGGCAAAGAGAGATAAGAGTTGCCTCCAAGGCCTGAAAAGGGGAACTAAAGATTGTGCCCACGCAGGCCAGAGCACACAGGCAGAGAACTCCTTATTAGGATATTACACATCCTCAATGCAGTAGAAAGAACTCAGTATCATAAAAGAGTACAGTAGCAAGTCAAAACAAAACATATAATTGGTTATACTTGGTAATTGGTAAAGCAGCAAGGATATACAAAGGGGGAGGGGCATTACAGCTCCCTACATACCGCCCTTTTGGATCTAAGATACAAAGTTATCTACGAGCCAATCAAAGGCCTTTATTTCAAACAAAAACAGAAAAATCATTCAACATATCACGCGAAGGCAGCCCCGTAAGAATGTCCCGTACCAAAGCACCACACAAACTCAGTAGGATGATTCGCGTCTGTATGTGAGTATGCAATGTAAGGCCGTAAAAGCAGAGTGATCAAATGGCACACAAAATCCACCAAAAGAGGTGGGAGAGAGAGAGAGTGTAACTAAACGTAACGTACCACACGAATGCAGCCCAGTGAGCATGTCCCGTACCCAGTACCGCACAACGAACCCAGCAGGCTGATCCGCGGGTGTGTGGGTGCAAGTGGGTGTAAGTGGATGTATGATGTAAGTCGGGTGTAGATGGGTGTATGAGGTGAGACCGTAGAGACATGAAGATCGAATAGCGCGCCAAATCCACAACGAAGACCTCTGGTTCCACCGGGGTCCACACCCAGGAAGATCTCCGACCCACCCTTGGTCCACAGAGGTGCAGCCGGACTCCTCCCCAACTGGAGCTCGCCCAGGCTTCCCCAAGTGAAATCCTTGTAGATCTTCAGCGCTCAATCGATATTCATGTTCATGAGGTCTCTTACGTGCTGGTGATCTGGGGAAGACACAACATCGTCAGTATCAGGTGGCTCAAACCTATGGCCATGAAATAAAGCATAACGATCCAAAGGTGGGAGAGAAACTTCCTTTGGGTCAAAGTCGAGATCGTCCGAGGCGATGCTGCTTGCTTCGCTGTTATTCAAGGGCGAATCTCCAAAACAATCAGACTCGGAACTCAGAGTATTTTCACGATCGAGTTCCTCTCCATCCGGGCTTGGGTTCACAGCTGGGTCCAAATCCCGAACTGGGTCAGTGGCGTTTGACTCACTGTGGGCTTGTGAGACATAAAGGTGAGCTCGTGAAACATGGAGAGGCAGAGCCTGCATTGAAACATAAACATCAGCCGGGGACCCTCGCAAGTGGCCCACATCATCATTGGTAACATCATCAGTAACATTATTCTCAGGTGGCGTAGGCCTGCGGAGTGGACGGCCCATAGTCATAGCCACGGCATGGCATATCGTGAAGAAACGAGAGGAATCCTTCAGGAAATCGTCGATTTCTTCTTCCGACGTGTCGGGGCCCAGTTTAAACGGCCTTCTGGTAGCCTGAAATGCTTCGAGGTCCGCATAAGTGTACTCGACATCATTATCGGTAATATCAACAATGGAAGAACAATCTTCGGAAGCGGAGATCTCATTGTCGCGGCCCAGGGACTCGTTCAGGTCGTCGTTCCAGGATCCGCGATTGGCAGTTGAGTTGACAGCTGGTGTGTCATCCGGACCCGCGATCCGCTGGTCGATCATCACCATGGCCTTTTCCGGTGTCGTCTTCAGTGTCCATCCTGTGGAAAACTTCCTCACACACGCAAGGACTAAAGCCTTGATTATCACACAACTAACCACGATTCCAAGGACTATTGCCAAGGCGGTCAATATCCACTTTACTATCGTCCCTGTCCATCCTTTAAACCAGTCGGTAAGCCACTGGTGGGAGGCTTCCCGATCCATGCGATCCTTTGTCAATATGTGAGCACTTTCTCTTAACCTTATAATAGCAGCACTGACCCCTTGTGAAGGGTCAGGAATAAAAGTACAACATTTACCCTTAATTATCCCACATACCCCTCCTCGTTCTGCCAGTAGCATATCTAACGCAACCCTATTTTGCATAACCATTGTACGCAGGTGGACAACCGTGTCCAACATTTCGTCGTGTGCTGTAGCGGTGTCGTTGGCCACCCTTTCTAAGATTAACGCAATTTTGTCAATGCGGTAACTGTTCATGACCGTCCCAGCCCATGGGAAGAAGAAGCTAACGGCTTTCTCCCAATCAGCGCCGTGTAAAGTAGTGGTGTCGTCGTCGTGCCAATAGGTGCTTCGTTGTGTCCTTATGAGTGCGGTGGTATTATGCAAGTGCTGTCGCATTTCCATCTCTGGGAAAACTGATCCTAAATAGCAAATTCCTCCCCAATTATCAGGTAAATACGGGTAAGCTTTATTCCCGCATACAAACATGGTCCCGTGCGGAGCCACCAAATGGGTGGTCATGCAAGTGAGAAGGCCTGGGATAGTGTTTGTCCCGTTTTCCCCTTTCCATGCCAACTGGAGGTGTGTGAGGTTATGCAAGGGCGAGCTTGTAACGTTCACTAGCAGCGTGTGTTTCCCTTTTCTCGGGTCCGCGGGAAGGGTATCTCTACACACGGATTTGCCTACCATTACTTGGCCCTTTCCTTCTAAGCAGAGGGCCCCCCATGCCGGCTTGACCCAAACCGGCGCCGGACGTTCCTCAAAGTGTCGGGACAGAATGGGAGGGGAGTACTGGAAAACTCGTTTACACGCGGTTTCATCAGAACCTTGGCTTGTTAGAGTTGTACTAATGCATTTGGTATCTAGTGGCTTCGAGCACAAATCATTGAGTGATAGGGGTAACACTACCATTGGTATGCCTGCTGTGCTGGTGCGGGGAAGGTGCATACACATCCAACACTGTGTCCTATTCTGTACTGTGGCCATATGCCGTGCGACCTTCCAGTATGTGTTCTCCTCTGGCTTCCTTCTTACTTCCTGGGCAGGAGGGGGTTTAATAACGTAGGCGGCACAACTAGGCCGGAATTGGTGTTGGGTCTCTCCCCTCTTTTTGTTCCTTCTAATCAGTGTGCGCGGGGGCCATATTCCACATTCAAGTATTATCGTGGTGTGTGGGCCGACGAGGGCATGCGACAGTAGGAGAGTAGTATTGTCGATGCCCGTGCCCCATTGATATCCTGCGGCGGCGTGACTATTCACGGTCCCAGTAAACCTTCCATTTTCCACCTGTCTAACTTTAGTTAAGACTATGCGTGGGGTTGTCATGCGTGCCTGTGGTGTCCCATTATGTACCACCATGGCTTCCATCCATCTTACAGATAACCACTTGAAATGTGTCTCCAACTCACAGCAATGTACTACTATCCCCTGTCCCCGGGGAGCCGTTATGTATTTGACGGAGTAAAGTTTAAATAACGTGTAGTTGTCGTGCCCTGGGTATTTGGGGAGATCCTCTCTCAGTGGGTTAAACTGCAGAAGCCTATCCTTGGCGGGGTTTGTTAGGCAGCTGCCCAGAATTCCCATCATCATGACCGTCATCGCCGCCCTTAGGAGACTGTGGTGCCCTAGACGGTGCATTGTCTTCAGCGGTGTGAGGTGTGGTGTCTGCAGCAATGTGAGGTGCGGTGTCTTGTGTGGCTTGTGGTGCGGGGATGGACAACTTACAATGGGTGGCGTGGATCCACGAAGGTTTACCCTCGCAGAAGACTGCCGTCGGTGTGACCAGTAGCACCTGGAATGGTCCCTTCCACCGTGGCTCCAAAGCAGCCTTGCGGGTGAAGTGCTTCACGAGCACCCAGTCGCCGGCCTGAAAGTTGTGGATGGCGTGGCCTATTGGTTCAGGCAGCGCCTCTCGTACTCGAGCATGGATGCTGCGTGCCACATTCGACAAGCCTATGCAAAATCTCAAAAGCATGTCATCCATTACTGGCAAAGCAAGGGTGGACATGTCTGTTGGTGCTGAAACTGGCAAGCTCATAGGTCGTCCCATTAATATTTCGTGGGGGGAAAGGCCCGTAGTGCGACCCGGGGTGGAACGAATGCTCATCAATGCAAGCGGAAGAGCCTCTGGCCACCTCAAGCCTGTGTCTGCGCAAAGTTTCGCTAGTTTATTCTTTAAAGTCTTGTTCGTTCGTTCCACAAGTCCTGAGGACTGTGGGTGGTAGACGCAATGGAAGGATTGTTTAACGCCCAACGCCTTCAGGATGCCCTTAACCACCTGCGCCGTGAAATGGCCTCCTTGATCTGACGAAATTATCTGGGGAATGCCAAATCTGCACATAAAATCCCGCACGAGGCGCTTCACTACTGTCGGAGCATCGGATTTGACGCATGGGTATGCTTCGACCCATTTGGTGAACGTATCTACGATTACCAACACATAGCGAAACGACATGCTTGGTTCCAATTCTGTAAAATCGAACTCAATAGTTGCGAACGGCCCACTAGGCGGGGGTCGTCCCCCATCATGTGCATGTCTCGGTGGCGCCCCTCTATTGTGTTGCTGGCAGACCACACACGATCGGCACACTTCGGATACAATCCGTGACAGTCCTGGCGCTGCCCAAGTGTAGTCTATCTGTCCCATCACCCCCCTCTGGCACACATGACCATTCTGATGAGCCATGCGTGCCAGCCAGGGCAGTAAAGCCTGGGGTGCTATAGGTTTTTCATCAAGGGTCCACATTTCCCCTGGCCCAGGGCGTATCGCTCCTCGTTTGAGCCAGACCTCGTGTTCGGCCGTCGGTGCAGCATTTTGCAAATTTATGATATCGTCCTTAGTTGGTGTGGCGGGTGGTCCCGCAGTCGGTATGTCAGCAATCTGTGCGGCTGTCTTCTGTGCTCGTGTCACCATCGGCATGTTGCGTTCTATCTGTTGGTTGGCGGCCTTTCCTGCCGCCTCGTCCGCCCTTGTGTTGCCCCGGGCAACGTCAGTGTCCGCCCTTTGGTGGCCACGACACTTAATTACCGCGATAGCGCGGGGAAGTAAAATGCTTCGGAGGAGCCCTTCTACCAACGCGCCATTCTTTATCACTGAACCGGCAGATGTGAGAAAACCTCTCATCTTCCAGATGGCTCCTTTATCGTGGACTACGCCGTGAGCGTAGGCCGAATCTGTGTAAATGTTGACGGCAAGGCCTTCCGCCAAGCTGCACGCTCTGGTCAAGGCGCACAGCTCCGCCTGCTGTGCGGAAAATGTAGGTGGAAGACGCCCGCTCTCTACCGTTTCGCTATCCGAGCACACGGCGTACCCGGACAACAGGGACCCGTCCCATGCGCGCCTAGCTGATCCATCGACATAATATGTACAGTCGGGATATTCTAAGGGATTGTCCTTTAAATCCGATCGCACCGTGGAGACTAGCTGCACAACGTCGGTGCACACATGAGGTTCGCCCTCCTCAGGAGTGGGCATCAGTGAGGCTGGGTTGAGCGTCGTGCAACGTTCGATCGTGATGTTGGCTGCAGTGATCAGTGCGGATTCGTATTGCATTAATCTAGTGTTAGACAAATGCTGTGTGCTTCGCTGTAACAGCAGCGAAGTGACGCAATGTGGTACCCGTAGCGTTACTGGGTGTCCCATAACAATGTCCGCTGTTCTTTCTACTGCGTACCTGGCCGCTGCCACGGCTTGCAAGCACACCGGAAACCCTTGTTCGACCGGGTCTAACTTTTTACTAAAGTAGGCCACCGGCCGCTCCTTATCCCCATGGGTCTGTGTCAAAACTGACTGGGCGAAACCTCCCACGGCGTGAGTGTAAAGGGTAAATGGTTTCGCATAATCCGGGAGTCCTAATGACGGTGCCGTAACCAGCGCCTGTTTCAGCCCGTCAAAACATCGCCTCAATTCATCCGTCCATATCAATAGGTCCGGGGCATTTGATTTGGTCGCCTCGTACAGTGGTTTAGCCAGCAGCGCAAAATCAAGTATCCAAGTGCGGCAGTATCCCGTCATACCTAGGAAGCGCAGCATTTGCCGTTGCGAGCGAGGGCGAGGCAGCTCCGTGATAGCGGTCACTCGTCCAGCATCCAATTCTCGTTTTCCGTGCGAAATGGCGTGTCCCAAGTAAGTTACAACCTGCCGCACAAACTGAAGTTTTGGTCTGCCTACTTTGTGGCCTTTGGCCGCCAAGGCCTTTAATAGGGCCAAAGAATCCATTTCGCACGCCTCCTTTGAAGGGGAGCAAATCAACAAATCGTCAACGTATTGCAGCAACACTGACCCTCCCTTCAATTCCACATCCGCCAGGTCGCGGTGCAGCGCCCGGGAAAACAGAGTGGGGCTATCTGAAAACCCCTGAGCTAGTACTGTCCAAGTATACTGGCGCCCCCTATGGGTGAAAGCGAACAAGTATTGTGACTCAGGCGCGATGGGCACAGAGAAAAACGCAGAACAAAGGTCGATGACCGTGAAGTATGTTGCGTCCGGCGGAATTGACATCATGAGGGTTTCTCCGTTTGGAACTAGTGGGTGTATGCCCTGTATCACCTTGTTCACCTCCCTTAAATCCTGTACAAATCTCCATTTGTCCTTTGACGGCTTTTTAACTGGCAAAATTGGTGTATTACATGGGCTGTTAGTTTCTACGATAATCTTCTGTTCCACTAGGGATTGAATCACTGGTGCTATGCCTACGTCGGCCTCAGGTCGTAGCTTATACTGTTTTACGTTTGGCAAGCGCATCCCCGGCTGCACTGCTATCACTAGAGGTTTGGCGTCTCGCATCCGTCCAACCTCACCGTCGCTTTTGGGCCATAAATTGTCTGGCACCTCCGCTAGGAGGTAATCCGACTCACCCGGGTCCGTCAGCACTGCCCTCATGGCATAGGTGCCTTTGGGGGGCAACTCTGCCTCTTCGAACTTTCCGTCCCTCCGTTCTGCCTTAATGTCAATTGAGAACCCTTCACCGTTTTCGAGCTGTTTCAAAGTCCAGCGGCCCCTCTTACACCGATAACCATGTAAGGGAACTTCTCGTAACCTCCCTACCATCCAACCTACACTTTCCGGCGGCCACCCTTTGGCAGTAGTGAGGGTAACATGGGCGACCGCTCCTTCGGGGTATTGGGTCAGCGCATGCTGACTCGGGGTTAGGACTACCTCAATTCCTATTCCCTCACGCCCGATCCATACCCGTGACAAGTGTAGAGGCATCCATTCGCCCAGCTTTTCCTTAACCCTTTCCCGGTAGTTCTCGTCCTCACCCGTTGCATCATAGTACGCAGTGCAATGGGGTGGATTATCCTTTAAGTCCTTTATCGAAATTTGGTGCTGTTGCATCCAATCTCGCAGCACTGAACTGTCCAAACACACATTATCTATGATATATGTCCAAGCAGACAAAGCCCCTGGATCCAAGCGCCACCAATACGCGGTGGGGCCGGGACGAGCCAGTGCCGTCATCAACAAGTCGCGTTTAGACTCCGCGACGTCTACGAAAACTCCCTCCTCGGTACATGAGATTTGACAGCCCAAACGGCACAATAAATCCCGTCCCAGCAAATTCGTCGGGGCGGTAGTGGTCATCAAGAAAGCATGTTTAGCCTCCAGCGGGCCGCATGTTACTCGCACTTCCTCCGAAATAGGAAGCGCTTGGGGTAAACCCGAAACACCCAGTATTTGAACGTTCCTGGCCGTAGGGCGCAAAGAGGGCAATTGCCCCTTGTTAATTGTGCTGCGAGTCGCGCCCGTATCTACGAGAAATTCTAATTGTCTTCCCTCCACGTCCAACATCATGGTTGGTTCCTCTGCCGGTGTCATGGTCAAGAGAGGACACTCCTTGGGCGACTCGCCAGCGTCCCGTCAATAGGCCCCTCTATTGTATTGGGGCTGAAACCCCTTACGAGCCTTTGGGCAATCACGTATCCAGTGTCCCATCTGCTTGCAATAATGGCACGGTTCCTGCGGAACCGGTGGTGCGGAGGGCATAGGTCGTCCCTCTACAGCTCCCCTTCCGCCCTGCCTGCGTTCTGGCGGCCCCCAAAGTGACTGGTTCACTGGTTGCCACTGCGGCGGACCCCGAGGCGGGGCCCAGTTCCCCCTTGGTCCGTTCTGCATCCCACTATTGGGGGGTGGTCCGGGGTTTTGGAGAAGGGGTCTTGGTGGATACCAATTTTGGGGAGGGGGCCCTTGCACATTCCAAGTTTGAGGGTTTTGAGGAGGAAGGGGAAGAGGGGGTGGTATTGTCCATTGTTGTTTTACCTCGTTCATATTAATTAGTCCAAAATCTTCCTCAGTACAACCGTCGCAGTTTTCATTTTCGCTGTGGATCCACTCTCCGTTGGGGAATTGGCCCTTATAGAAAAAAGGATAACAACTCCTCCTATGTTCCTCTGGACCTCGAACAGGTCCCCACTTCTGGCACTGTTCGTGTATGTAGTTCTGACTCTGATCCCCTTTTTTATTTTGGTTAAATTGAGCCCGTTTCTCCTGGACAAACATTTGCAATATTTCCTCCTTAATATCCTTCTTCTCCTCTAGGGAGGAGCCCGGGCATTGTTCCAGTTTGTCGCATAATTCGTTGGTTGTCATTCCCTTCCAGCCGAAGAGGACGGTCTGTACCTGTTTCTTTAACACCGGCCGAAGCCCCTCGATTAGATATTGATTTACCAATGGTTGGGGTAGCCCTCCCAGCTGCATCGGACCCAGTCCTCCCCAGCGCGCCATGGCCTTTTCCAACCTTTCTCGGTACTCTCCAATTGGTTCTCCTGCCTTTTGTTTTATGGCCCCAATTTTTCCCCAATCCGGACCTCCTGCTGGCAACAGCGCATGCTCGATGGCACCCAGCAGCCGGAGCTTCAGTGCGTCCCATTGTGGTACTGTTATCTGGGCCGCTCCTGCTGCCCTTGGATCGACGTGCGGCCAGTGTGCTCTTAATCTAGCCCTTTCCCATACTTTGGGTGGGAGCACGGATACTCCCATATGAGTTATGTCTCGATAGTCGCACTCGCCGGCTAAAAACCAATTCGACATGGTCGGCACTATCTGCCGTGGATCTTCAATAAGCAAATGTTGAATCCTTTCCCTCATTACAGTTAAAGAGGATTCTTTCCATGGTACTCTTTCTCGAACCCCCTGTCCTTGGGCGTCAACTCCGATAACTTGTACAGGGCACAATGTTTTCCTTTCCTCTATTTCCTGACATTCCGATGGGGTAGTTTGTGAGGTCCTTTTCCCCTTACAACCTACCAGTGAGGGGTATAACCCATCCGGTCCTATCGGTGGCGGGAACCCTGCGATGTCGGTCCCGTCATCTATTCCGTTAGCCCCGAGTTGTGCAAACAGTCTTCCCTGGCTCGGGTGGTTCTGGGGTATCTGGGGCGCGATGGTAGCGGGGTTATAGGGAGGTGGTAGCGGGGGCGCAGAAAGGATAGGTGGTGCCTGAAACCCCGGGACAGGGTTTAGGTCTGGGGCTGGGGAGGGTAGATTGGTCGCTACCTCCCCTCTCGCGGGGTCTGGTTTTTCAACGAGCGGCATCAGTCGCGCGTTGGCCTGCCTCTCTATTTCCTTAAGCGCTTCATCCTGCTCTTTATTCGCCTGTTTCCTCAGACCCTTGAGTTTTGTTACCTCACCAGCCAAGCTGGCCTGTTTCGACTTTGCGTGTCGCTTCATCGCTTCTTCCTTCCACCAGCCAAAGACTTTCCAATAGTCAGGCGGAAAGTGTTTCGTGGCCTGTTCGAACTTTTCTAATGTCTCATACAACACGTCCAATTTTTCCAGCGCAAAAGACCCTCCTTCGGGCCACGGTTCTCCTAAATCCTTCGTCAATGCAACCCATGACTTCCCTGGTCTCACAGCAGCATAGCCATACCTCTTAAACATAAAAAATGCTGGGGTATGTCTAAGCGGTTCACCTGCCTTTACTGTCTTATTACCTATACTGTTACCCATCCTAAGAAACCTTAGCTTACCGACGTAGCCTTGTACTCGTGAGGATCTCCCGCCTCGCGGCACAGCTACACTACCTAACTCTGAGAGGCTCGCAGCCTTGTACCCGTGAGGTTCGCCCGCCTCGCGTGGTACGGCCGCGCTACCTACTCTCCTGAGAGGCTCGCCCGCCTACACAGCCGTCTATCCTACCCTTACTGCACTTTCCTGGCGTCCTACGCCCGTGTAATAGTTCTGATCTTACTTAAAACTAAAATCCCGACGTCTCCCGGGTAGGCCTCGGATCGGGACGCCGCCCTTATCCTTACCCTCACAACCCAGAGATCTATTACCCCTTAACCTCAGGCGCCCAACGTGGGGCACTTCTCCTTACGTAACGTTACCCTAACGAGTCCATAAACAATCAGTTGCTCCAGGACCCAAGCGGTCCGTAATTAAATTTAGGTTCGTGGAACAGGTATGAGCAGGGAACGGAACGTACGGCGACCGAGCAAGAGAGAGTGGGTTACAATTTGGACTGACCCCCGGGCTAAAAAGGAAAAAACAAAAGAAAACCACAGCTCACCTGACCCGGATCAATTGCCAGCTGGTCTCTCACCACTCCCTTGCCTGGGACCGCGTCCCGGACTGCCCAGACTGATCCCACCGCTGCCACCAGTTGTCGGATTGAGACTTAGGACTTGGGACTCAGAAGACTCAGAAGAAAGGAGCAACGGATATATTTATTGGAACTCGAGTACTCAAGCTTGAGGACAGCAAAGTTGCATTGAAACTCACAAGGAATGACCAACAGTACAACAAGATGCTCTGAAATAATTCAATTAACATTGCTTTATATAAAGAAAGTCAGGGGTGGAGTTAGCTCACAAGACACAGAGACAGAATGGGCTCATTGGGCCTCCCACCATAGTCCCATCCTGTTGTTCAGTTAATTAAAGGAAGTTCATCCAAGGCCAGTCATGGGTTAGCTCTGATAAGGAGATGGTCAGCATTATGTGGCAACATGTTTACAACTTTCTGTATAGCAGCTGGCTTGGGAAAGTACAAAGGGGAGTGGACACTTCATAAAACTGTCAACTTGCAAGATAATGGCAGAGTCAGGAGAAAGGCAAAGAGAGATAAGAGTTGCCTCCAAGGCCTGAAAAGGGGAACTAGAGATTGTGCCCACGCAGGCCAGAGCACACAGGCAGAGAACTCCTTATTAGGATATTACACATCCTCAATGCAGTAGAAAGAACTCAGTATCATAAAAGAGTACAGTAGCAAGTCAAAACAAAACATATAATTGGTTATACTTGGTAATTGGTAAAGCAGCCAAGGATATACAAAGGGGGAGGGGCATTACAGCTCCCTACATATATATATATATATATATATATATATATATATATATATATATATCATATATATATAACTGTAAGAAATAGTAGAAACTCCAAAGTACGAGCAGGGCGTCTCATTTGTATTGAATAAATAATCGTTAGATTAAATAAGACGCGGACGTAGCTTCAGGACGTCGATCTTTAATTGTCGACAAGCTTTCGACCAACAAAGGTCTTCTTCTGAGTCTACAAAAACAGTAGGCATGTATATCAGCCAAGTATGTATAGTGATATGTAAAGGTGGGCGCGATTCGGAAAATTTTAAGTCCGCTTACCGCTTATCCGCTCCGCCAGCCCGTGTAGTCCGATTCGCTTATCCGCTTCAGCGGCCGAAAATCTTAGTCCGCTTATCGCTTATCCGCTTCGATTCGATTTTTTAAAAGCGCTTCGACGTTTTTAAAGCGCTTTTTGACGTTTCTAAAGGGAATTTAATGCTTTTTAAGCCTAAATAGCCATTTCTAACTACTACAAAGACAAACAAAGCTTTTAAGATCAAAAATATACATTTTTATTTAAATAAAATTTATTCAAAATTTATTGAAATAAAGTTTTCCACTCGACTCTACTCTACTCTACTCTACAGTTAATTTAAATATAATTTTAATATATGCAAGTTACATTAAAGAAAAATCAATTTGCCCGTCCTTTCTTTGACAAGAGAGTCTACTAGTCAACAGACTAGCAGTCTGTTGACTAGTCCTCGTCTTCCTCCTCCACCTCGTGGGCCTTCTTGAGGAATTGTCTGTGTCCATTGTCACGTTGATCTCAGCCGACTCGATTGAGTCCAGCGACATCCTGCTCTCGCTGCACGCGAGCTGAGGGGTCAGGGCGCAGATCTCCTGACTGTCCTCCACGTCCCCCATCATGTTGACCGCCGGGTTGTGGATGTCGCTGTGCTGGGACTGCTGGTTTGCGTCGCTCGTGTGCCTGTCCCTGGCACTGCCGCTGGGCTGGAGAGTCAGAAATCTCTCCATCTTGACGTTATTGCCGCTCTAGCGTCCAATAAAATATTCAGTTTTCACTTATTATTCACTTAAATAAATATTCACAATTCTAGAGTAACGGCTCAGGCTAACAGCTGATTTGGCGAATCGCGATGCGCTTTAATTTTTCGGTAGTCCGCTTACGCTTATCCGCTTCGGTTTCCGGGGGTTGTTCCGATTCGCTTATCCGCTTCGAAAACGTTAGTCCGCTGCAGCGGATAAGCGGATAAGCGGACTTTCGAAGCGGACCGCCCACCTTTGGTGATATGTATAGTGATATGTGTGTGAGATGTGTGATGTGTGTAGAAAATGCATACAGAAGGAAGAGCCACGCCAAAGTTCACTCACCGGCCCCAAGTTCAACGGAAGTGACCGTTTGCGTTACAGTTAGGGTGCACGTGCATATACAAATATAGAGATATACAAACATAAACACACAAGCATATATTCATATCCCATTTATATTCATATAATATATTTATATATTTATATAAATGACATATAAAGGTAGAATGAATGAATGAATGAATGATGAATGAATGAATGAATGAATGGGTTACGGTTAACAATTTGATTGGGTTGATGTAGGAACATGCTTTAGTCATCAAAATTTATGCCATGAGGGACTTTTGTCCGAAGTTTGTGTATCCAAAAGGACTCACGTTTCAGAATCGTGGTGTGTGATCGATTTGTGATTGATTCAATGGCAGAGATTTGAATGTCATTTATAGAGTGATCCGGTTGATTAAAGTGTATCGTGTAAGGTAGAGATTTGCCCTGACTGGTGTGGAAGTTATTGATTTCTGACCGGGTGTTATTAAATCGTGTGTAGAGTGTATTTTCAGTTTTTCCAACATATTGTTTGGTGCACTTTTGGCAAGTGATTAGGTATATGACCCATGTAGATTTGCAGTTCATATTGGAGGTGATGGGGAATTTTTGTCCAGTGTTGATTTGTCAATGTATATATAATTTGTTATATATGATTTGTTATATATAATTTGTTATATATGTATATATGATTTGTCAATGTCAATGTATATTTGTCCAGTGTCCAATTTTATATATATATATATATATATATATATATATATATATATATATATATATATATATATATATATATATATATATATATATATAAAGTTGATCAAGGCACCTCCTAGCTTTAATGGTGAGCACCAGCCACGAATTATGTCTCACACGGTAAATACCGCATAACCCGCAAGGAACCAACAGCCTGTCTGCCACACAGACCATCGTTCCCGCCAGTGCAAACCAAAACCAGGGGGTGCGGTGCGATCGGCGGGGATAATAATCAACGACATAACAGCGTGACGAGCGCTGTCCCGATCTCCTGTGGACCGAAGTCCTAGACCAAAGCGTCACCTCCGACCCGGAGGCCTCAGCCCGGCCACTCTATCAACAGACAGAGATTTATTCATTGGTCCCCATTGGCTAAACATCAAGCAGAGCCGCCAATCCAGATTTCGGGCTTATTAACCCTGTTTTGGGCCACAGCTAAGGCCTGCCTTTTTTACTGTGAAAAAAGGTAAAAAGTCAAACATTTGAACAGCCTTGGACGTGCACCTTGACCCCATTGCCAAGGCACAACGTCAACAAGGCTGTCCCAATAACATTACACATGCGCCTCAACCCCGAGGGGGAAGCACATGGTCATTCAAACGCATGCATCATGCCCCCGAATGGCCACAATGCATGGTCATACAATTGGGACCACTCCTCTCAATAGGAGTAAGACCCCTTAATCCACCAGCAGGGCATTACTCCTGCCAGGTCAGATTTTGCAGGCTTGATCACTGTTTTGGGCCACAGCTAGGGCGTGCCTTTTTTACTGTGAAAAAAGGTAAAAAGTCAAACATTTGAACAGCCTTGGACGTGCACCTTGACCCTATGGTCAAGGCACAACGTCAACAAGGCTGTCCCAATAACAATACACATGCGCCTCAACCCCGAGGGGGAAGCACATGGTCATTCAAACTCATGCATCATGCCCCCGAAGGGCCACAATGCATGGTCATACAATTGGGACCACTCCTCTCAATAGGAGTAAGACCCCTTAATCCACCAGCAGGGCATTACTTCTGCCAGGTCCGATTTTGCAGGCTTGATCACGTGCTTATGGGGCCAGCACTAAGGCCTGCCTTTTTTACATGAAAAAAGGTAAAAAGTCAAACATTTGAACAACCTTGGACGTGCACCTTGACCCTATGGTCAAGGCACAACGTCAACAAGGCTGTCCCAATAACAATACACATGTGCCTCAACCCCGAGGGGGAAGCACATGGTCATTCAAACTCATACATCATGCCCCCGAAGGGCCACAATGCATGGTCATACAATTGGGACCACTCCTCTCAATAGGAGTAAGACCCCTTAATCCACCAGCAGGGCATTACTCCTGCTAGGTCCGATTTTGCAGGCTTGATCACTGTTTTGGGCCACAGCTAGGGCCTGCCTTTTTTACTATGAAAAAAGGTAAAAAGTCAAACATTTGAACAGCCTTGGACGTGCACCTTGACCCCATGGTCAAGGCACATCGTCAACAAGGCTGTCCCCATAACAATACACATGCGCCTCAACCCCGAGGGGGAAGCGCATGGTCATTCAAACGCATGCATCATGCCCCCCAAAGGGCCACAATGCATGGTCATACAATTGGGACCACTCCTCTTAATAGGAGTGAGACCCCTTAATCCACCGGCAGGGCATTACTCCTGCCAGGTCCGATTTGCATGCAGTTCTATGCGTCCGTTTTAGGGCCCCGGACAGGGCCTGCCTTTTTTACAAGAAAAAAGGTAAAAAGTCAAACATTTGAACAGCCTTGGACGTGCACCTTGACCCCATGGTCAAGGCACATCGTCAACAAGGCTGTCCCCATAACAATACACATGCGCCTCAACCCCGAGGGGGAAGCGCATGGTCATTCAAACGCATGCATCATGCCCCCCGAAGGGCCACAATGCATGGTCATACAATTGGGACCACTCCTCTTAATAGGAGTGAGACCCCTTAATCCACCGGCAGGGCATTACTCCTGCCAGGTCCGATTTGCATGCAGTTTTGTGGTCGCCACAGGGCGGCACACTGCGAAAAATCTAACCAATGAGGACCAAAATCGTCTATAAAGTTGATCAAGGCACCTCCTCGCTTTAATGGTGAGCTCCAGCCACGAATTATGTCTCACACGGTAAATACCGCATAACCCGCAAGGAACCAACAGCCTGTCTGCCACACAGACCATCGTTTCCGCCAGTGCAAACCAAAACCAGGGGGTGCGGTGCGATCGTCACGCTGTTATGTCGTTAATTATTATCCCCGCCGATTGCCATGGGGTCAAGGTGCACGTCCAAGGCTGTTCAAATGTTTGACTTTTTACCTTTTTTCATAGTAAAAAAGGCAGGCCCGAGCTGTGGCCCAAAACAGTGATCAAGCCTGCAAAATGGGACCTGGCAGGAGTAATGCCCTGCTGGTGGATTAAGGGGTCTCACTCCTATTAAGAGGAGTGGTCCCAATTGTATGACCATGCATTGTGGCCCTTCGGGGGCATGATGCATGCGTTTGAATGACCATGTGCTTCCCCCTTGGGGTTGAGGCGCATGTGTATTGTTATTGGGACAGCCTTGTTGACGTTGTGCCTTGGCCATGGGGTCAAGGTGCACGTCCGAGGCTGTTCAAATGTTTGACTTTTTACCTTTTTTCACAGTAAAAAAGGCAAGCCTTAGCTGTGTCCCAAAACAGGGTTAATAAGCCCGAAATCTGGATTGGCGGCTCTGCTTGATGTTTCGCCAATGGGGACCAATGAATGTTGACAGAGTGGCCGGGCTGAGGCCTCCGGGTCGGAGGTGACGCTGTGGTCTAGGACATCGGTCCACAGGAGATCGGGACAGCGCTCGTCACGCTGTTATGTCGTTGATTATATATATATATATATATATATTTATATATATATATATATATATATATATATATATATATATATATATATTGTTACGGAAACGGAGTACGGCACTCCCCTTAGGGGGGGGGGGGGGGGGGTGTTAATCCCCCTTCTATTCTCACTGGCCGTCTCCGCTCCTGACGCTGCACAGCTACCTCCGGAAAGGCAGGTGCGCAACCCCGTTCGCGGCCGCGGACAGATGGTAATTGCCGAGCGGTTTAGCAACCGCAGCACGAACTATTAACAAGGACTGACCCGATCCTTAACGTTGGCCAAATCGTGCCACAGGTATTCAATTGGGAAATCACAAAGACGAAACGGATGTAAAGGGAAGAAAGGCAAAGGGAGGAAATACAAATATTATTCATTACCAACTATTATTTACACAATAAAAAGAAACCAAGGAAGGAGGAAGAATAATAAAATAAAGACAGAAAGAAGCAAGGAGACACAGTGCAAATATTAGCTTACCTATAAACAGTCTTACTTAACCCAGGACAAGACACACAAAAGACAGACTACAAGCACACTTACACGGGGGATGATGACAGGAATGGCAGGAGGTGGATGGCTGGAGGGAGAGGCAGGTTCAGCTGGAACCGGAGCACGGTCGGGCCGGGAGTGAGCAGCCGCCGCCCTTTCTCGATCGGCGCGTTAAGCAGCCACCGTTCCTTCGCGGCCACGGTCGAAACTGCCGTCAAAGCCCCGATGCTGTGGTGGTTCAAGCTGCGATCGTTCCAAAGCTCCTGCGTTTTGGTGCGTCGCGTGCTCTCCAAGGACTCCTCTCAAAATCGTCTCTTGCAGCTCGTCTCGTCTCATCTGATGTGGGGGCGTTGCGTGACGGGTTCTCTCTCTGACGCATCTCTCCTCGCAATCCTTCCCCACACCCTTTCATAAGGCCCGTCGCGATCAAGCCGCGCCACGCCCGTGATGGTGTCTCACCAGCCCTGATTGGCTGGTGGGGGCTCGCTGGGCTCCACCTTCTCATGACGAGTGGAGGGCAACGCCCTTCTTCCCCGAGACGGAGCACATGGCCAATGGCGGCAAATGCTTAAAACTGCCCAATGCAGTTGGCAACGGAGGCTTTGCACTTGACAGGGGAATTGCAAGGGGATCTACCTTATTTGAATTCGGTGCAATGCAGTGTCAATTAATGGAAGACAGAGCCTTAAACTAATTCACATAAAAAGGAGATATCGACTGAAAAGGGAAATCTATGATTTGCTACGTGATTGTATATGGACTAACTAAGGGACGACCTTTTGACCTTTACACACAACACGGAGGGTGATATTTACACACAAAAAAACACAATTCTCAAATCCACAACACTGCACCCTCATCCTCTTAGGCACGTCCCGGGCCTATTAAACATTTACCTTTAGTGTTGCACGTAGGTGTAGTTCCCTCTACATTTAACCTGACCCTGAATGCGACAGTTTTAAAACACAAATAAGTATGTCCCCCTGCTGCATTGCACCCCTGCCTAACAGATTTACGCCCACAGCTAACCGAATTGCGGAATTGTCTTCAAACTACACATTTACGGTGGGGAGCATTATTTACAATTGACGCTGGTATTCACAAAACTAACCCAGGACCTGTGATTGTTCTTTTGGGGGGGGGGGGGGGGGGGAGACAGCCTGCGCTGCATCGACGCACCATAAAGCACCAAAACGCACCAAAGGCACCAACCAGTGCACAGTCATCACAGTTCGTAATAAACAAAACCCAACAAACCCCTGGTGCTGGTCTTCCTCTTCAGCTCCCTCTGCTGGCCTTTGTGGTTCTTCCAGATGTTGTCTTTCTTCTTTGCTGGCGGCCTATTTGCAATAATAAAAACAAGCACAGAACGTGTCCATTGTGTTTTATATATGGCCCACAGGGCCGACTATGAGTGGTTCACCTGTATGGCATAGGTGCCATGTTACCAAGGTCCGCCAGCAAGATCCCGGGCCATCATGGCCGTTTCCAGCAGAGGGGCCATGCCCCAACCCGTGGGGTCCATGAGTTGTGCTCAGCCACAGACATGTGGTCCATAAGTGGTGCGTGGATGCAGGCAGCTGTGGTTGCGAGAGTTCGGGCACACAACGGCGGACTCCCGCACGCTCCCCTCGGTGCCCAGAGAGCACAGTCCTCGGGTGGGAGACAGGGGAACAGAAGACAGGTGAGCGAGGGGTAAGGTCACAAGGGTACACATCAAACAAGGCAATGCAAAACGAGGTGCGTACGGAGAGCGAAGTGAGAAAGCTCGTCCCTACCGTACGTCACCCCCCCTGTTACCTACTCTACCCTTGCCCTTACCCCATATCTACAAAAATCTACACATTTACAAATTCGTCACGACTGTCACGTCTTCCCCATATCTCTCCTATACCAAATTCGTCCCCACAATCCCTCTAACCAAAATTTGCCATCATTCAAATTCATCATCAATCCTCATAAGGAGGGAGAGATGGAACAACAAAGCACAATGTCACACCCACGTCATGATGCGTCTCACATTCCAAACATTCGCACAAAAATAACAAAAACACATGGCATGGTGTGGAGTACCGTCGTCACCTCAGGTGAGTGGATGTAGATGGTGCGAGGAGATTTCCATCCTATCTACCTTCTAAATGACATTAACACACTTTACACTACCCGGGGTCTTTCCCTGCGAAACCATTGGCCATCTTACACTCGATGCGGTTTTAAGAACCAAATTCCCATTGACCAAACTGTGGTGCTTCATCAATTTGGGGTCTCACTCCCCTGATTCAACTCCCTGTTCCTTTGCACAATTTCAGGACTGGGTCGTGTGGCTCTCCCAGCAGGTCTACCCACCTGCACACCTCCACCACTGTAGTTGCCTCCGAGCTTACCTGCTCCTTACCTAACCTATCTACCTGGGGAAGGCCCTCTGGCGCTCTCCCGACTCGGTGCCCTCTCTGGCACTGGGCTACCCGGGTCCGTCCTTGGATCCTCGGGCCCCATCCACAACTCTAACGGCTCCCAGAGCCCACCTGCGGCCTCAACTGGCCGACCACCTCACAGTGGTGGGGTGCCCATTCAACTACACACACTAACAGGCCACACGCCCAGCCATTTCCACATCACCAATGCACCCATCCAAACACCATTCTTCCACCACGCACCACAGATGCCAATATCCAACCACAATTTACCTACTCCCTCTACCTAGCTCTTAAACTACCCTCCCCGGGTATTCGTGATCGGGGTCCACTTTTCCCCCATTCACACCTTCGCACCATCCACTCCACTCCACAGTTTTCACCATACTCACTCCACACCATCCATTCCATACTCCATATATTTCATACTCCATGTATTCCACACAACCATTCTCCATACACCTGCATTTGCACACCTGTGCCATCACTCCTGGTGCTTCCTGCACCCTCCTTCCTCCAGGACCATTTGCTCAACACAACACTCAATCACCATTACTCACTCATACACCTGTTCACTTGCACACCTGTTCACTTGCACATCACACCTGGTGCCACCTGCACCCTCCTTCCTCCCAGGCTCCCTCAATCACTCAATACAATGCACAATCAATTATTCACTCGTATACTGCTCAATACAACGGGTTTTTTTATACTGCTCAATACACTTTCGATTCTCAAAACCATTGCCTCAGGCACCCAAATTCTCCCACGCTCACACACACATCCTTCCCGAGCATTGCCTAGCAATTCCTCATGTCACCAAGCCCGAGAGGCACCCATCGGCTGCACCACGGACGCACCCATCGGCTGCACCACGGACGCACCCACGGGCTGCACCACGGACACCCACCGGCTGCACCACGGACACACGCACCGGCGGCACCACGGACACACCCACCGGCTGCACCACGGACACACGCACCGGCGGCACCACGGACACACCCACCGGCTGCACCACGGACACACGCACCGGCGGCACCACGGACACACCCACCGGCTGCACCACGGACACACGCACCGGCGGCTCCACGGACACACCCACCGGCTGCACCACGGACACACGCACCGGCGGCACCACGGACACAACCACCGGCTGCACCACGGACATACCTAACGGCTGCACCACGGACACACCCCCCGGCTGCACCTCGGACATACCCACCAAGCGTTCTACACACCTGTTCTTCACTTGCACCCCATGCAAGCTCATTCACTCAACACAATGTCACTCATCTTTTTTTTTTTCTTTTTTTTTGTATACTGAATCGAGGCTCGTGAAAGAGCTGACATTTATTTCACAAACAAATCAACCAGACAAACAAAATATATAAAAAGAGGGAGCGGAAGACAAGAGAATGGGAAGCACACAAACACTTGAGGGCACACAACATTTAAGAGCAGGGAGATGTGTGGGAGGGAGAGGGCTTGGGGGGAGGGGGGTGGCAGAAGTATCAAACACAAGGACACCAAGGACTTCCAGGACAGAAGTTGGTATTTCAAAAAAGTGGAATTGGGGTGAAATTAGCGGGGATAGAAAAGATCAATGTTTTGGATGGGGGAAGATAAGAGATGGTGGTGAACAGCTGTTTTAAAGACCTGGAGGGTGGAGTGGGATTGAAGAGAGTGAGGGAGTTTGTTCCAGAGGCGGGAGAAAAGAGGAATGAAGGAGTGAAGGTGAGCAGAGAGTCTTGATTTTGGCAGTTTAACCATAAGAGGGTTGCAGGCAGATCTTGTGCGACCTGTAGGAATATTTGCTGGACAGAGCCCAGAGAGAGCTGGGGGGGGGGGGGGGGGGCAAGGCCAGAGAGCAGTCGGTAGAAGACGGAAAGACCACCAACCTGCCTGCGGTGAGTGAGTGAGAGGCCCTTGGAGTTAGCTTCATCGCGGGAGATTCCAATGATTCTGAATGCTTTGGTTTCAACAGCGTGAAGACGAGCTAGGTGTGAGGCAGGTGCACCAGCCCAGAGGGGAGAGCAGTATTCCATTGAGCTGCGGATGAAAGCCTTGTATGTGGTGAGGAGCTCAGGTGTGCCAAGGAAGGACTTCGCACGACGGAGGATGCCCAGTCGGCGACTGGCTTTGGAGGCCAGATTTGAAATGTGGTTTTCCCAGGAAAGATCATGGCAGATAGTGAGACCCAAAAGCTTGAGTGACAGAACTTCTTGGAGAGGATTATTCAGAAAGTGGATGGGAGGGTTGTCCAGTCGGTCTTTTCGGAGAGACATCGTAAGAGTGTGAGATTTGTCAGGATTGAAAGACATGTTCCACTTGTATGCCCAGTCTGTGATTTTGTCCAGGTCTGCAGAGAGTGAGGAGGCTGCAGACTGCCGATCTGAGGGATGAAGAATGGAGCGACAGAGAGTGGAGTCATCAGCAAAGAGATAGAGAGGATTTTCAAGAGAGTCAGAGAGATCATTGATGAAGACCAGAAAAAGCACAGGGCCCAGAACACTGCCTTGGGGAACTCCAGCCTGAACAGGAAGAGGAGATGAGAGAAACCCATTCAGGGCCACACGTTGATTACGACTAGAGAGGAAGTCCGCCAGCCTTGCGTGGAGATTTCCATGGATACCAAAAGAGGAGAGTTTGGTGAGCAGAGCGGGGTGCCAGACCGTATCGAAGGCACGTGATATGTCAAGGGAGACAGCTCTAATTTCCTGTTTGGCATTGAGGACCTCCATCCATTGTTGAGAAAGCAGAAGCAGCATGTCCAGAGTAGAGTGTCCAGGTCTGAAACCAAATTGATGATCAGAGATTAAGCCATTGGAGAAGAGGAAAGATTTCACATCTGAAGCAATGATGGATTCCATGACTTTGCTGATAATTGGGAGAAGGCTGATTGGTCTGTAGTTGCTGGGATCTGTTTTTGCACCTTTTTTGTGCAAAGCGGTGATGTTGGCAGATTTCCAAGCAGATGGCAGATGACCTTGAGCAAAAGAGAGGGTGAAGAGAACAGAGAGAGGGAGTGAAAGCGCAGAAGAACAGGATTTTAGGACCCGTGGGCTGATGCCGTCAGGTCCAGTTGCAGAATCAGAGTCGAGGGTTGACAGAAACTTTTCCACCTTGTCAGGAGGAAAGGACACAGAGTCCAGGAGCAGCTGGGTGCGACTGGGTACGGTGGGTACAGAGAGGGATGGGTTTGGGACACAAGATTTAGAGGCAAACACAGAGTTGAGGCATTCAGCTTTTTCACGTGCGGAATCAGCCGTGTGGCCGTTTGAGGTGAGGGAGGGGATGGAGGGGGAACAAACACCAGAAACAGATTTGACCAGACGCCACCAGGATTTGGAAGAGGGAGACAGATAAGAGAGTTCTGTCCTGAGAACGGAGAGATATTGTTTCCTGGCTCTCCTGAGGGTGGACACACACTTGTTTTGGGCTTTGTGAAAGGAAATGAGATTTCCTTCCGTTGGATTTGCTTTCCAGGAGACGAAAGCAAGTTGTTTCTGGGCAATAGCCTCACCACAAGATTCCGTGTACCATGGACAGGAGGAAGGGTATGACAACTGAAGACGAGATGGGATAAATCTGTGCATGAGAGAGAGCAATTTACTTTGGAAGAATTCCCAGGATGAGTTGATGTCAGAGGCAGTAGAGATGGGAGACCAGTCCAGATGATTGATGGCTGCTTGAAGACCGTGCCAGTTGGCCTGAGTGAAATGCCAGACTCGTCGACGCTGAGGAGGCTCTCTGAGAATGGTCAGAGAGATGTCCACTTTAACAAGCACATGATCAGATGAGCCGATTGGAGCAGAAGAAGAGCAGCAGACATTTTCAGGGAAGTTTGTCATAACCACGTCCAGAAGAGAAGATGCTCCGTTGACTGAGATCCGGGTCGGGAAATTGACAGATTGTGTCAGTCCCAGTGAGTCACAGAAATCCTTTGCTGAAGAGCCATGGCTGGTGAGAGAGGAACCCACACCCAGCCAACTGGCATGGTGACAATTGAAATCACCACATATGAGGAAGAGAGAGTTGGGATGGGTAGATAGAAGTTGGTCCATATTATCAGACAGCGAGATGTAGATGGAGTCATCACTGTTTGGTGGACGGTACAACACACATATTAACAAAAGGTGGGAGCGAAGGGGAAGCCGTAGCCAAAGGTATTCCTGGGGGTGAGGTGGAGAGAGGGCAGTGCAGGGCGAGTGAGGAAGAGAGTTTTTTATAAAGATAGCAACTCCCCCTCCAGGACGAGGCTCAGGTCTATCATACCGGAGGAGGGAGTAACCTGGGAGAGATATCAAGGAATCAGAGACATCATGAAGGAGGAAAGTTTCTGTTAAGCAGATCACGTCTGGTTTATCAGAAGCAACCTGTATGGAGAGATCAGTCAAGTTTGAGCGAAGGCCCCGGATGTTTGAGGTCCATACTGTTAAAGAAGAGGAAGGGGGAGCATCGGATACAGAACAGGGGGGGGAGGGGTAGGGTAAGATGTGGAAGAGGAGGAAGAGGTAGGGAGAGCTGTTGAAGGTGCGTCAGAGATTTCAGAATAGCTTGGAGAAAGGGAAGAATGGGGTGGACAAAAGGTTTGATGGTGATTGGGTGAGGCGCAGTGAGGTGTTATTTGAGGAGGGGGAAGAGTGAGGCAGAAGGTTGAGGGAGATGAAGGTGAAAGTTGGAAGGGGGAAGAAGCGGGGAGGACGCTTTGAGGAGGAGGGGTGAGAGGGGAGTCTAGGAGGGGAGGAGTGAGGGAGGGTCTCGGAGGGGAGGGGTGTGGGGGGAGTTTAGGAGGGAAGGGGCAAGGGGGGGAGAACTGAAAGGGATGGGTGATGGGGAAGATTTGGAGGGGAGGGGCAAGGGGGAAGATTTGAAAGGGATGGGTGATGGGGAAGATTTGGAGGGGAGGAGCAAGGGGGAATATTTGAAAGAGATGGGTGATGGGGAAGATTTGGAGGGGAGGGGCAAGGGGGTGGATTTGGAGGGGAGGGGTGATGGGCAACTTTTGAAGGGGAGGGGTGATGGGGAAGTTTTTGAGGGAAGGGGGTGATTGGGGAAGTTTTGGAGGGAAGGGGTGATGGGGAAGATTTGGTGGGGAGGGGTGAGATTGGATTTTAGAAAGTGTACGATTAATGGGAAATGAACATTTATTGCAAAATGAGTTTCTTGAGACCTTCGAATCAAAAATACGTTCGAGGACGCTGAAGGATGGGTGGAGTTCTGGAGTTTAGGGAATGTATGAAAGAGGCACTGTAACTGTAAGAGATGGAATTTTTTTTTGGAATGAATAGATTTGGTGAGCAAGTCGAAAGCATCCTTTTATAGAAGAAGAAGAAAAAGGTGTTATAGTACATGACAGAATACAGTTCTTCAGGGGACAGTTGAAACATTTTTTAACGACGTGAACACGTGATCACGAGCAACGTGGTCGAAGCACCAACGAACAAATAAGAACGAACAACGGATAAGAACAGAGAAGGGAATTTTTTTATTTTTTTTGTTAGTTGAGATGAAAACAGAGACAGAGACCGAACGTGAAAAGTGAAAAATAGAGACCGAAAGTCATTGCGAGTGCAATCAAAGAACCGCTGAGACAGAAACAAAGCCTCAAGCCAAGGTCAGACACGGTAGCCTACTAGTACTACATACACTAGGCGTCAGTACTACACTTTTTTTTTTTTTTTTTTTGTATACAAGATCGAGGCTCGTGAAAGAGCGAACATTAATCACACAGAAAGACAAACAGACACACAAAACAAATAACATCGGGAGCGGTAGACAAGATGGGGAGAGAGGGGGAAGGACACAAACACAACATTTGAGAGCAGGGACCGAGAGATATGGAGACATCGAGAGAACTGTGGGAGGGAGAGGGCTTTGTGGGGGGGGGGGGGGGGAGGCATGGGAAGGGGGGGGGGGGTGGGAGAGGTATAAAACATATGGACACTGCCAAGACTTCAAGGAAAGAAGTTGGAATTTCAAACAAGGTGGATCTGGGGTGAATTAGTGGGGGTAGAAAAGATCAAGGTTTTGGATGGGGGAAGATAAGAGATGGTGGTGAACAGCTGTTTTGAAGACCTGGAGGGAGGAGTGTGATTGAAGTGAGTGTGGGAGTTTGTTCCAGAGGCGGGAGAAAAGAGGAATGAAAGAGTGAAGGTGAGCAGAGAGCCGAGATTTCGGCAGTTTAACCATCAGAGGGTGGCTGGCAGATCTTGTGCGACCTGTAGGAATATTTGGGGGACAGAGCACAGAGAGAGCTGGGGGAGCAAGGCCGGAGAGGAGTTGGTAGAAGACAGAAAGACCACCTACCTGCCTGCGGTGAGTGAGTGAAAGGCCCTCAGAGATAGCTTCATCGCGGGAGATTCCAATGATTCTGAAAGCTTTGGATTCAACAGCGTGAAGCCGAGCCAGGTGTGAGGCAGGAGCACCAGCCCATAGGGGAGAACAGTATCTGTAGTACTAGTACAGTGTGTCAGTGTAGTACTGACGTGGAGTACTGACGTGAAGTACAGTGTGTCAGTGTAGTACTGACGCTGACACGATAGCGTCAGTACTACACTGACACACTGTACTTCACGTCAGTACTTCACGTCAGTACTACACTGACACACTGTACTAGTACTACAGACACGGTAGCCTACTAGTACTACACTAGGTGTCAGAATACGCGACACGAACTAACCGACGATTCTGCACACAGGTATGAAAAACCAACACCAATAATACTATTAAAGACACACCAATAGTTACGCACACCGAAAGAAAGATACAGTTTCGACAAAAACACAATTGTAAAATTGCTTAACTTCGAAAGTGTGCGCGCATGGCCAGCTTTGAAGAGACGTGACGTGACGTGACGAGAAGAGACGTGAAGAGACTTTGAAGAGATTTAAAACGTTAGACAAGTGGTCGATGTTCGGGGAAGTTAGGGGGAGAAGCGAAAATCTAAAAAATAAGCAATACAGCGCAGGAAAGAACTTAAATTCACAGAACACCTATGTAGTCCAGGAATAATAGATTTAACCCGGAACAAATTCAAACAAAGCTGAAAATTTCAGGATATGTTCAGAAAACTATCCTGAATAACATACTAAAAGTCCCCAGACATCCGCCTTGTGCTTCAACGGAAATTCAAGATGGCGTCCAAAATGGCGGCAATTTTGGCATTTTATCATATTACCACCTAAAAACATGATAGAAATGCAGACAGGGTGTCAAAATACATGTTTTCAAGCACGAGGATTGTTTTAAAGATTACATTATGAGTTTATATGACTTATATGTGTCATTCGATCGATTATGAACAATTTCAACTACTTATAAGATTATATTTTATCATCATCGTGATTATTTTATCCCTGCATCGTAAGAGCATGACCAAGGGTTGGCGTCAGGAAGGGCATCCGGCCATAAAAACATTGCCTCAAACAGGGAACCATGATTGTCATGGGGTCCGCAAGGCTAACCCCTGCTCTAGCGGGGAAAAATGGCCTTAAAACGCTCATTCATATTCATATATCATCGTCTTCATCACTGTCAGGAAAAACTGGTCTAGTCTCTTCATCTTCTCCATCTTCATCCAGCAGTGATGGAAATGGTGCAGCATTGTTGCAGGTCTGGCCATTGCACTTGACGCATAAGGTGGAGCAAGGTAACCCAAGCTTCCTGCAACCGCACGACGAGCCACAGCCATCTGCTTTGCAGCAGCATGATACCATGTTTAGCAGAGTGTCAGGGGCAATGGGCTGGCCTGTTTCAACGGGAATGAGATTGTTATCCTGCAGTCTCCATCCCCACTCTGTTGGCTGCAAGGGATTGCCTGGGAAGTGGTGGTTTGCATGTTATGGTCAAACAAGATGTTACTGGATGTGGCTTTCTTTGCCTGCCGCTGTTGTTCAACTGCCTTTGTGGAGCTGGTGTTATAGCCATCAAATACAACAGTGTTGCCTGCTCCATAATGTTTCAAAGTATAGGAAACGTAACAATGACACACATCACTGTACTTCGATGGTTGTGGCCAGAACACCGACTGCAACAGATGACCCCCATCCACAACGTAGCGACACTTGTCGGGCATGTCCGGCTGTGCAGGGACAAACAACTTCAGGAGTGTACCTAGGGCACTCTTGTTTGTCTTCCGCATGGCGCCATCGTGAAACAGGGAAGAAGGTTGAGGGCCAAGTTCGTATGCCAGAAACTCTTCCAGGTCCGAGCTAGTCTTCAAGACACAGTTTATCTTGTTGAAGAAGAGATCAGGATTCACGACTGTGTTTTGCCCCCTGATGTTGATGCTATTATGCTTATCATTCAACGTCTTCACTTTGTCGCTGCGGTGCAGTGTGATCTCTGTGAAGCGTTTGCCGGCTATCCTAGAGGCCGCAGTAAGACCAACGTTCACTGCATCATCACAGTTGACCGAGACATCAGCTACAACTCCAGTCGCGATTGACACCAGACGGTCTCGTTGATAACCAGCAAATGGTGGATGCGCCTGCAACCACTGCACGAAAACACCATGATCCGTGTTGAATTTTTCTTTGGTGGATGAACGGAGATCCTTATGTTCCGAGTTAGTTGTGTGTACACCAGTGAACTCCTCCAGATCATCACAGACAGGGACACATTGAGGTAAAGCATGAACCCATTTTGCCAAGGTACTGTCGGTAATACCTCGACCATGGGTCATTCCCCCACTCATTTTCAGCATCCTCATCAAGAACTGCTCGATTGTTTGATCAGAGAAATTCCCAGCCCAGAATTAATTAGCTCGGCGGATTGTGAAGTAACCTTTGTCAGTGAACAAACTATACTCATCAGGTGGCATGACTTTGTTGATGGATTCCATCTGCTGGAGGTAGAGTCTGGCAGATTTGGCATAAGGAAGATGACCAGCTGTGTGGAAATGTGGAATCATCTCCCTTACACTGTGAAGGTGGAGCTTCCAATCACCTGTCCTCTCAGCTCTGACAAAGTTCAGCATCAGGATAACCTGATGGACATATTGCACCCATAGCTTGCCAGTTCTACTATGGCTAGCTGCTTGGTCAAGCTGTTGTGACAGTAGTTGGTGGAACTGCGTAACAATTTTGTCCTCTTCTACATTAGCGGTGCCTACATCTTGGTGAATAGTGTTGTCGTGCACACAGGCCAGGTGTTCTCTGTCAGTCTGGTTTAACGAGTCAGACTTCTCCAGCAGGACACTTATGAGAGCTAACAAGGAGAGAATGTGAGCCCGCACTGCTCGAGAGTAAGCATGGCCAGTCAGCATGTGTACCACAGACCCATTGGCATACACTCTTCCCCACAGTTCCGCTAACCTACTCCGACATGATATGGCCTATACTACCAAGATATGACATCAGCAGATGAAATCCACCAAGTCGAACAATCACTCTGTCCAAGTCGTTGGAAGCAGCAACTATTTCTGAAGCCTTCTGGAACAAAGGCTGATCAAAAGTTACAGGACAGATTTTCAGATCATGTTTTTCACTTTGTTCTTGGGCAAAACACAGTGCAGAGTAGATGGTGCTGGGGTTACTAGGATCAAGATTGATGAAGGGGAGAGTTTCAATTCTGGAGGTATGAAACTCAACATTCCTCACAACAGTTTTCATGAATCCACTCCAAGGAACTCGAGATGATAGGTTCAACACATACCCAAGCATCCAAACCAAATCAAAAGCTGTCGCTTGAAGAATTTGACTGTCAGAAATGTTCAGAGACTCAACTGTTACACACTGAAGCCCAGGAACTGGCGGTTTGCTGTAAGTCTTGATGGGGATTTGCGCAAATGTACCTAATAGCTCTGTTGATGGTGCTTTCGCTGTGCGCTTGATGGGCGACTTATCCACTGTTCCGTAAGGAGTTACACATGCTATTCCACCCATAGCATGAAATGTGTTGTGACCGGTCAGCGTAGCTACGTTGAAGTCCACATTGTCAAACACAAATTGCGTAAAACCATTCAAGCCATAGGAAGGTTCGCAAGTGGGTATTAGACTATTCTCAAAGCGTTGCACTTCCTTGTAATCGTCAGCAAAGGTGATACTGCTCAGGATATCTATCAGCTCACGTGAGGCGTAGTTGCGATGTATGTACAATGCAATGGCAAGTAGCAATGGTGAGCTAAATGACCTCGGCCTGCAGGTTGAAATGATGGAATGGGCTATGGCCGTGCACCGTCTGTTTACAACTCTAGACTGTTTATCCTTCGGATCTAGCAATTTTTGCAAGAAACGCTTTAGTGAGTCAGGAATCAAGGTGTTACCATTCTCAGTGTCTTTCATTGTGGGGTATTCAGTGAGATCATAAATTGATAAGCGAATATCATCAAGAATAATTGATGCAGCCATTTCAATTATTCGATCATTTTCGTTATAATTCCCAGTTGTTCTGTCGGTCGCCCACTTTTCATGAAGGATCCGGTGCGCAGAGTCACGAAAACTGACAATGCTTGTCTTTCCAGGGATACTTGTGATGATGATGTCCTCACCATAACGTTTGTTCAGCTTCTGTTTGAAGTATTTGATGGAATACCCTTCTTCACCTTGAAGAAACGTTTCCATATGTTCCATGAGCACCGAAATAGAAAACTGACATTCATCATTCTCATCTATAAATGAACAGAGTGTATTGAAGGCATAATCTCTTACAGCGTCAGCTGGTTTGCCAACGGATTGTGTTTTCTCAGTATTAGTAAAGAACTCAACACCACAGGCTCTATGGTATTTGGCCTCAGCTGCTACCAAATCTATGACAGCATCTATTCTTTTGGCAACTTTGTTGCCCCACTCATCACATCTTTCTCTTGCGCGTTTCGAAACACTGTCCTTATATTCAATGGTCTGAACATTGCTGAAGGGTTTCCTTCGTTTGAGTGCGATTTTGCTCCTAGTTTCTATCATAGCAGATATATCATATATTTCTTTTTTAGATTGTCCTTGGCACAAGCAACACAATTCAAGCAAGGTCAAGCGCATAACGTCTTAGTGGAGACACAATGTGCCAAAAATCATAAACTTACCAGTAGTATGTTCTTGAGTACTTTAGATACAGTTTGTTCATTTCTCTATCACAATCAAATACATTGATTTGTGATGATGATGCTAAAAGTGACAACACAGTGACGTGAGACTACTACTGAGAAGTCAGGTCATCTAGCGTGACATCATTCGCCTATGACGTCATTCACCTATGACGTCACAATACCATCACGTCGCCCAGTGGGAATAAGACATATTATAAAATAAACCTAGTATAAACCTATAATAGAATAAACCTAGGTCCTAAGAGCCTAGATAATATGTTTCAGAGTTACGGCCGTTTTTGGCCAACAATGACCTTGATAAATATCATTTGACCTTGAAAATGACACATATAAATCCTATAAACTCATAATGTAATCTTTAAAACAATCCTCGTGCTTGAAAACATGTATTTTGACACCCTGTTTGCATTTATATCATGTTTTTAGGTGGTAATATGATAAAATGCCAAAATTGCCGCCATTTTGGACGCCATCTTGAATTTCCGCTGAAGCACAAGGGCGATGTCTGGGCACTTTTAGTATGTTATTCAGGACAGTTTTCTGAACATATCCTGAAATTTTCAGCTTTGTTTGAATTTGTTCCATGTTTCACCTTATTTGGTGCTTATGCTCTTGGACTAATGGGGGTAGGGAAGCCGAGAGAAACCAGGCCGCGCACGTGGTGGGACAGAAAACGATTAAATTATACAAAAGTTTGCAAGAATTGCAAATCAACACCAACTGGAAAACACCCTGCAACACATGCACAATAAAAAACGAGTAGAAATTGACTAAGACACGAATGGAAAAAATACTATAACTTTTGCTGCCGTGCAGAGCTCCAAGACGTTTCCTTGCTCCAGGGACCAGAAACGGAAGTGACTTCTCACACTTCTCACAATACGCTGCTGAGTACACTTTCAACACACACACACACGGCACCATTCACGAGCATTGCCTCATTTGCTCAATACTAAGACTCTCACACACACACGGCATCATCTGCTCTACCTGGTGCCCTGCTAAAACTCACGCTTCCCCGTCGCCCCTTACATTATTGCGCTCCCTCGTCATTATCATCCAACTACCCTCTCTATGTCCCCACTACCTGTCCAATGTTGCTACTTATCTCACCGTTACCTATGGTCATCTCTAGGTCCCTACCATTTTATCCTAACCCTCCCTGGCTAGTTTACACTGCCATACCCCATAAAACTATAGCTCATTTGCCCCCGTGTATGTGAGAGATGGCAAAGTTGCCATCCCACCACATCGGGCATGTCTCACTATCAATTTGGCTCATCCAATTCCAACCAATCAAAATTTTTTGCTTTTCCAATTTGCTACTGCTACCACCCTCACACGTCTACTCGCTTGAGCCTCTCGGTGCGCCAATTCATTTCCAAAGCTCGGCTTCTCAAAGCCGAGCAATGAACGCGGGTGGTTTGTTGCCGGCAGTTGGATCCGTCCGGCATTCAGTGCAGGGAAGGGGGCTTACCCGGGCCGAGATTCCACGCACCATCTCGGCACGGACCCGTCCGATGGCCCAATCTCGCCCTGCCTGAACGCCTCCACCACAAGGGGTCGCCGTGACGACCCTTCCGACCGGGCCACCCGCTCCGCCTAGCGGAGCACGGACGCGACCGTTCGCAGCGAGGCCCGGCGTGGATCCCGTACGGCGGTTCCTTTGAAACCGCCGTGGTTACGATCCCCGCTGGTTCCCGCTGCACACAAAGCCCGGCACGAACCGAGGGCTCGCTTCGGCTACAAGTCGATCTAACCGCTAACCCAGTTAACGTCAATGCTCCACTTGCATGCTCACACCCCACGTTCCGTTCCTTGCTCACACATCCAGCTGTCTCCATGCTCTCCGTCATCGCACCTTCTCGTACACCCCCCCACTGTACACTCATAGACTTCATCACACACCTGACCACCGCACATTTTAGCACACACTCGTCATTCGCACTCCTCACAAACACACCTCTTCGCTCCCCCTCCTCGGTCACATCCTCTGTGACAACCACGGGTGTGCTCTCCTCCGCACACCCAATCACATGCTCCACTACCAACTCAAGTGTGCATTCCCAAACGCTCTCGACCATTCCAGGTGTGCATCCTTCCATTCCAGGTGTACATCCTTCCATTCCAGGTGTGCATCCTCTCTCACCTGCTACAACCAACTCGTGCTCCGTGTCACTCTCACTACTTTCACCACCACACTCGGTCACGCATTCACCCTTACTCTTGACAGCACACTCCATAATCATGCACTCCTTTGTTACACCCCTTTTTCGCGCATCCTCTTGCGCACATTCTCCCGTTACACCCTCCGTAACACTCACCACAGGTGTGCATTCTTCCGTTACATCCCCTGTAACACTCCCCATCACGCGATTCCATGTGCCCCCCCGCACACGCGCTATGACCAACTCACTCTCGACAGCACACTCACTCCTCGGCGCGCACTCTTTCCTCACACACCCCATAGTCGGACATCCTCGCACACCTCCTTTGTCCATACACTCCGGACCAGTCATATCCCTCACCATTGGTCCCTCACGAACACCCGGGTCGACACCACCCCCCAAGCCGACTGAATCTCCCCTCACACCATATACATTTCCGAGTATATCGCCACTCACCTCGGCACCTCGTCTCCGTTCCTCCCCCGCCACCTGCAAACTCTTTATTTGGTTAGCAAGCACACCATCACGATTTGAGCACAGACCTTGCACATATTCCATCACTTCCTCCTTTATCTCCTTCTTAGTTTCCCTCCGTCTCTTCTTAATTTCACTCACCCCCTCTTCCACTTCCTCTAATTTCTCCTTTACCTCCTTCATTTCCCAGTGTGCCCCCTCGATCTCTTCCTCTAATGCCACCTTGACCGTTTCTATATGCGTCCTCACCTCCCGGTCCTTTGTCTCCACTGCCTCTGTCACCTCGTCCAACCTCGTGGTCAGTCCCTCATGTACCGTCTGACACTCCTTCTTTATGACTGCTACGTCCCTCTTTATTTCCTTCTGGGTCGCCTTCAACCCCTCGATCACAGCCGTATTCTTTTTTACCTGTTCCTTCAACTCCCTTTGTCCCACTGTCAGCTGCCCCACCCCCTGCGTCAACTCCTCTATGCCCCCTTGTAACTTTGCCGTCCCCTTTCTCACCTATTTCTCCATACGCTCCTCACCTCGCTTTACCTCCTCGCGTACCCTCAAGACATCCTCGCCCACACCTCGTCTGATCTCATCCCCCATTTCTCCCATCTCTTTGGTAGATGCCGCCCTCATCTGTTCCAGTTCATTACTTTGAGCATCCAATTTAGTTTCTAACCCGATTTTCACCTGCTCTATCTGATCTCCCATCTGCTGAATTTCCCGGGCGGATTGCTCCCCTATTTCCCGCAATTTGTCTTCCATCCTGTCTTCTAGCCCCGTTAACCCATTCTTCACCCCTTTTATTCCGTTGTATAACCCCTCAAATTTATTGTCCAACCCCTCAAATTTATTGCTCAACCCCTGAAAATTATTGTCTAAACCCTCAAATTTATTTTCCATATTACTTAATCTGTCTCTCAATTGCTCACTGGTACCCCTTGCTTCGTCCCTCATTCTGCTTTCCATCCCTTCGACTTGGTTTCCCAATTGCTCACTATTAGCCCTCAATCCGACAAGTTGGTTTTCCAATCCTACATTCCCCATTTGGATGATTGCCTGTATTTGCGCCATGAGGCCCTGCATGTCAAAGCCCGCTGGTAGAGCGGGCTCGGCTACCGCACCCACGTGCGAGGCGACATTTTGCGGCTCTACAACCACGTGCGCGAGAGCGCCATTTTGTGCACCTGAAGCCCCCTCAACCACATCCTCATTTTTCTGCTCCTCCATTTCCTCCCTCTGGTCCTGGGTTACCCCTAACCCCTCTATCTCCCCCACCGGCACCCGATCGCCTTGACCATCCATGGCACGATTTTCAAATTTGGGGGTTTTTTTTTTTGTTTTTTTTGAAATTACATTTTGGCCGCTCGAAATTTTGAGCGCGCTATTCGCGCTTCAGGTCCGAATCTCGCTCCCGACACCAATTGTTACGGAAACGGAGTACGGCACTCCCCTTAGGGGGGGGGGGGGTTAATCCCTCTTCTATTCTCACTGGCCGTCTCCGCTCCTGACGCTGCACAGCTACCTCCGGAAAGGCAGGTGTGCAACCCCGTTCGCAGCCGCGGACAGATGGTAATTGCCGAGCGGTTTAGCAACCGCGGCACGAACTATTAACAAGGACTGACCCGATCCTTAACGTTGGCCAAATCGTGCCACAGGTATTCAATTGGGAAATCACAAAGACGAAACGGATGTAAAGGAAAGAAAGGCAAAGGTAGGAAATACAAATATTATTTATTACCAACTATTATTTACACAATAAAAAGAAACCAAAGAAGGAGGAAGAATAATAAAATAAAGACAGAAAGAAGCAAGGAGACACAGTGCAAATATTAGCTTACCTATAAACAGTCTTACTTAACCCAGGACAAGACACACAAAAGACAGACTACAAGCACACTTACACGGGGGATGATGACAGGAATGGCAGGAGGTGGATGGCTGGAGGGAGAGGCAGGTTCAGCTGGAACCGGAGCACGGTCGGGCCGGGAGTGAGCAGCCGCCGCCCTTTCTCGATCGGCGCGTTCAGCAGCCGCCGTTCCTTCGCGGCTACGGTCGAAACTGCCGTCAAAGCCCCGATGCTGTGGTGGTTCAAGCTGCGATCGTTCCAAAGCTCCTGCGTGCTGGTGCGTCGCGTGCTCTCCAAGGACTCCTCTCAAAATCGTCTCTTGCAACTCGTCTCGTCTCATCTGATGTGGGGGCATTGCGTGACGGGTTCTCTCTCTGACGCATCTCTCCTCGCAATCCTTCCCCACACCCTTTTATAAGGCCCATCGCGATCAAGCCGCGCCACGCCCGTGATGGTGTCTCACCAGCCCTGATTGGCTGGTGGGGGCTCGCTGGGCTCCACCTTCTCATGACGAGTGGAGGGCAACGCCCTTCTTCCCCGAGACGGAGCACATGGCCAATGGCGGCAAATGCTGAAAACTGCCCAATGCAGTTGGCAACGGAGGCTTTGCACTTGACAGGGGAATTGCAAGGGGATCTACCTTATTTGAATTCGGTGCAATGCAGTGTCAATTAATGGAAGACAGAGCCTTAAACTAATACACATAATAAGGAGATAACTACTGAAAAGGGAAATCTATGATTTGCTACGTGATTGTATATGGACTAACTAAGGGACGACCTTTTGACCTTTACACACAACACGGAGGGTGATATTTACACACAAAAAAACAGAATTCTCAAATCCACAACAATATATATATAAATCGTTAGATTAAATAAGACGCGGACGTAGCTTTAGGACGTCGATCTTTAATTTTCGACAAGCTTTCGACCAACAAAGGTCTTCTTCTGAGTCGGCCCCAAGTTCAACGGAATCGGCCCCACTTCGTCTTATTTAATCTAACGATTATTTATTCAATGCAAATGAGACGCCCTGCTCGTACTGTGGAGTTTCTACTATTTCTTACAGTTATATATTGTTACTGATCGCGGTTTAGATGTTATGATGACCGAGCGGTGGTGTATTTAACCGCGACCTAACAGGATCCCTGACTCACCCGATTCACCCAGGACTTTGGCCGGATCGCACCGCAGCTGCTCAATGAGGGGAAAAGACAAAAGCGACGAATGCAAAGAGGAAAAGGAATAAAACGAATAGACGGACAGAAGAGTAATTGGATTTATTATTTACACAAGCAAAAAGGAGCAATCAAGGTTTATTTACAACACATAAGACGCAGGTGACACAGGGAAAATACTAGCTTACCTACAGTCTTAATTAACTACCCAGGGACAGAACAAACAAAACAAACTCACGTACACAAGAAGGGTGGAAAGGCAGGAGGTGGATGGCTGGAGGGAGAGGAAAGGTCCAAGGGGGTCCTGCAGCTCAACCGGCGCGTTTAGCAGCCGCCGTTCCTTTTCGGCCCTGCTCCAAACCGCCGTTCAGGCCCCCTTTGGCTGTTGGGTGTTCTTGCTGCTGCAGCCTCCGCTGCGTTTCCAGGACTTGTCTGACTCGTTGGTCCACACCCTCAACTCTTTCTTGGTCCCTCACTCTTTACCACCGACTCCTCACCGCAACCAACGCAACCACTTGACCACCACCTCTACTGACTGACTCTTCACCCCTCTCCACTTGACGACCGACTCTCAACCAACTCAGACCAACTCACTTCCGTTTGCGCCTTTTATAGCGCCTCCAGCGATTAAGCCACCGGCGTTTTGGACACGCCCATCGGGGTGCTCACCTCGGCCCTGGTTGGTCGCGCAACCCTCGGGCTCCGCCCTGGATGACGACGGGCAGGCACGCCCCTCTTCCCCTCTATGACGAGGTGGAGACACGCCTTTCTTCCCCGACTCGAGCCTCGTGGTCAATGGCGGTTATTGGAGGGGAGGTGATTGAGAATCGAGGGCTCAGCAATGACGAGAGGGGATGTAATATGGGCAATCGAGGCTCGGCAATGACGAAAGGGGGTGTGATAGGAAATGGAGGTTTTTGGGGATGGGAATGAAAGGGGATCTATTCTCTTTCACTGGTGCAATGGAGTACTTCAATTAATGGGAGACACAGCCTTACCCTAGAACACAGAATAAGAGATAACTATCGACAGGGGTATTCTATTACTTGGCTGACGTGTATGCTTGTGGACTAATTATGGGATGCCCTTTCACCTTTACACAGCTCCGGAGGTAGGGGGGCGCAGAATAACCAATAATAATAATAATACAGCACACAATCAAAAAATATACAGTCCTCATCTCCGTAACAATATATATATATATATATATATATATATATATATATATATATACATATATATATATATATATATATTGATGTGGATTTGAGAATGTGTTTTTTTTGTGTGTAAATATCACCCTCCGTAGGGTAAAGGTCAAAAGGTCGTCCTCGTAGTTACTCCATCGCATCACGTAGCAAATCCTAGATCTCCCTGTTCAGTAGTTATCTCCTTATTATGTGTGTTAGTTTAAGGCTTTGTCTTCCATTAATTGACACTGCATTGGACCGAATTGAAATAAGGTAGATTCCCTTCCAATTCCCCATTTGTCAGCAATTGCCAACTGCATTGCCGCCATTGAACATGTGCTCTGTTTTGGGGAAGAAAGGCATGTCTCCACCCTCGTCATAGGAAGGATGAGTGAGCCAGCCCTTGCCGACCAACCAAGAACGAGGGGTTTGGCTTTGAGAGGGGCGTAGAGAGAACGATCGGGGAGGTTCGCAAAGGTTGGAGGGTGTGGCCTATATAGCCCGCGGTGGGACGCCCCCACCTGGCAGATGAGTCCTTGGGAAGCACACGACGCAGCCCCACCTGAGACGATTGAGGAAGTGGATGACCAATGGAGCCCCCACGAACCAACGAGCTTGGAGACCATCGTAGTTTTGACCACGGCAGCTTGGAGCGGTGACGGCAGTTGCAGCCACGAAGCAACGTCGCCGTACGAGAGACGGTTGAGGAGAGTCGGCGGCTGCTGCAACTCGGGCCGCGATCATACCAACCACCCGCATCCTTCCCGCCTTGTGATCCCGCCTCGTCCGTCCAGCCATTCCTCTGCTCCAGCTGAACCTTCCTCTCCTTCCAGTCCTCCGTTCCTGCTTTCATCCCCCGTGTAAGTGTGCTTGTAGTCTGTCTTTTGTCTTGTCCTGGGGTTAAGTAAGACCGTTTAGTTAAGCTAGTGTTGCACTGTGTCCTTCTGGTCCATCCCTCTTTCTGTCGTTATTTTCTTATCTTTCCAATCTCCTTGGTTCTTTTGGTCTTGTAAATAATAATAATAAATTAGATTTGTTCTTCCTACCTTGCCTTTCTTTCCCTTACATCCGTCGTCTTAGTGATTTCCTTCATTGAATACCTGTGGCACGATTTGGCCAACGTTAAGGATCGGGTCGGTGCTTGTTAATAGTTCGTGCCGCGGTTGCTAAACCGCTCGGCAATTACCATCTGTCCGCGGTCGCGAACGGGGTTGTGCTCCTCCCTCTCCGGAGGGAGCGGTGCAGCGTCAGGACTCATGTCGGTCAGTCACGAACAAGGGGACGAATCCCCCCTTCTTACGGGGAAGAAGGCCGACGTAGAGATCCATAACAATTGGTGTCGGGAGCGAGATTCGGACCTGAAGCGCGAATAGCGCGCTCAAAATTTCGAGCGGCCAAAATTTAATTTTAAAAAAATCCCAAATTTGAAAATCTCGCCATGGATGATCAAGGCGACCGGATGCCGGTGGGGGAATTAGAAGAGGGGTTAGGGGTAACCCAGGACCACAGAGAGGAAATGGAGGAGGAGAGAAATGAGGATGTGGTTGAGGGGGTATCAGGTACACAAGATGGCGCCCTCGCGCACGTGGTTGCAGAGGCACAAAATGGCAGCGCCGTGGAGGGCAAGCCCGCGGTGGCGGCTGGGGACGCTGGGCAAACCGGGTTTGACCTCAGATTGTTCCTGACCCAACTGAATGCAAAAATGGATAGAATGGGAGGCCAAATGGGAGAAATGGGAGGCCAAATGGGAGCAATGAGGGACGAAGCAAGGGGTACCAGTGAGCAATTGAGAGACGGGTTAAGTAATATGGGAAATCGAATCGGGGGGCTAGAGGCCAAATTTGAGGGTTTAGACAATAAATTTGAGGGTTTAGACAACAAATTTGAGGGGTTAGACAACGGGATGAAAGAAATGAAGGAGGGTTTAACGGGGTTGGAAAATAGAATGGCTGCCCAGGAGAACCAGATGGAAGGGGTGAAGAATGGGTTAGGGGGTTAGAAAACACCATGGAAAGCAAATTGAGGGAAATAGGGGAGCAATCCGCCCGGGAAATTAAGCAGATGGGAGATCAGATAGAGCAGGTGAAAATCGGGTTAGAAACTAAATTGGATGCTCAAAGTAATGAATTGGAACAGATGAGGGCGGCATCTACCAAAGAGATGGGAGAAATGGGGGAGGAGATCAGACGAGGTGTGGGCGAGGATGTCTCGAGGGTACGTGAGGTGAGGAGCGTATGGAGAAAGAGGTGAGAAAGGGGACAGCAAAGTTACAAGGGGGCATAGAGGAGTTGACGCAGGGGGTGGGGCAGCTGACAGTGGGACAAAGGGAGTTGAAGGAACAGGTAAAAAAGAATACGGCTGTGATCGAGGGGTTGAAGGCGACCCAGAAGGAAATAAAGAGGGACGTAGCAGTCATAAAGAAGGAGTGTCAGACGGTACATGAGGGACTGACCACGAGGTTGGACGAGGTGACAGAGGCAGTGGAGACGAAGGACCGGGAGGTGAGGACGCATATAGAAACGGTCAAGGTGGCATTAGAGGAAGAGATCGAGGGGCGCACGGGGAAATGAAGGAGGTAAAGGAGAAATTAGAGGAAGTGGAAGAGGGGGTGAGTGAAATTAAGAAGACACGGAGGGAAACTCAGAAGGAGATAAGGGAGGAGCTGATGGAATATGTACAAGGTCGGTGCTCAAATCGTGATGGTGTGCTTGCTAACCAAATAAAGAGTTTGCAGGTGGCGGAGGAGGTGTGGAGAGGAGGTGCCGAGGTGAGTGGCGATATACGCGGAAATGTATATGGTGTGAGGGGAGATTCAGTCGGCTTGGGGGTTGGTGTAGACCCGGGTGTTCGTGAGAGGCCGCGGGTAAGGTGTGCGACAGGTACAGAGTGTGAAGGAGGAGGTGTGCGAGGATGTCCGACTATGGGGTGTGTGAGTAAAAAGTGCGCGCCGAGGAGTGAGTGTGCTGTCGAGAGTGAGTTGGTCGTAGCACGTGTGTGGGGGGGCACATGGAAACGCATGATGGGGAGTGTTACAGGGGATGTAACGAAAGAGTGCACACCTGTGGGGAGTGTTACAGAGGGTGTAACGGGAGAGTGTGCGCAAGAGGATGCGCTGTCAGAGTGCGCTGTCAAGAGTAAGGGTGAATGCGTGACCGAGTGTGGTGGTGAAAGTAGTGAGAGTGACACGGAGCACGAGTTGGTTGTAGCAGGTGAGAGAGGATGCACACCTGGAATGGAAGGATGTACACCTGGAATGAGAGGATGCACACCTGGAATGGTCGAGTGCATGCGGCAATGCACGCTTGAGTTGGTAGTGGAGCACGTGATTGGGTGTGCGGAGGAGAGCACACCCGTGGTTGTCACAGAGGATGTGACCGAGGAGTGGGCGCGAAGAGGTGTGTTGGTGAGGTGTGCGAATGACGAGTGTGTGCTAAGGTGTGTGGTGGTCAGGTGTGTGACAAGGTCTGTGAGCGGAATGAGTGTACCTGGGTGTTGTGTAAGAGAAGGTGCAATGACGAAGAGCATGGAGAGAGCTGGATGTGTGAGCAAGGAACGGAACGTGGGGTGTGAGCATGCAAGTGGAGCATCGACGCTAAACGGGATAGGGGTTAGATCGACTTGTAGCCGAAGCGAGCCCTCGGTTCGTGCCGGGCTTTGTGTGCAGCGGGAACCAACGGGGATCGTAACCACGGCGGTTTCAAAGGAACCGCCGTACGGGATCCACGTCGGGCCTCGCTCCGAACGGCCGCGTCCGTGCTCCGCTAGGCGGAGCGGGCGGCCCGGTCGGAAGGGTCATCACGGCGACCCCGTGTGGTTGAGGCGTTCCGGCAGGGCGAGATCGGGCCATCGGATGGCTCCTTGCCGAGATGGTGCGTGGAATCTCGGCCCGGGTAAGCCCCCTTCCCTGCACCGAATGCCAGACGAATCCAACCGCCGGCAACAAACGACCCGCATTCATTGCTCAGCTTTGCGAAGCCGAGCTTTGGAAACGAATTGGTGCACCGAGAGGCTCAAGTGAGTAGACGTGTGAGGGTGGTAGCAGTAGCAAATTGGAAAAGCGAAATTTGTGATTCGCAGTGATTGGAAAATTTTTGATTGCTTAAAATTTGATGAGCAAAATTAATAGTAGAAGATGCCCGATGTGGTGGGATGGCAAATCCACCATCCCTCACCAACGGGGGCAAAGGAGCTATAGTTTTATGGGGTATGGCAGTGTAAATTAGCCAGGGAGGGTTAGGATAAAATGATAGGGATCTAGAGATGACCATAGGTAACGGTAAGGTTAAGTAGCAACATTGGACAGGTAGTCGGGGACATAGAGAGGTTAGAATAGTTGTTAATGACGTGGTATGTGCTTAGTTTAAAGGGAAGACGGGGAGCACCAAGTTAGAGGGGAGTAGTTAGATCAGATGATGCCGTGTGTGAGAGAGGCTTAGTATTGAGCAAATGAGGCAATGCTCGTGAATGGTGCCATGTGTGTTGAAAGTGTACTCAGCAGCGTATTGTGAGAAGTGTGAGATGAGTGACATTGTGTTGAGTGAATGAGCTTGCATGGGGTGCAAGTGACGAACAGGTGTGTGGAACGCTCGGTGGGTATGTCCGAGGTGCAGCCGGGGGGTGTGTCCGTGGTGCAGCCGTTGGGTATGTCCGAGGTGCAGCCGGGTGGTGTGTCCGTGGTGCTGCCGGTGCGTGTGTCCGTGGTGCAGCCGGTGGGTGTGTCCGTGGTGCCGCCGGTGCGTGTGTCCGTGGTGCAGCCGGTGGGTGTGTCCGTGGTGCCGCCGGTGGGTGTGTCCATGGTGCAGCCGATGGGTGCGTCCGTGGTGCAGCCGATGGGTGCCTCTCGGGCTTGGTGACATGAGGAATTGCTAGGCAATGCTCGGGAAGGATTTGTGTGTGAGCGTGGGAGAATTTGGGTGCCTGAGGCAATGGTTTTGAGAATCGAAAGTGTATGGAGCAGTGTATGAGTGAGTAATGGTGATTGAGTGTTGTGTTGAGCAAATGGTCCTGGAGGAAGGAGGGTGCAGGAGGCACCAGGTGCAACTACAGGTGTGCAAATTATATGGAGAATGGATGGTGTGGAGGGAGAATGGTGAAAACTGTGGAGTGGAGTGGATGGTGCGAAGGTGTGAATGGGGGAAAAGTGGACCCCTATCACGAATACCCGGGGAGGGTAGTTTAAGAGTTAGGTAGAGGGAGTAGGTAAATTGTGGTTGGATATTGGCATCTGTGGTGCGTGGTGGAAGAATGGTGTTGGATGGGTGCATTAGTGACGTGGAAATGGATGGACGTGTGGCCTGTTAGTGTGTGTAGTTGGTTGGGCACGCCACCACTGTGAGGATGTCGGCCAGGTGAGGCCATAGGTGGGCTCTGGGAGCTGGTAGAGTTGTTGTGGATGGGGCCCGAGGATCCGGAGGACGGACCCGGGTAGCCCAGTGCCAGAGAGGGCACCGAGTGGGGTAAGCGCCAAGGAGGGCCTTCCCCAGTTAGATAGGTTAGGGCAAGGAGCAGGTAAGCTCGGAGGCAACTACAGTGGTGGAGGTGTGCAGGTGGATAGACCTGCTGGGAGAGCCACACGACCCAGTCCTGAAATTGTGCCAAGGCACAGGGAGTTGAATCGGGGGAGTGAGACCACAAATTGATGAAGCACCACAGTTTGGTCAATGGGAATTTGGTTCTTAAAACCGCATAGAGTAAGATTGCCTATGGTTTGGCAGGGAAAGACCCCGGGTAGTGTAAAGTGTATTAAAGTCATTTAGAGGATAGTTAGGATTGAGATCTCCTTGCACCATCTACATCCACTCACCTGAGGTAACGACGGTGCTCCACACCATGCCATGTTTTGTTATTTTTCTGTGCAAATGTTTGGAATGTGAAATGCATCATGACGTGGGTGTGACATTGTGTTGTGTTCCATCTCTCCCTCCTTATGAGGATTGATGATGAATTGGTGATGGCAAATTTGGTTAGAAATAGGGATTGTGGTGACTAATTTGGTATAGGGGAGATATGGGGAAGACGTGACAGTAGTGACGAATTTGTAAATGTGTAGGTTTTTGTAAATATGGGGTAAGGGCAAGGGTAGAGTAGGTAACAGGGGGGGGTGACGTATGGTAGGGACGAGCTTTTCTCCGCTCAGTCTCCAGACGCACCTCACCTTGCATTGCCTTAATTGATGTGTACCCTTGTGACCTTACCCCTCGCTCACCTGTCTTCTGTTCCCCTGTCTCCCACCCGAGGACTGTGCTCTCTGGGCACCGAGGGGAGCGTGCGGGAGTTCACCATTGTGTGCCAGAACCCCCGCAACCAGCTGCTTGCATCGATGCACCACTAATGGACCACATGTCTGTGGCTGAGCACCACTCATGGACCCCACGGGTTGGGGCATGGCCCCTCTGCTGGAACCGGCCATGATGGCCCGAGATCTTGCTGGCGGACCTTGGTAACATGGCACCTATGCCATGCAGGTGAACCACTCATAGTCGGCCCTGTGGGCCATAAATAAAACACAATGGACACGTTCTGTGCTTGTTTTTATTATTGCAAATAGGCCGCCCGCAAAGAAGAAAGACAACATTTGGAAGAACGACATTGGCCAGCAGAGGGAGCCGAAGAACAAGACACCAGCAGGGGTTTTATTTTTCTTTTTATGAACTGTGGTGACTGTGCACTGATTGGTGCTTTATGGTGCTTTGGCGCGTTTTTGGTGCTTTATGGTGCGTCGATGCAGCGCAGGCTGGCTCCCCCCCCCCCCCCCAAAAGAACAATCGCAGGTCCTGGCTGGCGTCAAGGTCAAAGGTCAAACTGTAAATAATGCTCCCCACCGTTCATGTATAGTTTGAAGACCATTCCGCAATTCGGTTAGCTGTGGGCGTAAATCTGTTAGGTAGGGTGCAATGCAGCAGCGGGACATACTTATTTGTGTTTTAAAAACTGTCGCACTCAGGGTCAGGTTAAATGTAGAGGGAACTACACCTACATGCCACACTAAAGGTAAAAGTATAATAGGCCCGGGACGTGCCTAAGAGGAGGAGGGTGCAGTGTTGTGGATTTGAGAATTGTGTTTTTTTGTGTGTAAATATCACCCTCCGTAGGGTAAAGGTCAAAAGGTCGTCCTCGTAGTTACTCCATCGCATCATGTAGCAAATCATAGATCTCCCTGTTCAGTAGTTATCTCCTTATTATGTGTATTAGTTGAAGGCTTTGTCTTCCATTAATTGACACTGCATTGCACCGAATTGAAATAAGGTAGATTCCCTTCCAATTCCCCATTTGTCAGCCATTGCCAACTGCATTGCCGCCATTGAACATGTGCTCTGTTTTGGGGAAGAAAGGCGTGTCTCCGCCCTCGTCATAGGAAGGATGAGTGAGCCAGCCCTTGCCGACCAACCAAGAACGAGGGGTTTGGCTTTGAGAGGGACGTAGAGAGAACGATCGGGGAGGTTCGCAAAGGTTGGAGGGTGTGGCCTATATAGCCCGCGGTGGGACGCCCCCACCCGGCAGATGAGTCCTTGGGAAGCAAGCGACGCAGCCCCACCTGAGACGATTGAGGAAGTGGATGACCAAGGGAGCCCCCACAAACCAACGAGCTTGGAGACCATCGCAGTTTTGACCACGGCAGCTTGGAGCGGTGACGGCAGTTGCAGCCACGAAGCAACGTCGCCGTACGAGAGACGGTTGAGGAGAGTCGGCGGCTGCTGCAACTCGGGCCGCGATCATACCAACCACCCGCATCCTTCCCGCCTTGTCCGTCCAGCCATTCCTCTGCTCCAGCTGAACCTTCCTGTCCTTCCAGTCCTCCGTTCCTGCTTTCATCCCCCGTGTAAGTGTGCTCCTAGTCTGTCTTTTGTCTTGTCCTGGGGTTAAGTAAGACCGTTTAGTTAAGCTAGTGTTGCACTGTGTCCTTCTGGTCCGTCCCTCTTTCTGTCATTATTTTCTTATCTTTCCATTCTCCTTGGTTCTTTTGGTTTTGTAAATAATAATAATAAATTAGATTTGTTCTTCCTACTTTTGTCTTCTTCTTCTTCACATCCGTTCGTCTTTGAGGTTTCCACATTGAACACCTGTGGCGCGATTTTGGCCAACGTTTCAGAATCGGGTTAGTGAATGCTAATGACTCGAACTTCGGGTTGCTAACTTCGAACTCCCCTGCTTCGCGGTCAGGAGTGGCACTCAGGTCCTTGGGACTTTTCATAGACCAAATACCCTGGCTGCTCCCGACCGGAAGGAGCGTTGGGACTTCAGGACTCACGTCGGTCAGTCATAGACAAGGGGATTAATCCCCCCTTCTTAATAGTGGAGTGGCTTATGGAAATGATCGTGACACGCTGGCCCAAAGCACTAAATTTGGCACACTTATACTTTAGGACCATACAAAACTTTTGAGAGGGGGCTGCCCGATTTTCGAGGCCCAGGTCAAGGTCAGGTCAAGGTCAAAGGTCAAATTATGTGTTTGCCACGTTTTTGCCATATCCAGCCCATAGCTGTCATAGAAACATTATCTCAGTGTCTAAATAATCATTTTTAAGGACAAGGAATCCATTTGTATTATGGAAAATATCCTCAGGTGCTGCCATATTGTATTTCAAGGTCAGGTGAAGGTCAAAGGTCAAATTATGTGTTGGTCATTTTTGCATCGGTGTTTTTGACGTACATCGATACGCTGAGGGAGGGTACTGGATTGGCCAGTACAGAGGAGGTCGCGGCCTGCATGACTTATGCTTCACAATTTCCGCGACAGAGACACAGTCCTGCGTTCCTGCACGTGCAATTCTTTGAACAAGTGGGTGTCGCCTTACATCCGCACTTGAGTAGTTCTCTACAACTAAGAGCAGCAGCTGACAGGGTTGTCCAGGTTGGACGCCACCCGGTATCTGCTTTGGTCCACCCAAAGCCATCTGGATTTGGTGCAGCTAGGATGGGCTTCAGACTCTCTCTCCAAATGCTGGCTTGGTACAGGCATCGATTTACATGCTGGAGCAGTGCGTTCTGAGTTGGAGGAAGCTTCTCCATCATCTTCACTCTCCTTGGGAATAGCTCCTGTCGAAGGTCATTCACATTGACATGTGGGGTTGTGTTGTCGTACATGATACAGGCTCCAGTACCAAAGCCAACCCATAGTTGCATACCTGGATGGTGCTACACAAGATCATGAAACACTCCCACCAGAATCACAATCACGTCTGTGTCTACGGTTCTGATGAGAACAGTAGTCGCCCCTTCCCTTAGGGCATCGTTTACATGAAGACATATTCTACTGTCTGCTTCTTCATGATCACTCTCCCATTGTGATGTTAGCCTGATTCGATTGGACTCGTGGACCAGATGTAATGTCCAGAACTTTTCGTCCAGAACTGGATTTGTCTTCGTAGGGAACTGGAACAAACTCATGCTGGTCCCATGGAAAGACCCTTCAGCTGTTTGTGATGTAGGGTTGTGGTCTAGGTTATCCAGCGCTCCTGCTGTGTACAGTCCATCGCGAATTTGTGCAGGACATACTGAATCCTCTTCAATAAACCGCTGACATACTGCATTGGTGAGCCAGTCTTCCACTTCCAAAACACGTTCGTAGCTGACACTGATACCAAGTTCTTGAAGTTGAGTCACCATTTTTTTGCTCCGTGTTTGGGTATGCACATTCAGACCTATATATAATGGCAGTGGGGGCTCTTTATCCTTTCGGTGACGTGGCTGCTCTGCTACCTTTGCCTTCTCCTTAGAGTTGAACCTGATTAGTTGACATACAGTGAGACATGCCTGTGTGTTTGCAGAATTTTGATTCTTGATATTTGATCCATATAACAGCATCGATACCAAGACTTTGAGAGAATTAGGTACTGCACTGTCCTGGCAATCGTGATTAAAACTACCGGAGAATTGGGAAAATTCTGCATCGAACATTTCTTTCCGTATAACTTTAGCTACATGCGCCATTGAGAGAGCATCTTTCTCGAAATTGCGTGACTCTAGTGCTTCTTTCAGTAATTTTTGTAGACCTTCACTAAAGACTAGAAGAGTACTTTTACCATCTGATTGTTCCTGACACTCATCTGGGTAGTGCACGAGAAGTTTGTTTTTGAGCCGTGTCTTGTTTATTGCTTTCTCATGCCCTAATTCTGCAAGACGATGTTCATACATGTTGTGCAAGTCTGCTAATCAGAATATTGTTATGAATTTGGTAGAGCAACATCTAGAGCTAGGTAGATCTGAATAGGTAGGTATTCGGCTGTCGTGACAGGGACTCTACATGTAATAAGTTCTTGATGTTTAGGCGTTTGTCGGGGGAAGATGTATGATTGTGGACCTACCTGGAGGTTCGAGTGTTAAATAGTGAGGGATTAAAGGTAACGCCCCTGTGAGTCTCACCTAGTAGTCAAACCTTTGTCCATTATGGCACTGCAAACCACATAAACATTAGTTAGGTCCTTAGCGCAACATTAAATAATTCCTTTCCCTGACAATGACTTCGGAACAAATGGGCAGGAAACCAGGCCAAAAACACCGCCACAATACACCGCCACCGTTTACACCTCCAAGGCCTACAAACCTCGCCTGGCACGTGTTACACAAGGACCGTGGGGGTCGGGGACGGGAGATGTCAGGAGAGCGATGCCGCAGAGGGCGTGACCGGTGAGTTGGGAGGCTTTTGATTGGCTGAGGAGTGCGCCAATGTGACGTCATCGGCCACCAATATTAGCGACGGTCGGACGCCATTTGGAGAGTTGAGGCAGTTCGTTGAACAGTGGCACACCGAGCACACGGAGCACACGGCAGTTCGCAGCAGTTCGTTGCAGTCGAGGTTCGTTCGTCGCAGTTCGTTGAACAGTTGGCACTGAACAGTTGGCACTGAACAGTTGGCACTGAACAGTTGGCACTGAACAGTTGGCACTGAACAGTTGGCACTTGGCTGCCAGCACTCCCGCAGAGAGTCTGGTCAAGTGGAGTTCAAAGGAGTCCTTCCTGTCCCTGGTCAAGTGGAGTTTGTGCCCGCGTTGGAGGTCGTCGACGCATGGTGCTTTTTGGTGCGTGGTGCTCGGCCTTGTGGGACTTGGAGCGAGGGACCTCGTGGTGTGCGATCGGGCCGAAAGGAGCGGTGTTGGACGGCCGCCACAAAGACGACGAAAGACAGATAAGCCGCATCCGCGTACTTTTTGAACAACGTGACGTATTCTTTTCGTAATTCATCTCCCTCATTTTGTGTTTGCTGTCAGTCGTGTGGGGACGTCCCGATCTAGGATATTAGATTTACCGGCGGGCTTTTTCACTGGCTTTACTTTTCCATAATAAATCCTTATATTATTTTCTGTATATATCTGAACGCAGTTTCCTGGGTGTTTGATTTTAATAGATAAGGCGGCGGAGGGGGAGCTTCGCCGTGTCCGCCATTCCGCGCGTTTAACTTTGTGTTGAGTTTGGAATCCGCCATTGAGTTTTCGCCTCGGGAGTTAAAGTCTCGCAAATCGGCCATCCGTAACTGTGGTGTTAATCACAGTTGCGTAACAATATATAAACACCCTCTTCCACACTGCTTTCAATGAAGGATACCATTTCAGCAAATACTCTTGATTCAGTCATTTTCTCATCAGTATACCCTGTGTGTGATGCCCGAGCTCTTTGCATACTTCTGTACCGAGTTCTAAACACATCCATGCAATGCTTGTGGTATTTCGCCTCAATGGCAACCAAGTCCCCACCTGCTATTGTGGCAAGCAAATCTGTGTCCTGCATTTCTGTGGCCTGTTCTCTGAGCGATGTGTCTAGTTCTAATGTAGTACACATATGAAGTACACCCTCTGCTTTCTTACAGAAAATGCACATATTTATACATTTTGACTCCTCGGAAAGGCTTGAGCGTTTTGATTTTCTCTGTCCCGTATCATCACCGCACTGTCCAGTGTTCCTCTTTCTCTGGTGTCTCTCTTGTGTTCTTTGCAGCTTTGTATTGGCAAATTTAAGCTGACACTTAAGGTGCCACTTTGCATGGTTGTTGAGCAAGTAATTTGCATTAACATGATCTGGAAAACATGTCAACAGGCATTGAATGTAGTTCTCTGAAAGAGTCGACATTTCGGATAAAGGCCTCATGATTGTAGACCTTTACCATCTTGTCTGGTCGCAGGACATTTTAATGTGCCGTCATCCTTTCCACATATGATACAGTTTGCCCAGTCCATGTTGTCTATTAGTCTTCAAATATCTCCCTTGTTTGTCGATCGCTGCCTCACTGTTATTGTAGCTCAGTCACGCTGTTATCTTCCTCCTGAAATAAAAAAACGAACATTAATATCGAGCCACCACCAACAAAATAAATCAAACGTATCAGCAGTTCTATGCACAGAACCTCCGGTCACCCCTACTGAAAGCCAAAGAAACATTGATTTTTGTAGGTCGGCCATCTTCTAATCCTATATCAAATTTTTGTGAATGAATATGGATTAATTCCACTGATTTTAGCGATTTTAGCCCTCTCGTGAGGGATGTTAGCCCCCCCCGTCGGGGACAGCTTGGCGCCGCCACTGCCTATATGGCCGTCACCTGGTGGAACTTCCCATAATAGTAATGGATTCATTGACTAAATATGTTGGTTATGTGACTAAGACCAAGTTTTTTAGGTTATATATAAGCTGGATATTGCAAAAACATGACAGACACATAATTTGACCTTTGACCTTGACCTGACCTTGACCTGGGCCTCTAAAATCGGGCAGCCCCCTCTCAAAAGTTTTGTATGGTCCTAAAGTAGAACTGTGCCAAATTTGGTCCTTTGGGCCAGTGTGTCACAATATCACTTAAATTTGGACTTTAGCCACCCCACTAAGGGGAAAAGGGCCGACGGAGAGATCCGCAACAATATATATATATACATATATATATATATACATATATATAATAATAATAATAATAATTCATTTATTTTGTATAGCGCTTTTCAAGTAGCCCAAAGGCGCTTTGACAGAGTGGAAAACATAATGCATAACAATACATGAAAACCACAATTGCAAAAAGACAAGAATCAATAGGGAAATATTTAAAGCAAAAGGAGGGAGAAGGAGAAGAGATAGTCAGGGGTTAAATGCTGTGGGTTGAATGTTGAATGCAGTGTTGAACAGGTGGGTCTTTAGTGATGTTTTGAATGTGGTGAGTGAGGAGGGAGACTCTGATGGTGTGAGGTAGTGAGTTCCAGAGGGTGGGAGCAGCGATGGAGAAGGCCCTGTCCCCCCAGGATCTGAATTTGGTCCGGATGGAGGGGGTCAGGAGGTTGGTACCAGCAGAGCGGAGGTTGCGGGTGGGAGTGTGTCTGGAGAGGAGGTCAGCCAGGTAGGATGGGGCCAGGTTATGGAGGGCTTTGTATGTCAAGAAGAATATATATATATATATATATATATGTATATATATATATATATATATATATATATATATATATATATATATATATATATATATATATATATATATATATATATATATATATATAGTGCGTCCTCACAATACAGTAGAACAAATGAGCTTCATGGTAAAAATCTAGTAAAACAATCATATTATTTTATGGCAGAAGAAAGTGCATCCTCACAACACATTAGAACAAATGAGCTTAATGGTAAAAATATAGTAAAACAATCTTATTCTTTTATGGCAGAAGAAAGTGCGTCCTCACAATACAGCACAACAAATGAGCTTAATGGTGAAAATCTAGTAGAACAATTTTATTCTTTTATGGCAGAAGAAAGTACGTCCTCACAATACAGTAGAACAAATGAGCTTAATGGTAAAAATCTAGTAAAACAATCTTATTCTTTTATGGCAGAAGAAAGTGCGTCCTCACAATACAGTAGAACAAATGAGCTTAATGGTAAAAATCTAGTAAAACAATCTTATTCTTTTATGGCAGAAGAAAGTGCGTCCTCACAACACAGGAGAACAAATGAGCTTAATGGTAAAAATCTAGTAAAACAATCTTGTTTTTTTTATGGCAGAAGAAAGTGCGTCCTCACAATACAGTAGAACAAATGAGCTTTATGGTAAAAATCTAGTAAAACAATCTTATTCTTTTATGGCAGAAGAAAGTGCGTCCTCACAATACAGTAGAACAAATGAGCTTAATGGTAAAAATCTAGTAAAACAATCTTATTCTTTTATGGCAGAAGAAAGTGCGTCCTCACAACACAGGAGAACAAATGAGCTTAATGGTAAAAATCTAGTAAAACAATCTTGTTTTTTTTATGGCAGAAGAAAGTGCATCCTCACAATACAGTAGAACAAATGAGCTTCATGGTAAAAATCTAGTAAAACAATCTTATTATTTTATGGCAGAAGAAAGTGCGTCCTCACAATACAGTACAACAAATGAGCTTAATGGTAAAAATCTAGTAAAACAATCTTATTATTTTATGGCAGAAGAAAGTGCATCCTCACAATACAGTAGAACAAATGAGCTTCATGGTAAAACTCTAGTAAAACAATCTTATTATTTTATGGCAGAAGAAAGTGCGTCCTCACAACACAGTAGAACAAATGAGCTCAATGGTAAAAATCTAGTAAAACAATCTTATTATTTTATGGCAGAAGAAAGTGCATCCTCACAATACAGTAGAACAAATGAGCTTAATGGTAAAAATCTAGCAAAACAATCTTATTATTTTATGGCAGAAGAAAGTGCGTCCTCACAATACAGCAGAACAAATGAGCTTAATGGTAAAAATCTAGCAAAACAATCTTATTATTTTATGGCAGAAGAAAGTGCATCCTCACAATACAGTAGAACAAATGAGCTTAATGGTAAAAATCTAGCAAAACAATCTTATTATTTTATGGCAGAAGAAAGTGCGTCCTCACAATACAGAAGAACAAATGAGCTTAATGGTAAAAATCTAGTAAAACAATCTTATTCTTTTGCGGCAGAAGAAAGTGCGTCCTCACAATACAGTAGAACAAATGAGCTTAATGGTAAAAATCTAGTAAAACAATCTTATTATTTTATGGCAGAAGAAAGTGCGTCCTCACAATACAGTAGAACAAATGAGCTTGATGGTAAAAATCTAGTAAAACAATCTTATTCTTTTGTGGCAGAAGAAAGTGCATCCTCACAACACAGTAGAACAAATGAGCTTAATGGTAAAAATCTAGTAAAACAATCTTATTCTTTTGTGGCAGAAGAAAGTGCGTCCTCACAACACAGTAGAACAAATAAGCTTAATGGTAAAAATCTAGTAAAACAATCTTATTATTTTATGGCAGAAGAAAGTGCGTCCTCACAATACAGTAGAACAAATAAGCTTAATGGTAAAAATCTAGTAAAACAATCTTATTCTTTTATGGCAGAAGAAAGTGCGTCCTCACAATACAGTAGAACAAATGAGCTTAATGGAATTGGAGGTTTCTTTGATTCGGTTTCAGAAATCTGTAAAAACTTGATTTTAAACTACAAGACAACCGAAAGTTCGAATAAATATTTGTGCAGAAGAGGTGGTGGAGGGTTTAGATTTTAGAGGTGTGCACACTTGCCTCCAGTCTCGATCCAGCTATAAATGGTGCATGTCGTGGCAGACCCTGGTGTTTAATGGGCAGGGTGAGGCTGCAATGTGTGCACCGTCCATAGGAACCACGTTAAGCCGGAGCACTGTTTTTCGCAGGGTAGGTGAGTTATTGAAGTTTTTTTGGAAGGAGAAGGGGTTTATTGGAAGAAGATTTTTGTACCCATCCCTATGAGGAGTACTTGTGTCGTGGTTTTCAATTTTTGGACACGGAGGATGCATAGGGTGGACAAGATGGATACAGAAGAAAACTCCACAGAGGGAAACTGGAAAATTGGAAGAAGGAGGGATTTGAGGGTTGGGGAGAGGGGTGGTTAACAAGGGTAGAAAAGATCATGGTTTTGGATTGGGGACGATCTGAGATGGTTGTGAACAGCTCATTAAGACCTGGAGGGAAGAATGAGATTGAAGAGAATGTGGAAGTTTATTCCACAGGTGGGGAAAAAAAGAGGAAAAAATGAGCGGAGGTGACCAGTGATTCTGGATTTAGGTAGTTTCACCAGAAGGGAATTGATGTCGGACCACGTGCGCATTTCAGAAACAAGTGGGTAAGGGGCAAAGCACGGAAAGAGAAGAGGGTGCAAGACCAGAAAGGAGGTGGTAGAAGAAAGAGACCCCCCAAACTGTCTGTGATGATGAAGTGATAGGCCCATAGACTCAGATTCATCACAGGAGATTCCAATAATCCTAATGGCCTTGGTTGCCACGGCATCAAGCTGAGCAAGATGTGAGGCAGGGGAACCATCCCAGAGGGGAGAGCTGTACTCCATCAAGCTGCAGTTGAAGGCCTTGTCTTCTCCCCCAGACTATTTAATCTTTTCATGCACAACATTCCACAACCACCCGAGAACATACAAATAGCCTCATTTCGAGACATAACCATTACCTCAACCTGTAGTAAAAGCAGCACAGTCACAGTCCAGCTCCGACCCTTCCTCAGCACCCTACAATCCTGGTTCATCATAAAACAGACTAAAAGTAGACCCCTCACCCATGAAAACAGGATGGCCACGACCCACAGCTTTTAGAGTGCAAACATAGACTCAACGACACCACTGACGACATGTAAAACCTCTGGCAGACCGCCCCACACATAATAAAACATGTCACGGAAGACGGTGTGGTCCTGGCTCCACAAAGGTAAGAGCACAACCATTTAGATGTGAGAGATCTCTGGGTCGCTCACGGAAGGTTGATCGGCTACATCTGTGTCAGTCTGTTCGAGCAGAACTGACCAGGGCTAATCAACAACATTATCGAGATGTGTATCCGGCGCATTAAGCCATGACGGAGGGGCGCAGGATACACGTCTTGCCACAACGGGACTTGGGATACACGTCTTGCCACGACGGAAAGACACAGGATGCACATCTCGTCACGACAGAGGGACACAGGATGCACGTCTCGCCACAACGGAAGGACGCAGGATACACGTCTCGCCACGACGGAGGGACACAGGATGCATGTCTTGCCACAACGGGACTTGGAATACACGTCTTGCCACGATGGAAGGACACAGGATGCACATCTTGTCACGACAGAGGGACACAGGATGCACGTCTCGCCACGACGGAAGGACACAGGATGCACGTCTCGCCACGATGGAAGGATGCAGGATACACGTCTCGCCACGATGGAAGGACGCAGGATACACGTCTCGCCACGACGGAGGGACACAGGATGCATGTTGCGCCACGACTGAAGGACGCAGGATGCACGTCTCGCCACGACAGAGGGACACAGGATACATGTTGCGCCACGACTGAAGGACGCAGGCTGCACATCTCGCCACGACAGAGGGACACAGGATGCATGTTGTGCCACGACTGAAGGACGCAGGATGCACGTCTCGCCACGACAGAGGGACACAGGATGGATGTTGCGCCACGACTGAAGGACGCAGGATGTACGTCTCGCCACGATGGAGAGACGCAGGATACACATCTTGCCACGACAGAGGGACACAGGATGCACGTCTTGCCACGACAGAGGGACACAGGATGCACGTCTTGCCACGACAGAGGGACACAGGATGCATGTTGCGCCACAACGGAAGGACACAGGATTCACATCTCGCCACGATGGAGGGACGCAAGATACACATCTCGCCACGATGGAGGGATGCAGGATGCACATCTCGCCACGATGGAGGGACGCAGGATGCACATCTCGCCAAGATGGAGGGACGCAGGATGCACATCTCGCCATGACAGAGGGACACAGGATACACGCTCGCCACGATGGAGGGACGCAGGATGCACATCTCGCCGCGACAGAGGGACACAGGATACATGCTCGCCACGATGGAGGGACGCAGGATGCACATCTCGCCACGACGGAAGGACGCAAGATATACATCTCGCCAAGATGGAGGGACGCAGGATGCACATCTCGCCATGACAGAGGGACACAGGATACACGCTCGCCACGATGGAGGGACGCAGGATGCACATCTCGCCACGACGGAAGGACGCAGGATGCACATCTCGCCACGACATAGGGACACAGGATACACGCTCGCCACGATGGAGGGACGCAGGATGCACATCTCGCCACGACAGAGGGACACAGGATACACGCTCGCCACGATGGAGGGACGCAGGATGCACATCTCGCCATGACAGAGGGACTCAGGATACATGTTGCGCCACAATGGATGGATGAAGTTTGCACTTCTCGGCACTGCGGTGGGACTCAGGATGCATATCATGCCAAGGCGAAGGGAAGCAGGATGCTGTCATGCCACAACTGAAGGAAGCAGGAAGCAGGTGAACTGGAATCATTTCAAGATTGGTTTCAAATAAATTGTTTCCATCGCAGCAAAAGTAGGAAAAACCGATCAACCTTCAGTTGGTGAAATGCATCATGACACCTCTTGCTTTGTATGGTTTAACCACCTGAGCATTGTAACCGATAACATTGATGAGAAAAAGCATTTGTCGATCATAATGTGAATTGTACTCGTGACATCTTGCCTGAGAGCCGGTGAACGCAGCACTGTTTGCGAGCGTTACGAGGATCCGTTCGGCGAGGTCATCATCTGGCGACTGCTGGCCATCAATGTCTCGCAGGATGTGTATGAGTGGACCCAAGTGCTTTGGGGACAACGTTCCTGGACTGCTGTTTGCCAATGCTGCAGCCTCTGGGTGGAGGTTCATGGAGATGATGAGGATGAGGCATAGTAGGTGGTAGTAGGAGCAGTCAAAGTAGTAGTTGTGGTAGTAGTCGGAGTAGTAGTTGTAGTAGTCGGAGTAGTAGTTGTAGTAGTCGGAGTAGTAGTTGTAGTAGTCGGAGTAGTAGTCGGAGTAGTAGTTGTAGTAGTCGGAGTAGTAGTCGGAGTAGTAGTTGTAGTAGTCGGAGTAGTTGTAGTAGTCAGGGTAGTAGTCGGAGTAGTAGTTGTAGTAGTCGGAGTAGTAGTTATAGTAGTCGGAGTAGTAGTTGGAGTAGTAGTCGGTCAAGCAAAAGAAAGAACGACAAAAGATCATCAATAACGGCAAAGCTCAAATAACAAACACAACTAATAAAAGTGCATCGACACTCGAACCTGCGGCCAAGGTGATCCCAGTGAAGGCGGTTTTGTGCGATCGCTGCTCGAAGCTGCGAAGCAGGTAATACATCGCACCCACACCGGTGGCTGCCAGGCCAAGGACGCACAGGGCAATGTTGGTTAATAACATCATGTGTCCTGTAAAACACAATATGGTAGCGAATAGCGAGGTCAACGAGGTGCACCGACACAAATCTCCGTACGGAACAGATCAACATGATCGATGATCATACCCGGAACACAACAATCCATCCCCGTGAGCGCCTGCTGCGAATCAGCACACACTGGAGGACATTTTGGGATTGCACCAAACATACAAACGGAGATTATAAATTATACTGGGGAATCGCGATCGAAGTATCCATGGTAATGCGACGCACAGGTGGAGGGTGGAGATCTCAAAAAATACATTTTACAAAAACCCCTCCCCCCACTTTAGGACTTGTGCAGGGATCCCAAAAACTGTACAGAAAACTTGGAGATGGGGAAGGCGGGGGGTCCCGGAACTCTGGAAGTACATCCAGTGTAAAATCAATGTAGCCTTAAACAATGGCGATGGTGATGGTTTTGGTGGGAGAGTTGGTTCTTATGTCGATATGTAATGAATAATGATATGCAAAAAAATTACGATGGGGTGGATGCTAGATGTATGGATGCTGGATGGATGGGTGGATGGATGGATGGATGGTGTGGATGGATGGATGGGGATGGGATGGATGGATGGATGGATGGGGTAGATGGATGGATGGGGTAGATGGATGGATGGGGTGGATGGATTGGATGGATGGATGGATGGATGCGGTGGATGGATGGGATGGATGAATGGGATGGATGGGTGGATGGATGGATGCGGTGGATGGATGGGGTGGATGGATGGATGGGGATGGGGTGGATGGGGTGGATGGATGGGATGGATGGATGGATGGGGTGGATGAATGGATGGATGGGGTAGATGGATGGATGGGTGGATGGATGGATGGGGTGGATGGATGGGGTGGATGGATGGATGGGGTGGATGGATGGATGGATGGGGTGTATGGGTGGATGGATGGGGTGGATGGATGGGGTGGATGGATGGGGTAGATGGATGGATGGGTGGATGGATGGGGTGGATGGATGGATGGGGTGGATGGATGGATGGATGGGGTGTATGGGTGGATGGATGGGTGGATGGATGGGGTTGATGGATGCGTGGGTGCATGGGGTGGATGGATGGGCGGATTAATGGATTGGGGTGGATGGATGTATCGGTCGGGTGGATGGATCCGTCAGTCCGTTTGCCCGTCAGTCCAATAGTCCGTCAGTCTGTTCGCCCATCAGTCTGTCAGTCGGTCAGTCTGTCCGTCCGTCCGTCCGCGTGTCAGCCCATCAGTCCGTCAGACCGTCAGTCCGCCCGTCAATCAGTCCGTCCATTAGTCCATCCGTCTGAAGAGGGACATGGGGTGGGAGAGGGTGGGGGGAGGGAGGGTTGCCCCCCCCAAAATAGGTATTTTTTTTGTTTGTTTCTTTGAAGTCTTATGATTATGTTAGTATGATTCGACATGCTGTCCTGTCTTCTAGCAACCATTGAAATTGGTTTAAAATACCTTTAGTCAGTGCAGTATACTGTTTATTCCACCAGGTGAGCGCCAAGGGTATTGCCCGGATGTTTCAAACTTGTCACAAAGATACATAAACGAATAATACCGTGCACCATTACTCACTCTGCAAGCACCTTGTCCTCGTTCCTGTCCTAGTGTCCTAGTTCGTCTAAAAGATTTGGAGGAACAAAGACCGCGTTGTTCATAAATACTGGGTCACGTGGTTCTCACCGAAAGAGATTAATCGGAGCAAAAATAAATAAATAATTATACACGTGAAGATCGGGACGATCAACGTAAGAGATGCAAATTAGGGGGTGGGGCCACGGTCCGTTGGTGTATTGTGACGTCAGGGTGATTGCTTGTTCGAGGTCACAATGGGAATTCTCATTTCGTGAGTTGGTGTTCCCGAGTGACGATGTTACTTCAAGCCGCCATTTTCATTTTTGTTTCTTCGGTGACATTCCGACCATGGCAGCAGGTAAGTAGGATTGTAAGAGATAATAAGGTGTAAATACCGTTTTGTTTGATGGATTGGAAGAGCTAACATGAGGTGCGAGGTGCTGAATTCCACGTTGACTTGTCTTGTTTTTTGATTCGAGAGGGAATTCGATTGGTCGAAATAGCCGTGGAAGGTGTGAGTGAACCATCAGGTGTGATTCAAATATTTGTTTGGTACATTTTTCATGATCAGTTTGGTACATTTTCTCAAAATATATTCTATTATCCTCAACTGGACGATTAAATATAGGAACTGGAATGCTTTCCCTCCATTCCTTTGGAATTTCTCGGTCAGTCTGTCCGTCTGTCCGTCCGCCTGTCAGCCCATCAGTCCGTCAGACCGTCAGTCCGCCCGTCAATCAGTCCGTCCATTAGTCCATCCGTCTGAAGAGGGACATGGGGTGGGAGAGGGTGGGGGGAGGGAGAGTTGCCCCCCCCAAAATAGGTATTTTTTTTGTTTGTTTCTTTGAAGTCTTATGATTATGTTAGTATGATTCGACATGCTGCCCTGTCTTCTCGCAACCATTGAAATTGGTTTAAAATACCTTCCTATGAAGCGCGATGCTGCGTGCTAATGCTTACGCAAGGAGCAAGCGGACAACGCGGTTCATAAAAGAGTCTTTATTGAAAGTACTCAAACTGCAGCACCGAGCTGCTCCGGGCTGCGCACCCCGTGTATATCTTGAGGCCACGCCTCTCTCTAGGACGTGGCCGCCGCCCACTTGGTGCGCGGAATGATGTCACCACGCCAGTGGGCTTTCGTGTCCGCCACACGCGCCCCCCCCAGAATTCCCGCGCACATGGAGGGCCAGTTTGCGGGGCAAACGGATGACCCGGCGGAAGCGCCCCCTGGCGATCGGCGGCGTCCGGGGTGCAGGGATGCCAGGTGGGATGCCTCTGGTTGCCCCTGGGATGGGTGCAGGACCGGGGGGTGGCGTGGCGGCGTGGCTGGGCGGTGCCGGGGGTCCGCCCGCAGGGGGGCGGCCCCGACGCGGGGATCGGGCCACTGGCGGTGGATGGTCCACGTCGAGGTGGGCCGGCTTGAGGCGGTCTACAGAAACGCGGTCAGGAGTACCGCCGATGTCCAGGGTGAAGTGCTTTGCCCCGAACTCCAGCACGCGGAAAGGCCCGTCGTACGGGGGCCGCAGTGGTGTCCGGTGGGCATCGTGGCAGACGAAGACGTACTCCGCCGTGCGAAGCTCTGGGGCGACGTGCGTCGGTGGGTGCCCGTGGCATGCCGTTGGCACCGGGGCAAACCTCTGGGCGGTCTCTTGCAGAGCGGAGCGCTGCTGTGCCGCAGACCATGGTGCCGTGGAGTCGGGGAGGAACTCGCCCGGCACCCGCAGCGGTTGCCCGAAGACCACCTCCGCCGCGGATGCGCGCAGGTCCTCCTTGGGCGCCGTCCGGAGGCCCAGCAGGACCCAGGGGAGCCTGTCGACCCAGCCGCCGTCGCGGAGGGTGGCCCGGAGCGCGGCCTTCAATGAGCGGTGAAATCGCTCACACAGGCCGTTAGCCTGGGGGTGGTAGGCCGTGGTTCGGTGCAGCCGGACCCCGAGCCCCTGCGCGACCGCCACCCAGAGCTCCGAGGTGAACTGGGGGTCGCGGTCGGACGAGATGTCTGAGGGGGCGCCGAACCGGGTGACCCAGGTGGCGATGAAAGCCTGCGCGACGTCCGCCGCCGTCGACGACGCCAAGGGCATGGCCTCCGGCCACCGGGTGGTGCGGTCCACCATGGTGAGGACGTGGGTGAAACCCTGCGAGGGAGGCAGAGGTCCCACCAGGTCCACGTGGACGTGGTCAAACCGGCGTTCCGGCACCGTGAACGGGGCCAACGGGGCCTGGGTGTGCCGGTGCACCTTGGCGCGCTGGCACGCGAGGCACGTCCTGGCCCAGCCGCGGACGGCCTTCCGGAGGCTATGCCAGACGAACTTGTCAGCGATCAACCTTTGGGAGGCCCTCGCGCCCGGGTGGGACAGGCCATGGATGGCGTCAAACACCTGGCGCTGCCAGTCCGCGGGCACGATGGGGCGAGGCCGCCCGAGGGAGACGTCGCACAAGAGGGCCGCGCCCGCGCTGTCGAACGGCACCTCGGTGACGCGGAGGCCCGTGACGGCGGTCCGCAAGGCCTGGACGTCGGGGTCAGCGGCCTGGTCCGCTGCCATCCGGGCATAGTCGATGCCGAGGTGGACTGCGTGGGCGACGGCCCGGGAAAGGCAATCCGCCACCGGGTTGTCCTTCCCCGCGACGTGCCGGATGTCCGTCGTGTACTCGGACACGGCCGAGAGGCGACGCTGCTGCCGGGCCGACCACGGCTCGGTGACCTTGCCCATCGCGAAGATCAGCGGCTTGTGGTCGAGGAAGGCCGTGAACGCACGGCCCTCGAGCAGATGGCGGAAGTACCTGACCGCCAAGTGAAGCCCGAGCAACTCGCGGTCGAAGGTACTGTAACGGCGTTCGGGCGGGCGAAGCTGCCGGCTAAAGAACGCCAGTGGTTGCCAAGCTCCACGCACCCATTGCTCGTGCACCGCGCCCACCGCGTAGTCCGAGGCGTCGGTGGTGAGGGCGATCGGTGCATCGGGCGCCGGGTGCGCGAGCATGGTGGCATTAGCCAAGGCGAGCTTCGCGCCCGTGAACACCGTGTCCATCTGCTCGGTCCAGGTAACGTCGCCTTTGCCCGGCTTACCTCGCAGAGCTTCGTGCAGGGGGCGCAGGAGCTGGGCGATACGGGGCAGGAACCGATGGTAAAAGTTCACCATGCCCAGGAACTCCTGCAGCCCTCTGATCGTGCGGGGGCGCGAAAACCCCTTCACCGCCTCCACCTTGGCCGTCAGGGGGACGGCTCCGTGCCTGGTGACACGGTGCCCCAGAAAATCGATTACGGCGACGCCGAACCGGCACTTTGCGGGGTTCACAATCAGGCCATGCTGGCCCAGGCGTTCGAAGAGCGTGCGGAGGTGGCGTAGGTGCTCTTCGCGGGACGCGCTGGCGACGAGGATATCGTCCAGGTAGACGTAGACAAAATCCAAGTCACGCAGGACGCTGTCCATCAGTCGCTGGAACGCCTGAGCTGCATTCTTCAGACCATAGGGCATCCGCAGGAACTCGAAGAGTCCGAATGGCGTGATGACCGCCGTCTTCGGGACGTCCTCCGGCCTGACGGGGACCTGATGGTAGCCGCGTATGAGGTCCACCTTCGAGAAGAAGGACATGCCCACCAAACGGGCGGAATAGTCCTGAATGTGGGGGACGGGGTAGCGGTCGGGAGTGGTGGCGTCATTGAGACGGCGATAGTCCCCGCACGGTCGCCATCCCCCGCCGGGCTTCGGCACGATGTGCAGCGGCGACGCCCAAGCACTCTCCGAGCACCGAACGATGCCGAGTCGCTCCAGGGTAGCGAACCCCGCTTTTGCCACCGCCAGCTTCGTCGGCTCGAGGCGGCGTGCCCGGCGTAGACCGGTGGCCCGACGGTGCAGATGTGATGGGCCACCCCGTGCTTGACGGCCCCCGCCGAGAAGGTGGGCCGCATGAGGGCCGGGAAGCCGGCGAGGAGGCGGGTGAATTCGTCCGCTGCCGGAAGCGTACAGATCAACGTGGCCGGAACCGAACCGTTCGGCAAGCCGCTTGGCAAGCCGCTCGGCGAGCCGCTCGTTGAGCTGCTCGACGAGCTGGGCAGCACGCAAGCGAGTGAGCTGAACGTCTCAGCCTGGACAAGACGTCTGCGCTTTACGTTGACCAGGAGCCCATTAGCGCACAGGAAGTCCGCGCCAAGCAGTGCCGTGGGCACGTCGGCGGTGACGAACGTCCATCGGAAAACCTGCCCTCCGAACAGCAGAGAGAGGCAGCGTTTTCCGTATGTACGGATGGGCGTCCCGTTCGCGGCAAGCAGCGCGGGGTCCCCGCCCGCGGCATGCTTGTCTGATGTACCGGCGGGAACGACACTCACCTGCGCTCCTGTGTCGCACAGGTAACGGCGCCCGGATAAGGTGTCCGTTATGAACAGCAGGCTGCTCGAACGGCCGGCGCTCATCGCCACTATTGAGCGCCGGCCCGGGCGTTTCCCAACCTGTTGAAGGAACATGGCGGATGACACTGCCGAGCCTCGTGGCCGAACTTGGCGTGGAACCAGCACCAGGTGGTGGAGCTGGAGGAGTGCGGCTGGCTCCGCCAGGCCGGTGGAGTTGGCGGTTTTCCCCGCGGTGGCGGTTTTCGCCGCGGCGGTGGGCGGGGCGTGGCGGTGGTCACGAGGTGCGTATTAGCATGCTGCGTATGCTGTGTAAGCTGATGCTGTGGATCAGCATCATCAGCAGCATCAGCCTCGAGGTCCGTGACGGCCGCACCGACTCTCGCCCGCGTATCCGAAGCCGCGAAGTACCTGTCCGCCTCGGCTGCCAATGCTCGGGGTTCCGTTAGCACGGTCCCGGCCAACGCGAGGCGAACCTGCGCTGGAAGTTGGCGGAAAAGCGCCCGGAATAGAGAACCGGGGGCTTCGTCGCCCAACAGTGACAGCATATGGTCCATTCGGACCGACGGGCGCGTGTCGCCGAGCTCGGGGAGATCCAGGAGGCGGTCGGCCCGTGCGTCGTCCGTGAGGCCGAACGTGGCTAGGAGTAGCCGCTTGAGTGCCTCATACTTGAGGCCGTCCGGTGGGTGGCGAAGGACGGACACAACTCGAGCGACCGTGCCGGGCCCGAGGGAGGCGACGACGTGGCAGTAGTGCGTGTCGTCGCCGGTGAGGCGCCGAAGCTGAAATTGGGCTTCGGCTTGGACGAACCAGACTTCGGCCTGGGCCTCCCAAAATTCGGGAAGTTTAATCGACATTGCGTTGTTGTTTGCCATTGTAATGGCGTCGTGTTCGGAAGGATCGCTACGGCAGATCCAACGTCGAGGTCACCATATGAAGCGCGATGCTGCGCGCGCTAATGCTTACGCAAGGAGCAAGCGGACAACGCGGTTCATAAAAGAGTCTTTATTGAAAGTACTCAAACTGCAGCACCGAGCTGCTCCGGGCTGCGCACCCCGTGTATATCTTGAGGCCACGCCTCTCTCTCGGGCGTGGCCGCCGCCCACTTGGTGCGTGGAATGATGTCACCACGCCAGTGGGCTTTCGTGTCCGCCACAGTATACTGTTTATTTTACCAGGTGAGCGCCAAGGGTATTGCCTGGATGTTTCAAACTTGTCACAAAGATACATAAACGAATAATACCGTGCACCATTACTCACTCTGCAAGCACCTTGTCCTCGTTCCTGTCCTAGTGTCCTAGTTCGTCTAAAAGATTTGGAGGAACAAAGACCGCGTTGTTCATAAATACTGGGTCACGTGGTTCTCACCGAAAGAGATTAATCGGAGCAAAAATAAATAAATAATTATACACGTGAAGATCGGGACGATCAACGTAAGAGATGCAAATTAGGGGGTGGGGCCACGGTCCGTTGGTGTATTGTGACGTCAGGGTGATTGCTTGTTCGAGGCCACAATGGAAATTCTCATTTCGTGAGTTGGTGTTCCCGAGTGACGATGTTACTTCAAGCCGCCATTTTCATTTTTGTTTCTTCAGTGACATTCCGACCATGGCAGCAGGTAAGTAGGATTGTAAGAGATAATAAGGTGTAAATACCGTTTTGTTTGATGGATTGGAAGAGCTAACATGAGGTGCGAGGTGCTGAATTCCACGTTGACTTGTCTTGTTTTTTGATTCGAGAGGGAATTCGATTGGTCGAAATAGCCGTGGAAGGTGTGAGTGAACCATCAGGTGTGATTCAAATATTTGTTTGCTACATTTTTCATGATCAGTTTGGTACGTTTTCTCAAAATATATTCTATTATCCTCAACTGGACGATTAAATATAGAAACTGGAATGCTTTCCCTCCATTCCTTTGGAATTTCCTCTCATATAATAACAGTTAAACCGTTTATTGGACACCTGAACCTCATATTCACCGAGGCAGGTCCATACTTCCACTGGTATCTCATGAGGTCCCACTGATTGGCCAATCCTCTCACATTGGCTATGTTATCTGAAAGCACTTTTTGGAGAAATCGAAGATTCCAAGAGTTGTCTTTAAAAAGGGATTTCGTAAAATAAGCATTCTAAAATACGCCATTTCATGTCTGTCTGTCTGTCTGATGAATGTTTGACGCCAATACATTCCGTCGTTACTTATCCAATCACAACCAAACTTGACAGGATGACGAAGGGTTACATAATGAAGGTTGTAGCTCATTCATTTGCCCCCTTCCCCAAGGGGAGTTTCTTCCCCGAGCGGGTTTTCCCCGCCATTGCCGTCAATGGGGTAAGTGTTGAGGTGTATATCAATGTTAAATTAGCTTTATCATGGCGTTCGTGCAAAGAAGAAGATTCAATGCAGAGTTTTTCCAAAGACGCTTTTAATAACAAAATTAATGATAATTGCATATTGTTCATGTTATTACAAAACAATATTATTACTAATAATGTCCCACTTCCCCCAAGGTATTTATACTAATAGCCGGCGAAGCCGGTGTTGTCAATAAACGAGTACGTATTATGTTGAAAACCTGATTATGCCTTGGCTCGAGAATCCGAAGGGCAGTGGGCGCAGCCATCTTGCGGAGGCGGAAGTATGCATAACAAATTTAAAACGTTCATTAGGAGTTTCTTTCACCCGTCGTCGTTTGATTCACAATCTTATGCACCTCCGATGTATTAATAAAATAATTTAAGACCAACATCGGCCCGCACGGGCCTGGTTATCTTCAACAAAACACGTCACCAAAGACCGGACCCAATGAGAGTCGAGCATTTGCAAGAATATTTCTAAAATGAAAGCGCTCAATGATGGGCGCCATCGACCGGATGCGGAAGTTTGCATAAAACAATTGCGAAAAAGTTCAATAGGACTTTGTTTCACCCGTCGTTCTTTGATTCATAATCTAATGAAACCTCTCATTAGTAATTAAAATACGTTAAGACCAACCTCGTTATCTTCAACGAAAATCGTCATCAAAGACCAGAACCAATGAGATTCGAGCATTTGAAAAAATATTTTTTTACAAGCTTATTACGCGTTTCGGACGGTGAAAACGGCGTCAAATATTCTCACATTGACGAAAAATTATTTTTTAGAAATCTCGCGGCCGTATGGGATAGTTTTTCAAGGCCAGAAATACGGTAAAAGCAGTTTACATATTTAGTTTAGAAATACGGATAGTTTTTCACGGACGGAAATATCCGAAGTTGAGACGGAATTCTTCACCGAATTAATCACTGCGACGCCTGGAACGAGGTTGGTGCAAAACAACCGAATCACGCGTAAGCATATGCTGCTCGAAATAGTTCTCATCATATGCTCAAATTTCCTAAGCTAAATCGTCATTGCTTTGGGCACTGTGAAACGTATCAAGGCACTCGCTTACTGCACAGCGAAAAAGTACGAGCACTTGAACAACGTGTTTTTCGACTCGATTCTGCAAAACGCCCGCCATGTCACTCGGTCAAAGCCAAAACGAGGAACAATGTTTCGCCTCCATTCTTCATCGCCACACCGACCTATCAGATGTGGCATGAAGGACGACGTTTATGCTTAACCACGACATAAATGTACCCAAGTCTTGGGTACCCAAGCTAATTCGTGATAACTCTTCTCTTTTACCAAGTCTTACCAGGTACGGTACCTACTACACCTACCTACGACCAACTACCTGCCTACCTACTACCAACTACCTAACCTACTGATGCCATGGTGATGGGTAAAATAGTGGCAAGAGGTATGCAGGTATTGGGGAGGACTGTCTGCTCTTCTCTTTTACCAAGTCTTACCAGGTACGGTACCTACTACACCTACCTACTACCAACTACCTAACCTACTGATACCATAGTGATGGGTAAAATAGTGGCAAGAGGCTTTGGCTTCGCCGGCTCATTGCGGCTTTGCAGTCGGTACTAGTAGTTATAATGGCATTTCCGTGGGAGCAACAGCTTCTACAGGGAGTAAAAATATTATAAACCTCAAACATATATGCTTAGCTTTTTAAACAGTCGCTAATGCTCTTTGTAACACTAAATGAAGGAATTTGGAGGAATCCCGACATCCGTGAAGTTAGGTTTACTTGCAGAACTGAGCAAAGATCTACTGTGCTCTATATAACCCACATATGTGGGGTTAATAACATGGCCCTTTCTGCCTCTGCCGTGGCATTTTTCGTGGCGAACTTTTGAAACTTGCTCCTGCTGTTTGATACGAAACTGAAAGGGACAAGCTCGGGTTGTGTGTGCTCCTTTATCAAGCAGCTAGCTAGCGCTTGCCAAGCCAGCCATTCCTTAACGGTTTTGAATGGAGTGCTTGCTCAAATGCTTAAACCATTTGGCGATCTCTTCACAAGAAGCTTGGTAAATGAACACACACCCAATGTTCTTGAGATCCGACCATAGATCTACTGCAATCTACATACCCCAAAGAGGAATAACCCTTTTTTCTGCTGCCGGAATGAGCGGGTGTACTAGTTGTAAAAAAATTGTTTAGTTTAATTTCAAATGAAATAAACTTTTGTCTTGTACCTGCCCTTGTCTATTTTCCATGGATTTTCCAGAATCATGCTGTCGAGGAAGGAGTGATGCCCAAGATTTGCGATGTCGCGTTCATCGCATCTGCCCTATTATTATTAATATGGGTAATTTCATTTGGACCATGGTGTTGGTTCAGGAAGAATAGACACCGGAAAAAGAAGCCCTGCAAGCACTGGTAAAGAACACGAGTGACTTTTCATCAATATTTACAATGCCTTCATCCAAGGGGACAAGATAGCTTGGAAATTTGAAACGAGTTACATAAAATTCTTACGAATAATCAAGTCTGACAAACGAAGGTCTGGTCCAGTGACAACAGGAAGTACCAGATCATGGACCTCCTTGAAAGGTGCCATTCAGTCACCAGTCAAACCTGTCGTGGAAACATGAAATAATGTTACAATCGGCTGGACCGGGCCAGTTCCTTGTCCGAATCCCGACGAACCACGATTAAAGTGGTCATGCCGGTTCAGACGCCCCGACGAGAGTGGAGGGCTTAGATGCCTCTCCACCGCACTTTGGTGAAATGGTTGAGCCGGTAGAGCAACGTGCTGGTACGTTCCTCGTGCCCAGCACTGATTGGCGGCATGAGCAGTTTTGCTGCGCCGGATGCGGGGGTACATTTTGTATGGGACGCCAGTCGCTCCTGAACACAATCGGTCTTTTCACGGATGACCAAGAGCCATGCTGTGGCTTATGATCAGGGCAGCTCAAATCACTTGACAGAGACCCAGTTACTTTGCAAAGTCTCTTAAACAACAGGGGAGGGATAACAAAATAATCAATGGCTGTACAATTACAATACAACTATTATACACCACATGCATGGGGGGTCGTACGATAGGTCCATGATTAGCTAACGATAAGACCTCAAGACACACCAAGACTAGACTGAAAATACCATCGATGTGCTTGTTCGAGTACAGCAAGTCCCAGAGGGAAAGATGTGAGATGGCGGGGAGAAAGTTAGGTCTTGTGCCGAGGTCAGATCGTATTCATGCAGGCACGATGGAGGAGAGCTGCAGGTGAGACCTCAGGAGATTACAGGCAGGACTGCAGGCTTCGGGTGGGGAAGTGCTGATGTGGCAGGATGTGTCTGAAGTGAGACCGTGCACAAAGAGAAAAGCTTCCACAACGTAGACCAAGGTGCATATCCTTCCGGCCACCTTTTGCATTGCACCCATCTTTATCCCTTTGGTGCACGCCCCACTATATTCCGTCACTTGGCTACACCCTGTGGCACATATTGGTCGTTTAGCCATTAATCAGGGGGGGAGCCCCTTCCCTGAGCCTCTTGACCCATCCTCAAGTGTTCAGGGAAAATATCCGGGACTCACCCTCCCACCAAAACCTGTGCCTGTGTGAGGCAGAATTCTCTCTTAAAACACATGTCGGACAGATTACAAAGGAAAGTACATTAATCAGGAATTTAAGGGAAAAGCAATTTTAATCCCTCAGATCGGCAGTCTGCAGCTTCCTCACTCTCTGCAGACCTGGACAAAATCACAGACTGGTCAAACAAGTGGAACATGTCTTTCAATCCTGACAAATCTCACACTCTTGCTTTGTCTCTCCGAAAAGACCAACTGGACAACCCTCCCATCTCAACAATCCTCTCCAAGAAGTTCTGTCGCTCAATCTTTTGGGTCTCACTATCTGCCATGATCTTTCCTGGGAAAACCACATTTCCTAGCTGGCCTCCAAAGCCAGTCGCCGACTGGGCATCCTCCGTCGTGTGAAGTCCTTCCTTGGCACACCTGAGCTCCTCAGCACATACAAGGCTTTCATCTGCAGCTCAATGGAATACTGCTCTCCCCTCTGGGCTGGTGCTCCTGCCTCACACCTAGCTCGGCTTCACGCTGTTGAAACCAAAGCTTTCAGAATCATTGGAATCTCCCGCGATGAAGCCGATTGTGAGGGCCTTTCACTCACTCACCGCAGGCAGGTTGGTGGTCTTTCTGTCTTCTACCGATTCCTATCCAGGTTAGCTCCCCCAGCTCTCTCTGTGCTCTGTCCCCCAAATATTCCTGCAGGTCGCACAAGATCTGATAGCAACCCTCTTCTGGTGAAATTGCCAAAATCAAGACTCTCTGCTCACCTTCATCTTTCATTCCTCTTTTCTCCCGCCTCTGGAACAAACTCCCTCACTCCCTTCAACCCCACTCTTCCCTCCAGGTCTTTAAAACAGCTGTTCACCACCATTTCTTATCTTCACCCATCCAAAACCTTGATCTTTTCTACCCCCGTTAATTCACCCCAGATCCACTTTTTTGAAATGCCAACTTCTTTCCTGGAAGTCCTCGCAGTGTGCATGTGTTTTATACGTCTCCCACCCCCTCCCCTCCCCCTCCCCACATCTCCTGATGTCCCTGTTCTCTGCTGTTGTGCTTGTGTGGTTCCCTCTCTCTCCCCATATTGTCTCCCGCTCCCATTATTGTATGTTTTGTGTGATCCTTTTTTTTTTGTGATTGGTGTTCGCTCTCACACAAGCCTCGATCTTGTTTACAACAAAACAAACAAACAAAAAAAAAAACATGAGGAGGGAAGGCTACAGCTTTCTACACAAATATCGATGCATAATTGCCTCACTCTTATGCTAACACATACAATATGTAAATAACTATTACTCAGCTTTTAATATTAACCCCTATGAACCACTTCCACAACACTATCATTCTGTCTTTCATCAGAATACTCCCTCAGATCACTCTCCTGAATAAATCCTGTCTTCTCCATTTCTTCTTATAATGGGCACTATTATTCCAACATTATGATGGGGTTAGCCGGGGGATGTCCGCTCTTCATTAAGGATACCATGGGATCTTTACCGTCCACCAACGAATGCCGGTAGACGGGACGCCCAGTTTAACATCCATCCAAGGGACGGCACACAGATTGAAAGAGAGAGAGCTAGGAGGTGAGTGTGCTTACCTCGAAGCCATCCTACCAGCCACCTGAACAGATCCTCTCTGTTTCAGATAATTTTTGGCTTAATTAACAATAATGGCCTCGGTTTATTATTTTGGAAGAGGAAAAGCAAGGAAGAGTAAATGAGGAAAACGGATGAGGAAGAGCAGGAACAATTATTTTGGTGAAACCTTCAACTGCTCATAATGAAGTTTGAGCCTTCAGAGGGAGATAAGAGCTTCATTAGCCCCTGCTGGACTTCGTCCAAAATGGGGGTTATGGATTCGGTCTCGTCCATCAATCCATCTGTCCGTCCGTCTGCAACCATATCTCGGAAGGGTGTGGACCGATTTTGTTCATACTTGACACAAAAACAATACATCATGGTATCCATGTGCACATCATTTTGTTTGGCGATGTGAACAAAGATGGCCAACTGGCGGCCATTTTAGTTGTAAAAAACCCGATGCTGAACACGTCCCCAACCATTTCTCGGACTTGAATTTACCGATGTAGTTCAAACTTGGCACACATATCATGAATGATGGCTTCCATGTGCCTGTCATTTATTTTTCAAGATCAGATCCAAAATGGCCGACTTGCAGCCATTTTGCTTCTTAAACGTGTCCCCAACCATTTCTTGACATGCGTGGACCGATTTTCTTCAAACTCGGTACAAAGACAATATATGAGAGAATACATATGTAGAACATCTTGGTTTGTAATTCGATCAAAGGTGGCTGACTGGCGACCTTCAACTCTGTACAGCAACATTAGTAAAAGCACGGGAGCTATGACATTTTATGTCTTTTTCTTCTTGTTATTCTTTTGTATGCAGCCTGTGGGTGTTGGTTGCATCATTGCTGGGAGTGCACCTATGCCACTGATGCAGTGCCCCCTGTTTCCAGTAATCGGGTACGGTACTTATTTTACCGACCTTGGAAGGATGACAGGCTGAGTCTCACACCTGGTGCTATTTAACGGTTCAACAGGGGTCTGGAACTCATTACCCTAAGATCTTCAGCCAGTTATCTTAACTGTAAAGCCAACACTGGGCTTACCTGCAAGCTCAATGTTTTATATCCGATAACAATGGAACATGCTCTTCATCTTTTGAAAATCATACTTTTTTTCTCGAACTCACAAGCTTTGTCTTTGTTTCTGCAGTTTTGAATGTGGCCGGAAGTACGAACAAAAAAAAAAGGTAAGCAAAGAGCGGCCATTGCTGGAGAACTTTCAACAAAAGGAAGTTTCAGAGATGCAACAAGGAGAGTTGAATCCACTAAATTCCACTAATTATCATTATCTTTGCTTCCATTTGAAAAATTATTATTACCTCCACCACGAAGGTGCATGGAGGTTGTTTTCACCCCTGTCTGTTTGTTTGTTACTTGCGAAAATCGAAGATTTCTCATTAATATATTGGTTGGTCTTGTGCGTTAGTCTGTCTGTTTGTCTGTCTGTCTGTCTGTTTGAATGTCTGTCAATCACCTACAGATCACAATTTTCAACCGATATTCACGAAACTTCACCAAATGGTAGAGTTTGTCATAAGCAAGAAGCCTATTGTTTTTGGGGTCAATAGGTCAACAAAGGCCAAAGGTCACCAACTTTGTCAAATTTCTAAAATTCTCAATTTTCATCCAATTGACTTGAAATTTGAAGAGGATTTGCACATATGGTCACTGAATTCAACTACCAAGTATTTTTGAGGTCAACATCGGCCAAATGGTTAACATTAGCCAAAAGGTCAACATAGGCCAAATTTCTAAAATCCCCAATTTCCATCCAATTGTCTTGAAATTTGAATAGGATTTTCATATCATCGAACTGAATTCAACCACCAACTATATTTGAGATCAACATAGATCACAAGGTCAACATAGGCCAAATGTCAAACACTTATTTTTAAAGTTTCTAAAATCTTCAATTTACATCTGATTGACTTGAAATTTGAACATGATTTTCATATCAGCCAACTGAATTGAACCACCAACTATTTTTGAGGTCAACATAGGCCAAAAGGTCAAAGGTCAACAACCATTTCCAATTTTTTTTAATCCTCAATTTTCATCAGATTGACTCTAAATTTGAATAGGATTTTTATGTGAGTGAACTGAATTCTATCAACTATTTTTGAGATCAAAATCGACCAAAAGGTCAACATAGTCCGAAGGTCGACCAACTTTATCAAATTTCTAAAATCCTCAATTTTAATCCGATTGACTTGAAATCTAAATAGGATTTGCATATCTGGTCATTGAAACCAATCATCAACTATTTTTGAGGTCAACATAGGCCAAAAGGTCAACATAGGCCAAATTTCTAAAATCCTCACTTTTCAACCGATTAACTTGAAACTTGAAGTGGGTTTGCATATCTGGTCATTAATTCAACCACAAATTATTTTTGAGGTCATCATAGGCCAACAACTTATTTTAGGAATTTCGCAAGTATCGTGCTGTACACGACATATTTCTTGTTTGTTTGTGAAGAAGACATCTCAAAAGGTTGTGTACGGATTCAAACGAAATTTGGTAGAGAGGTAGTGTATATGACAAGGACGAAATGATTAGATTTTGGTGAAGATCCAGATTCAGATCTGGCTCGTGGAAATTTTAAAGTGATTCTTCACCATTGAGAGATAGGGCCAAAACCGACATATAGCAGGATGTCTCAGAAAGTTAAAGACTGATTTGGACGAAACTTGGGGAACCGGTTGGGTGTGTGACATGGATTAATCGATTTGATTTTGGTGAAGATCTGAATATGGATTTGGATATGAGAATTATTTAAATTTTAAGTGCTTCTTCACCATTGAGTGATAATGCTAAAACTGACAAACAGCACGATATCTCAAAAAGTTATGGACGGATTTGGACGAAACTTGGGGGACCGGTTGGGTGTGTGACATGGACTAATCGATTCGATTTTGGTGAAGGTCTGAATGTGGATTCGGATACGAGAATTATTTAATTTCCAAGTGATTCTTCACCATTGAGAGATTGCGTGAAAAACGATAAAAATCTGATATTTAAAAACGTTATGGACGAGTTATGACGAAACTTGGTGGACGAGTTGGTTAAGTGACAAGAGCAAGCCAATTCGATTTTGGTGCAGGTCCGAATCCAGATCAGGCCTATCAGTGGGATACAAAACATAAACTGTTCAGCCTGGTGGAGGTTTGCGCTCTACCGAGTGCCGTTCAAGTCTTTAGAGATGTTTCTTCATTATGTTATTTCCATCTCTTCATGACGCAATGTGTTCTATTGCACAGGTCGAGTTGCTTTCACGATTGGACGTGAAGGATGAACAAGTCAATCAGTTCACAGTGAAAAACGAGATCCTTTCAGACGATCTCGAAAAAGTTTCCATCAAGTTGTCAAAAGTACAACTTCAGCTCCAGAAACAACGGCAATGGAATGAGGAAGAACAACAGAAGAACGTTGAGAGCTTCCAACAAGTAAGGAACCGTTATCAAGCATGTGGGACTACAGATGCCAAGATGATGAACATCATGTTCACCTCCACGTGTTCTGATGAGATTGAACACCTCGCAGGGGTCGTGCTGCTAATGAGACATTTACAAATGCAAGACCGTTGTTTGGAATTTGTGAAATTCCATGTGAACCTTCCACCTTTAACCAGAGTTGATTCTAGTTTAGCCTTGAGAGGGACACCTCCATAATGTATTGATGTTTTTTGATTGATGATGAGAAGGAGTGCGTAATGGTGAGCTGTGTGGTCTTGAATTTTCTTTCAAACCCGTCACTGGGTTTCTTTCTGGTTATGTAGAATAGAAAACAAGAAACTTCGTCGATGACACTGTCATGTTTCTACCTCACAGGTTGATGCACTTTCACAACGATTGGACGTGAAGGATGAACAAGGTAATGAGTTCACAGTGAAAAACAAGATCCTTTCAGACGAACTCGAAAATGTTTCCATCAAGTTGCCAAAAGTACAACTTCAGCTCCAGAAGCAACAGCAATGGAATGAGGAAGAACAACAGAAGAACGTTGAGAGCTTCCAACAAGTAAGGAACCGTTATCAAGCATGTGGGACTACAGATGTCAATGGGGTGAACATCATGTTCACCTCCACATGATTTAATGAGTTTTAACACCTTGCAGGGGTCGTGCTCCTTGTGAGACATTTACAAATGGAAGACTATTCATTGGAATGTGGAACAGAAAACAGAAACATTCCTGTCAGTGACACTGTCATGTTTCTGCTGCACAGGTCGAGCTGCTATCTCAGCAGGTGAAATCAACGGATAATCAATTGGATGAGATGACTTCACGGATTGAAGCACTTTTGATGGATCGCTCACACCTGGAGAGCAAATGTTCTGAATTGGAACAGCAGCTCCAGGAACAGCGAAAGAAGCAGGAGCAGCAGGATGTTGAGTACCGTCAACAAGTAAGCAACCGTTATCGAACAATGTGGGACTTGCTCCACACTGTCTGACCTTTGACCACAGAATAACAGATACTAAAGAGCATAAGATAATGTTTCCCTCGATGTGTGATGATTGCTGATGTGTTTTAATCACTTGCAGGTGACGCAGCTCAAGACGGATTTTCAAACTAAAGACAACGACTGGGGTGAAGTGGTCTTGAAAAACAACGAAACTGTAAAGGCAGTGGAAGAAATGAAGAGGAAGTTCGAGGAATGGGAGCAACGATCTCAGTCCACTTCAAAAAAAAATTCCATCTCTTATGATTCCAAATCACTCCATGATCTAAATTCACATTCGTTCCACCCCTCCTCTGTCGTTCTTAAACGGATCGCTGACGCGGAAATCACAAATAACCCAATTTGTTATCAATGTTCGTCTTTCATGAATCATCCACGTTCTAAACTCCCCCCTCGCCCCTCCCCTGCAAATCTCCCCCCTCGCCCCTCCCCTGCAAATCTCACCCCTTGACCCTCCCCTGCAAATCTCACCCCTTGACCCTCCCGTTCTAAGCTCCCCCCTCGCCCCTCCCCTGCAAATCTCCCCCCTTGACCCTCCCCTTCTAAACTCCCCCCTCGCCCCTCCCCTGCAAATCTCCCCCCTTGACCCTCCCCTTCTAAACTCCCCCCTCGCCCCTCCCCTGCAAAACTCCCTCCCCTTCTAAAATCCCCCCTCGCCCCTCCCCTGCAAAACTCACCCCTTGACCCTCCCCTTCTAAACTCCTCCACCTCCCCTCCTCCTCCACCTCCTCCACAACACATTAATACCTCCACCTCCCCCAACCTTCTGTCCCCTCAAAGAACCCCTCACTGTGCCTCATCCCATCACCATCAAACCTTTCATCCTCATCCTTCCCTTTCTTGGAACTCTTCTGTAATCTCTGACACACGATCAACTGCTCTTTCCTACCTCCTCCTCCCCTCCCCTCTCCTGCACCCGATACTCCTGCACCCCTCTCTCCTCATTAACGATATGGACCTCAAACATCCGGGGCCTGGAGAGGAAATATTCTGAATTGGAACAGCAGCTCCAGGAACAGCGAAACAAGCAGGAGCAGCAGGATGTTGAGTACCGTCAACAACTAAGCAACCGTTATCGAACAATGTGGGACTTGCTCCACACTGTCTGACCTTTGACCACAAAAGAACAGATACTAAAGAGCAAAAGATAATGTTTCCCTCGATGTGCGATGATTGCTGATGTGTTTTAATCACCTGCAGGTGAGCAGCTCAAGACGGATTTTCAAAGTAAACACAACTGCTGGGATGAAGTTGAAATTTGAAGAGGATTTACATGTCATCTAACTGAATTGAACCACCAACTATTTTGAGATCAGCGTAGGCCAAAAGGTCAACATAGGCCAAAGGTCAACCACTTTTTTCAAATTTCTAAAATCCTCACTTTTCATCCGATTGACTTGGAATATGAATGTGATTTTCATATCGGATCACTGAATTCAACCACCAACTCTTTTTGAGATCAACATCGACCAAATGTCAACATAGGCCAAAAGGTCAACAAAGGCCTGAATTTCTAAAATTGTCAATTTTCATCCGATTAACTTAAACTTTGAAGACGATTTGAATATCAGGTCACTGAATTCAACCACGAATTATTTTTGAGGTCAAAAGGATGCTCTACCGAGTGCCATTCTACTTTGTTCTGTTTTGTCAAGTGTCGCTCAATGAGTGATTTTTCATTTGTTTGTTTGTTTGTGAACAAAATATCTCAAAAAAGTTGTGGATGGATTCGGACAAAATTTGACAGGGATGTAGCATATGTCACAAGGACGAAATTATTAGATTTTGGTGAAGATCCGGATTCGGATCCGGCTACTAGAATTTTAAAGTGATTCTTCACCATTGGTATTTTGGGCCAAAAACGATACATTGCGGGATATCTCAAAAAGTTGTGGACGGATTTGGACGAAACTTGGTGGACCGGTTGGGTGTCCGACAAGGAAGAATCGATTTAATTTTGGTGAAGATCTGAATATGGATTCCGATATGAGAATTATTTAATTTCTTTAGTGATTCTTCACCATTGAGTGATGTGGCCAACCAGGCCCAGGTATGCTCTCTACTGAATGCCGTTCTAGTTTTACTGACTGAGAAACATATTTTTGTGTTTCGACAGATGAATGGTTATTTCACATTTCTGGAGAAATTATTGAAGGAGTGGAAAATATCGACACGCATCCATTTAATGCTCCAGGATCTGATAGATCTTCGCACAGTAAGTAATTTTCATCTTACTCAGGTGTGCCAATTCACAATTAATACCTGTCTCAAAGTTCAAACCACCAACCAACGTTCCGGTTCCTTGAGCTCGGTCGTGCTGATCTTTGGACTCCTCCGGTATCCTCAGAGTTCTCGCGATCGCTTTGTCGATTTTTCTGCTGTTTATTTTGCTGTTTATGTGTTTACTGTGAGCTTGGAGGACTAGTCGGATTTTTCGTACCGTGTTTTTTGAGGCCTACCCGGTTCCCTCATTAGTCGTTGTGTGTCCCAGATCGTCCTTTCTCTGCACTCCCTTTTATTTTCACCTTTTCCTTCTCCCAACCTTTTACAGCACGTGTTGTCTCGCCCCTCCCATCCTCCCATCCTCCATCTTTTCCTCCTTCTCCGGACGATGTCACCTTTCTATCCCCATTCTTTTTGTGAAGTGCATCACCAAACTCTTTCACGATCGCTTTCAACCTTTCTCTTTTTTACTCAAATCTGTTTTCACTTAACCTTCAAAGAAAAAAGGAATCACTCCTCCCGTACAAAGCAAGTGCTTATATATACCTCCTCCTTCCTTCTTCCGTGTTGTTTAATCCCTTTTATTGCAATTCACTCTTCTTCCTTTTTCAAAGGCTGTTTTCAAATCCCCCTTTCAATCATTCCATTTCAAAAAATAAATCTCTTACATTTCTTCCCTTCTCCAATCTCTAAACTCACCTTTATATCACCCTGTAGCGGTTACCGCTGGATGTACATAATCGCCTTGCACCGGCCAGAACACGGCCAGACGCGCCTCTCCCGGGCATGCCATCTCCGGGAGGGAGTGAGTGTGGAGTTTTTAAGGGGAGGGGGGGGGGGGGGAGGGGGGAAAGGGAGGGGGAGGGAAGGGGAGGGGAGGGATATAGATGGTTACTGGCAATTGATCACATCCAGAAATGATGTAATCCACACAATTTATGTACTTTACATATAACGTTAATAGGAATACATGGCCGTGTAGATGGGAATTCAGTTTGTTTGAAATAAATCACAAATATCAGATGAAAGTGACCAAAAACCTATGTGGTGTGAATAGCAATGTTCCTCGCTGAAATGTGGAAAAACTGAATTACGTGCAAACGCATAACTGTGAGATTATGGCGGCAAAGTTGGAACATCACGTGATCCTAGCAGAGTACCCGGCATTGCCAGGTGGGTGAGGGGAGACCCGTACATTCCCAACCCGTACATTCGCCCTCTCGACTCAAGCTCGTATTTGATTCGTATTCGAAATCGAAAGGGGAAAGGGGAAATCCTTCGTATTCGAATTCGTAAACACGAAATATGAATTAAAATTTAATTCATATCGCACAAAATACGATCGCATAAAGGTGAAAAACCGTAATCGCTTTTCGCCCTGAATTACGTGCAAACGTGTGACGTGTGACGGGATGGAACATCACGTGATCGCCCTGAGCGAATCAGCGAGCTCTGGCACCGGCTGAGATTAGCGGGTACTTCGTTGAAATGCGCTGACGTAAATATGAATAAAAAATATGGATCTCGTCAAATATGGTCTCAGCCATGTTCGTCCCAGGCTCAATGGCCATGTCTATTGCAAATATCAAGCACGTGAGCCTCTCCGTTTCGGAGTCTATCGGCAACATTACACACGCACACACAAACTGTGTTTTATATATATAGATAGATATACAGACAAAAACACATACGTACTTACACACACACACACACGTACACCCACACACATATATATACACACACACACACACATATATATGTATATATATATTCGGGAGATTAAATCAGACGTGGATGTAGCTTCAGGACGGTCGATCTTTAATTCTCGACAAGCTTTCGACCAACAAAGGTCTTCTTCGTCGTCCCCAAGTTCAGCGGAAGTCCTCAAGTCTTGAATACAAATAAATCAAATAATTCCGGAAGTGTACGAAGTTGGTAGAACGGCTTCTTCTTCCTCCTGATCTGCATCACACAACTCTGAAACGTGAGCCACTTCCCCCCTTCCTCTCCTGCCTCCCTCCTCTCCTCCCCTTCCCTTCCCCCCTCCCCTCCTCTGCTCTTCCACCCTCCCCTCCCCTTGTCCTTCCCCTCCTCTCCTCTTTCCCCCCTCCCATCCCCTCCTCTTTCCCCCTCCCCTCTCCTCTTTTTGCCCCCTCCCATCCCACCTCTTCCCCCCTCCCTCCTTTTTCCCCCTCCCCTCCTTTCCCCCCTCCCCTCCCTTCTCCCCCTCCCCTCCCTCCTCCCCCTCCCCTTCTCCCCCTCCCCTCCCCTCCCCCTCCCTTCTCCCCCTCCCCTCCCCCTCCCCTCCCTCTCCCCCCTCCCTCTCCCCCCTCCCTCTCCCCTCCCCCCCTACCCTCCTCCTCCTCCCCCCTCCCTCCTCCTCCCCTCCCTCCTCCCTCCTCCTCCCCTCCCTCCTCCCCCACCACTCCCTCCTTCCCCTCCCCCGCCACTCCCTCCTCCCCTCCCCCCACCACTCCCTCCTCTCTGCATCCTCCCCTCCTCTCTTCCATCTCTCCACCCCTCCCCCCTCTTCCCCCTCTCGCCCCCCCTCCTTAAGAAGAAGACCTTTGTTGGTCGAAAGCTTGTCGAAAATTAAAGATCGACTGTCCTGAAGCTACGTCCACGTCTGATTTAATCTCCCGATTATTTATTTAATGCAAATGAGACGCCTGCTCGTACTGTGGAGTTTCTACTATTTCTCAGTTATATACACACACACACACACACACACACACACACACACACACACACACACACACACACACACACACACACACACACACACACACACACACACACACACACACACACACACACACACATATATATATATGAGCAAACGTTCCCAGCATTGCCGGGCGGGGGAGAGGAGAGGAGGGGAGGACAGGGGGGAGGAGAGGGGTGGAAGGGGAGGAGAGAGGAGAAGAGGATGCAGAGAGGAGGGAGGGGAGGAGGAAGATGAAGGAGGGGAGGGGAGAGGAGGGGGAAGATGAAGGAGGGGAGTGGGCAAAAAGAGAGGAGGGGGGAAAGAGGAGGGGATGGGAGGGGGGGAAAGAGGAGGGGAGAAAGAGGAGAGGAGGGGTGGGGAAGAGGTGGGGAGGAGGGCAAGGGGTGGAAGAGGAGAGGAGGGGAGGGGGGAGAGGAGGGAAGGGGAGGAGAGGAGGGAAGGGGAGGAGAGGAGAGGAGGGAAGGGGAGGAGAGGAGGGAGGCAGGAGAGGAAGGGGGGAAGTGGCTCACGTTTGAGTTGTGTGATGCAGATCAGGAAGAAGAAGAAGCCGTTCTACCAACTTCATACACTTCCAGAATTTTTTTTTTTTTTTGCCTAAAACACACCCAGGCACTCACTGATGAACCTCTAAGTTTGATGAAGATCCGTTCAGCCATCTCTGAATAAAACGCGGACACATAAAAACTGGACACACACACACACACACAGACAACTCGCGTTCATATTTATAGATTCAAAAATTGATCCAAACGTCTGTTCTCTTTCAAACATTCAAACCGACAGAGGTAGTTATTTGTCACAGCATCTGTAGAATTTTCACCCTTTTACTCAACTCCGTTTCACTGTTATTTGGTGGAGCAAAAGGTCAACTGAGCTTCATATATATATATATATACACAAAGAATTAAGTTAAGCACCCCCCCCGTTTTTTTACAACCTCGCACATTACAAGTTTGTTGTCGTCAAAACAGTGTAATATACCCATGATATTGCTATATTTTCTGGAGAAGTGATATTATGGTCACATAAAAACATAACAATCATGCCGTTTTCAATATTTTATTCTGAATAATTTAAGGTGAAATTTTTTGGGAATTTTAGGCATATTTTTCACCTCAATTTAAGTATGGAGCTATAGGTCCATCACGGACAGTGTGGATGACGTTTATGTTTTCTAACGTACAGTCATTGTTCTGAGAAGACCTCTAGCGATCTTTGCGTCAATAACGTGTGTAGGACCCACGTGATCGGATCACTGACTCAACCAATCACTTTTTTTCACTTTGATCACTCAATTTCATCAATGGATAATTGCTAATGTCATACCAATCATTATTTGATCTCACATACCTTAGAATATATGCCAATGTATACATATACACAAAGAATATATATTAGGGGGTGCTTACCTTAATTCGTTGTGTAGGGGTGCTTAACTTAATTCTTTGTGTATATGTACAAACACACACACACACACACACACACATACACACACACACACACATCCCCACATACATCCACACACACACATACACATGCATACATACACACACATACACACACACACACACACACACACACATGCATACACATATACACATATGCATACACATATACATGCACAAACACACACACACACACACACACACACACACACACACACACACACACACACACACACATATATACACACACATACATATTTACTGAATCTCCCTTGAGATTACTCCATTCGAAGAATGTTTTTCAACTTTGAAGATGTTGAGTTTCAAGCTTCATCACAAAAGAGGTAAGTTTGTTTGTTTTTTGGGGTTTTTTTGTTTCAACGATTAATTATTCATTGTTTTATATAGAACCAAATAACTACACGATTAACAATTATTGTTTTTTTTCTTTTTTAACAGCCTCTCCTCAATGTCAAAGTTGATGGTTGATGTTGAAAATGAAGCCAATGATCATCACCAACAATGGGAGAATATGAATGAAACCCTGACAGAACTGACTGAGGTTCGGAGGGGGCTACATAATGAGATGACACGGTGTTTGAAAGACCTCTCTCACCGTTTAATATTCCCCAAAGTTGGGGAGACAACAGAACAAAGGACTGACAACGAATTAAACACCTTGTATGAGACGTTATGCGAGAGGTAAGAGATATAATTAATTATTCACAAACTTTGTTACTGTGTGTGTGTGTGTATATGTTTCTGCATGTATATGTGTATATGTGTGTGCATGTATATGTGTGTGTGTGTGTGTGTGTGTGTGTGTGTGTGTGTGTGTGTTATTAACTTTAACTAACTGTTTCTTTTATTTCCAGCATTAAAATACAACATGATGTTTGATGATGAAATCAGCGAATTTCACAACCTTGAAGTTCTGAGGAGTGTCAGCACATTCCCAACCTGTGTTGGGTTCAGCCTTCATCTCGATGCAAAACTCAATTTTATGGAGGTAAATGCTTTAATCTGTAATCTTTTCCCTCACCCATTCCACGTTATCTCTTCCCTACAATCATTATATGCTCTCCCCTATGCTAAACAGAAGGAGATTGAAGACCTCAAAAGATCTGGTGCAGCTGACTTCAATCCATGCTGGGGGGAAACTGAATATCTACTCTTACCCCAAGAAAAATGGCGAAATAATAAGATTTTAATGTCGCATAGTTTTAATTATATTTGTTTTGTCTCCAATTATTTAATTATTAATTACAAAAAGAGAATAAAGGAAAAAAGAAGGTGGAAATGCGCTCCTGTCAATGACTCATCACCCCTCTTATTCCACCCATACCCCTCCCCTCCCGTGTGTGTGTGGGGAAGGTGGGGGTGGAGGTGGGATGATGGGGGGTGATGGGTCAAGGGTGGGGGCGCACAAAGGGGCGGGGGATGATGGGGATTATGGATGTGGTTTGTGTGGGCATGGTTTGAGTAGGTGTGGTCTGTGCGGATGTGGTCTGTGCGGGTGTGGTCTGTGTGGGTGCGGTCTGTGTGGGCGTGGTTTGAGTAGGTGTGGTCTGTGTGGGCGTGGCTTATGAATTTTTTTAGTACTACTAATTAAATGAATGTGTTGTGTGTGGGGAATTACGGTAATTAACTAATCTGGGTGGGGTGGATGAAAGTATGGATGGATGTGTTGTGGTATGGAGGTGGTTGTGGTTTGTTGGTTTATCAACTTTGTTTTTTGTAATTATTGTGAATAAAATGAACCCAAGATTTCTTGTCCATTTAAATCATATAATTTATATGTCCAAGGAACTGTATCCATGACATCAACGATTTTGAAAAGTTCATTAGTCCATCTCTTTGTATAACCTTTCTCAAAATGACTTTTCCATCTTTAGATTCTTACAATATCACCAACTTTGAACTTGGGTTTTCTCAAATGAATCCTCTTTTCGTATTCTAATTTTGTAAATGTTTCCGATGGTTTTGATTTTATTGATGAATGTACTGTACTATTGTAATTATCTACAATGTCCTGAATTGAATATACCCATTGTTGAGAACAGAGTTGTGTGAATTTTTTATATCGTCTCTCTTTCAAAGTGCGATTAAAACGCTCAATAACAACTGCCTTCCCTTCATTAAAGGTGCTGTATAACTTAATACCCTCCCCCTTAAGAAATTTCATGAACATTTTGTTGTAGAACTCTGTTCACTCATCAGTCCATACCTTCTTTGGTTTCCTTTTGCTTTTACGAAATATTCCACTGAAAGCTAACAAAAGAGTATTACCCCCTGTGGTTTTCCAAGGAACAACCCATGCAAATCTACTCCTCAAATCAATAACGGTTAAACCATACTTATATCCCTTATCATTATTTAAATGTCCAAGATGCTGCGTCAAAATCCAAGATGGCCGCCGTCATGTATGTCTAAACCTTGTGAGTGGAATATCTTTAAAAATAAGCGAAGTACCAACTTCTAATCTGGTGTGTGGGTGTATCAAGGCATGAGGAAGAACGCTATTGAAAATTGGGTTGCCACGTCAAAATCCAAGATGGCCGCCACCATATCCATGTCTGAACCTTGTGAGAGAAATATCTTGAAAAATAAAGGAACTACTAACTTCTAATCTGGTGTGTGTGTGTATCTACACATAAGGAAGAACGCTATTGAAAATTGGGTCGCCACGTCAAAATCCAAGATGGCCGCCTTGCGTCTTCCACTTTCTCAACTCGCATGACTTCAACGACGGGGGACCGAGGTGTAACGCTTGTAGTTTCTTGAACTCACTCTTACAATGTGAATATTTTGTTGTGCCAAGAGAGACCTCCTCAAATATTTGACCTTTGTTCCTCAATCACAAATGTTCCTCCATTGAAATGTAGTAATAATCTTCACCTTCTACTTCTGGTCACATTGCTCTGGTTGTTGTAGATACAAGATGAAACATAGTTAAAAAAATTAAAAAAAATCATTTCATTTTTACTATTCAAGAGCTTAGATTGATGAAAGTTTTTTTCCTGAAGCAGATTTACCAACAAGATTAACAATAATAGTTGTCATTTATGTGTGTAATCTATCTATATAAATAAAACAGTTTGTGTGTGTGTATCTGTGTGTGTGTGTGTGTGTGTGTGTGTGAGTATGTTACCTATAGACTCCTAAACGGAGAGGCTCACGTCCTTGATTTTTGGCATAGACAAGGCCATTGGGCCTGGGAAGGACATGGCCTACCAAAAAATGACCTCCGATGACGAGATCCATATTTTTTTATTCATATTTAACTTCGCGCATTTCAGCGAGGAACATTATACACTGATCTCAGCCTGTGCCAGAGCAGCTCGCTGATTCGCTCAGAGCGATCACGTGATGTTCCATCCTCGCCGCCAGACTCCACGCTGCCTGCTCTACTGTAGATCAGTGGCTATACTCCCACGCAGGCTGCATTGGGATTATGTGGGCATTATCAGCGGCAGCCTGGTCACCAGCGTGTGAAGAATGAAGTTTGGACGTACGAGCCAGGCCGGGCTGCCAAGTTCAAGTTGCCTGATACCCTGCCCGTTTGCACCCTGCGAATGTGCGGGGGTCGAGGCTCCTGTGTGTGTGTGGGGGGTGTGGGGGGTGTGGGGGGGGGGGGGGAGAGGGAGGTTTGTCTGAGGCCAAGTTTTTTTTCTTTCATCTTTAGATCCATATTGTTGAATTCCTGAAGGTGAATATAGGAAAAACGAAGGTGATGGCAAGTGGTAAAGCATGTGGTGAGGTGGAAAGAACTGGGAAGTGGCCGTGTGCTGTGTGCAGGAAGGGTGTCGGAGTGAACCCCATTCAATGTGCAATGTGCGCTGAGTGGGTTCATCAAAAATGTAGTGGTCTGAGAGGGTCATTAACCAACGTGGCAGCTACATTCAAATGTAAGGTGTGCACAGAGGGAGCTGCAGACGGAAGAAATGTTGAGTTGGATCTTGGAGACGGCATGAAGCTGGAAGGTGTGGAAACATTTTGCTACCTCGGAGACATGCTGAATGGAGAAGGTGGATCAGACTCGGCAACGATTGCTAGAGTGAGATGTGCATGGAAGAAGTTTCGGGAACTGAGTGGCGTGCTGATGAGGAGGGGAGTGTCGTTGAAACTGAAGGGAAAGGTGTATGCTGCATGTGTGAGAAGTGTTATGATTTATGGGAGCGAGACATGAGTAATGAACGTAGAGCAGCAACGAAGGTTGGAAAGGGTGGAAATGCGAATGGTTCGGTGGATGTGCGGAGTATCGTTGAGAGAGAGGAAGACAAATGATGAATTGCGAAAGATGATGGGAATAGAGCCTGTGATTGATGCTGTGAAGAGGAACAGGTTGAGATGGTTTGGTCATGTGTTGAAGAAGGATGAAAGTGACTGGTTTAGAAGAGTGATGGAAATGAATGTAGAAGGAAGTAGAGGACGGGGAAGACCGAGAAAGACTTGGCTAAAGATGGTGGAAGAAGAAATGCGGGCAAGGTGGTTAACAAGGGGAGATGCTTAAAATGTGGCAAAATGGAGAATATTGTCATGGGGACCGCAAGGCTAATCCCAACTCTAGCAGGGAAATGGCCTTAAAACGCCTGTTGTTGTTGTTGTTTAGATCCATATTGTTAGCCATAACTTGGCGCATTTCCGATTGGGTTCTGAACATTACAGCCTCTGCCTCTGCCACAGCTCAGAGCGATCACGTGACAATTTTCAAGTTTGCAAGGAAGAAGGCACTGGACCCCAGCCCCATATATACATCACTGCCTGCGCCATTAATTTGCATGTTATCGGTTACCTTTTATGGCTCGCTCAAGATCTTCGTCAGGCTCGCGAGCGAGTTAGCCAATCACCTGGGAGGATGAGGCCACGCCCACGACGTGGGATCAGCAAGACGTCGTTTGTTTGATTGCAGAGTCGTTCAGGATCTTCATCTGGCAGGCGAGCGAGTTTGGTTACCACGTGTAAACGTAAACATAAAAGTGGAAAAAAATTGTATTTGTCTACGAGTTCACACATGGAAGACTGCGTGTCTGGTGTGTTGTGATGATTGTGAGAATATGGATTGATTTTGTGTGTACACCAATACATTTTGTGTGTACACCAATACATTTTATGTGTACACCAATACATTTTATGTGTACACCAATACATTTTATGTGTACACCAATTCATTTTATGTGTACACTTGTGGCGGACACAAAAGCCCACTGGCGTGGTGACATCATTCCACGCACCAAGTGGGCGGTGGCCACGCCCGAGGGGTAGGCGTGGCCTCATGATATACCCCGGGCGACCAGCCCGGAGGAGTACAGTGTTACAGTGTAGTCTTACAATAAAGACGTTTATATGTTACCGCTTGTCCGCTTCCTCCTTGCTCACAAGCAGCGCGCGTAACGCCGCGCTTTACTGGTGACCCTCGACGTTGGATCTGCCGGAGCGATCCTTCCACACGCGACGCCATCGCCATGGCCGCCTTCGTCAAACTTCCGGAATTTTGGGAGGCTCAGGCCGAAGTCTGGTTCGTCCAGGCCGAAGCCCAATTTCAGCTTCGGCACCTCACCGGCGATGACACGCGCTACTGCCACGTCGTCGCCTCCCTCGGGCCCGGCACGGCCGCTCGAGTTGTGTCCGTCCTTCGCCACCCACCGGACGGCCACAAGTACGAGGCACTCAAGCGGCTACTCCTAGCCACGTTCAGCCTCACGGACGACGCACGGGCCGACCGCCTCCTGGATCTCCCCGAGCTCGGTGAGACGCGCCCGTCGGTCCGAATGGACCATATGCTGTCACTGTTGGGCGACGAAGCCCCCGGTTCGCTATTCCGGGCGCTTTTCCGTCGCCAACTTCCAGCGCAGGTTCGCCTCGCGTTGGCCGGGACCGGGCTAACGGAACCCCGAGCATTGGCGGCCGAGGCGGACAAGTACTTCGCCGCTTCGGACACGCGGGCGAGCGTTGGCGTGGCCGTCACGGCCTTCGACACTGCTGTTCCACAGCATCATCTTCTACAGCACGCTGAGTTTCAGCAGCATGCTGATACGCACCTCGTGAACGCCGCCACGCCCCGCCCACCGCCGCGGCGAAAACCGCCACCGCGGGGAAACCCGTCGACTCCAGCGGCCTGGCGGAGCCAGCCGCGCTCCTCCAGCTCCACCACCTGGTGCTGGTTCCACGCCAAGTTCGGCCACGAAGCTCGGCGGTGTCATCCGCCGTGCTCCTTCAACGGGTCGGGAAACGCCCGGGCCGGCGCTCAATTGTGGCGATGAGCGCCGGCCGTTCGAGCAGCCTGCTGTTCATAACGGACACCTTCTCCGGGCGCCGTTACCTGTGCGACACGGGAGCACAGGTGAGTGTCATTCCCGCCGGCACGTCAGACAAGCACGCCGCGGGTGGGGGCCCCGCGCTGCTTGCCGCGAACGGGACGCCCATCCGTACGTGCGGAAAACGCTGCCTCTCTCTGCGGTTTGGAGGGCAGGTTTTCCGATGGACGTTCGTCACCGCCGACGTGCCCATGGCACTGCTTGGCGCGGACTTCCTGTGCGCTAATGGGCTCCTGGTCGACGTCAAGCGCAGACGGCTTGTCCAGGCCGAGACGTTCAGCTCGCTCGCATGTGCGTTGCCCAGCTCAACGAGCGGCTTGCCAAGCGGCTTGCCGAACGATTCGGTTCCGGCCACGTTGGTCTGTACGCTTCCGGCAGCGGACGCATTCACCCGCCTCCTCGCCGGCTTCCCGGCCCTCACGCGGCCCACCTTCTCGGCGGGGGCCGTCAAGCACGGGGTGGCCCATCACATCCCCACCGTCGGGCCACCGGTCTACGCCCGGGCACGCCGCCTCGAGCCGACGAAGCTGGCGGTGGCAAAAGCGGAGTTCGCTACCCTGGAGCGACTCGGCATCGTTCGGCGCTCAGAGAGCGCTTGGGCGTCGCCGCTGCACATCGTGCCGAAGCCCGGCGGGGGATGGCGACCGTGCGGGGACTATCGCCGTCTCAATGACGCCACGACTCCCGACCGCTACCCCGTCCCCCACATTCAGGACTTTTCCGCCCGTTTGGCGGGCAGGTCCTTCTTCTCGAAGGTGGACCTCATACGCGGCTACCATCAGGTCCCCGTCAGGCCGGAGGACGTCCCGAAGACGGCGGTCATCACGCCATTCGGATTCTTCGAGTTCCTGCGCATGCCCTTCGGTCTGAAGAATGCGGCTCAGGCGTTCCAGCGACTGATGGACAGCGTCCTGCGCGACTTGGATTTTGTCTACGTCTACCTGGACGATATCCTCGTCGCCAGCGCGTCCCGCGAAGAGCACCTACGCCACCTCCGCACGCTCTTCGAACGCCTGGGCCAGCATGGCCTGATTGTGAACCCCGCAAAGTGCCGGTTCGGCGCCGCCACAATCGATTTTCTGGGGCACCGTGTCACCAGGCACGGAGCCGTCCCCCTGCCGGCCAAGGTGGAGGCGGTGAAGGGGTTTCCGCGCCCCCGCACGATCAGAGGGCTGCAGGAGTTCCTGGGCATGGTGAACTTTTACCATCGGTTCCTGCCCCGTATCGCCCAGCTCCTGCGCCCCCTGCACGAAGCTCTCCGAGGTAAGCCGGGCAAAGGCGACGTTACCTGGACCGAGCAGATGGACACGGCGTTCACGGGCGCGAAGCTCGCCCTGGCTAACGCCACCATGCTCGCGCACCCGGCGCCTGATGCACCGATCGCCCTCACCACCGATGCCTCGGACTACGCGGTGGGCGCGGTGCACGAGCAATGGGTGCGTGGAGCTTGGCAACCGCTGGCGTTCTTTAGCCGGCAGCTTCGCCCGCCCGAACGCCGTTACAGTACCTTCGACCGCGAGTTGCTCGGACTTCACTTGGCGGTCAGGCACTTCCGCCATCTGCTCGAGGGCCGGGCGTTCACTGCCTTCGTCGACCACAAGCCGCTGATCTTCGCGATGGGCAAGGTCACCGAGCCGTGGTCGGCCCGGCAGCAGCGTCACCTCTCGGCCGTGTCCGAGTACACGACGAACATCCAGCACGTCGCGGGGAAGGACAACCCGGTGGCGGATTGCCTTTCCCGGGCCGTCGCCCACGCAGTCCACCTCGGCATCGACTATGCCCGGATGGCAGCGGACCAGGCCGCTGACCCCGACGTCCAGGCCTTGCGGACCGCCGTCACGGGCCTCCGCGTCACCGAGGTGCCGTTCGACGGCGCGGGCGCGGCCCTCTTGTGCGACGTCTCCCTCGGGCGTCCTCGCCCCATTGTGCCCGCGGGCTGGCAGCGCCAGGTGTTTGACGCCATCCACGGCCTGTCCCACCCGGGCGCGAGGGCCTCCCAAAGGCTGATCGCCGACAAGTTCGTCTGGCATGGCCTCCGGAAGGCCGTCCGCGGCTGGGCCAGGACATGCCTCGCGTGCCAGCGCGCCAAGGTGCACCGGCACACCCAGGCCCCGTTGGCCCCGTTCACGGTGCCGGAACGCCGGTTTGACCACGTCCACGTGGACCTGGTGGGACCTCTGCCCCCCTCGCGGGGTTTCACCCACGTCCTCACCATGGTGGACCGCACCACCCGGTGGCCGGAGGCCGTGCCCTTGGCGTCGACAACGGCGGCCGATGTCGCGCAGGCTTTCATCGCCACCTGGGTCGCCCGGTTCGGCGCCCCCTCAGACATCTCATCCGACCGCGGCCCCCAGTTCACCTCGGAGCTCTGGGGGGCGGTTGCGCAGGGGCTCGGGGTCCGGCTGCACCGAACCACGGCCTACCACCCCCAGGCTAACGGCCTGTGTGAGCGATTTCACCGCTCATTGAAGGCCGCGCTCCGGGCCACCCTCCGCGACGGCGGCTGGGTCGACAGGCTCCCCTGGGTCCTGCTGGGCCTCCGGACGGCGCCCAAGGAGGACCTGCGCGCATCCGCGGCGGAGTTGGTCTTCGGGCAACCGCTGCGGGTGCCGGGCGAGTTCCTCCCCGACTCCACGGCACCATGGTCCGCGGCACAGCAGCGCTCCGCTCTGCAAGAGACCGCCCAGAGGTTCGCCCCGGTGCCAAAGGCATGCCACGGGCACCCACCGACGCACGTCGCCCCGGAGCTTCGCACGGCGGAGTACGTCTTCGTCCGCCACGATGCCCATCGGACACCACTGCGGCCCCCGTACGACGGGCCTTTCCGCGTGCTGGAGACCGGGGCAAAGCACTTCACCCTGGACATCGGCGGTACTCCTGACCGCGTTTCGGTAGACCGCCTCAAGCCGGCCCACCTCGATGTGGACCATCCACCGCCAGTGGCCCGACCCCCACGTCGGGGCCGCCCTCCTGCGGGCGGACCCCCGGCACCGCCCAGCCCCGCCGCCACGCCGCCCCCCGGTCCTGCACCCATCCCAGGAGCAGCCAGGGGCATCCCACCTGGCATCCCTGCACCCCGGACGCCGCCGATCGCCAGGGGGCGCTTCGGCCGGGTCATTCGTCTGCCCCGCAAACTGGCCCTCCAGGTGCGCGGGAATTCTGGGGGGGCGCGTGTGGCGGACACAAAAGCCCACTGGCGTGGTGACATCATTCCACGCACCAAGTGGGCGGTGGCCACGCCCGAGGGGTAGGCGTGGCCTCATGATATACCCCGGGCGACCAGCCCGGAGGAGTACAGTGTTACAGTGTAGTCTTACAATAAAGACGTTTATATGTTACCGCTTGTCCGCTTCCTCCTTGCTCACAAGCAGCGCGCGTAACGCCGCGCTTTACACTAATACATTTTATGTGTACACCAATACATTTTATGTGTACACCAATACATTTTATGTGTACACCAATACATTTTATGTGTACACCAATACATTTTTGAAACTATCATTTTCTGTAAACATCGCCCTTCTTAAATTATAATGCAGGGCTTGGTTTCAGTCTGGGAGGGCGCAGCGAAGCCTCATATAAGAGAGATGCACTGTATAAGACTCACAGGGATCAACTCTATATTAAAGAGAGATGTGTGTCTGCGTGTCGCCATTTCTCCTCGTCTTGCGTCTTCCACTTTGTCAACTCGCATCACTTCACCGACGGGGGACCGAGGCGTAACGCTTGTTGCATTTTACGACACTTTATGGCATTTATGTCCATTTAAGGCACTTTATGCGCATTTACGGCACTTTATGACCATATACGGCACATTGTGGCACTTGTGAGTATTTATTGTTTTGGCACTTTACGGCTTTAGTCATGGGGACCGCAAGGCTAACCCCTGCTCTTGCAGGGAAAATGACCTGAAAATGCCTGTTGTTGTTTGTTCCACTTTACGTCACTTTTTGCCAATTTACGGCACTTGCACACGAACAACTCGGTTTTGTCGATTAAAAATCCATTTGAAGTGCTATGTTGACAATGTTCTTGGTAACATTGTGATGTGAAAATAGTTTTAACTTTTGTTCTAACTGTCGTTTAAACTCGTAGTTATACGTTCGGGCGGTGTATATTTTGCAGCGTCTGCTTCAATGTTCTTTTTTTCTGATGACGACATATGTAATTTTAAAACTACCAAAGTGTGTATGAGGTTTCCCCGTTTCTTAAAATGTATGGTTTGATACGTATAATGCTTTAAAACGGATTTTTTTTTTACCTCAGAAGAAACATCGATATTTACCTCAGATTCTGTCGATCGCGATGTCAGTATTTGATGAACTTAGAAAGACTTACATGATTTCTAAGTGTGACCAGCATGTGCACGGGGTATTTCCCAGAAGAATGAGTGGTCACATTAGCTTGTGCGAGTTGAATTGAGCGAGTTTCACTTGGACGTTTTGGACCACTTTTACATGTTGTATCAGAAGTTATTAAACGAACGTTTTTCATGTGTAAAAATGTTATTTGAAGACACACATACATAAAAAATCACTCACTTGTAGAGAATTGAACAATGAATCCGAAAATGTAAGGGAAATTGACCTGTGATCTACACCGGCCTAGAAAATGGCGGCAACAACCCGATTTTCACCTTCCTGAATCATGTGAAATTGACCATTAGTGAGGCTGTGTAATTTCACATGCGAAAGACATATCGACAAACCTTTCATATATGTTATACTACACTATTAGTGTAGTGTACCTGTCAAATTACATCTTTTTTCCACCACAATGTCCTGAGATATAGGCGTTGCAACATTGTCAAAAATGACTATTTTCAGGTGTGTGGATGTGACATGGTTTTCGTGTGTCAAATTGTTATTTTGAGTCGCACATACTTGCAAATACATTTCCTCGTATGAAATTCAACGCTGAATCCGAAAATGTATTCAGAATTGACCTGTGATGTCCACATGTGCATGGAATGGATGAACTTGTTTTACACGAAAAAACTTTTTAAAAACTTTTTCAAATGAAACACATCATTTTGTAAAGGACATTGGTGTAAGTACGGAAATGTATTTTTTTATTGCCATTACATGTAAATTGACGCAATGAGAGTTAAACAAAGCATGCGGTTTGTGCATTTTCAAACGCCATATGCGGCTAAACGAAAGGACGTAGGACAAAAGCGAAAAAAACAACCCCAAATTAACCAAGAAACGGAATTTTAATTTTCTATGGCTTCGGGAAACCATTTTTGCGTATTTTGAATTTTACAAACAGAGCAGTGAACTCCACTGCGTGATTCAATGCATTTTTTGAGCCAATATTACGTACACATCGACATCGTAAATATCGCATATCGAGACATATGGTTATAAGTTCTCCGTTGCCAATGTTCTTGTTAACATTGTGATGTGAAAATCTTTTCAACTTTTGTTGTAAATGTAGTTAAAAGTCGTGGTTGTTCGTTCGGGCGGTGTATCTTTTGCAGCGTTTGCTTCAATGTTCCTTATTTTTATTTTATTTTATTTTTTTAATAAAGTCATTTTATTAAATTTTAAAACCGCCAAAGTGTGTATGAGGTTTCCCTGTTTCATAATATGTATCCCTTGATACGTATAATGCTTTAAAAGGGTTTTTTTAAACCTCAGATCAGAAGAAATATCGACAATAATAGCCATGAGGACAGTCATATATTAATACATGTGTTTGTATAATTAATATATGTATATGAGGACAGTCATATATTAATATATGTTTGTATAATTAATATATGTATATGAGGACAGTCATATATTAATACATGTGTTCGTATAATTAATATATGTATGTGAGGACAGTTGTAGTGTGGTGCTGCACACACTCAACTCGATTGCCAGAGAGGAAGGCCACAACGCGTAGGTACAAAGAGTCTTTATTCAAAGCTCGTACTTCAGCACTGGGCGGGCTCGAGCGTAGAGCCCGCATATATGTGCCGAGGCCATGCCTAATCCCCGGGCGTGGCCGATCGGTCGAAAGGCGGGGCATGTGCTCTCGCTCCCCGCCTGGACGCTCGCGCCACCCACTGGTGCGTGGAATTATTGCCCCTTGTGCCCGCCACACGCGCCCCCCCAGAATTCCCGCGCACCTGAAGGGTGAGTTTGCGGGGAAGCCGGATGACCCGGCCGAAACGCCCCCTGGCGATGGGTGCAGGGCTGGGGGGTAGCGGGACGGCGGGGCTGGGGTGTGCCGGGGGTCCGACCGCCGGGGGGCGGCCTCGACGCGGAGGCAGAGCTGCTTGCGGGGGGTGGTCCGGATCGAGGTGGGCCGGCTTGAGGCGGTCTACGGAGATGCGATCCGGGGCACCGCCGATGTCGATGGTGAAAAATTTGTCCCCGGTCTCCAGCACGCGGAAGGGCCCGTCGTACGGGGGCCGTAGCGGTGCCAGGTGGGCGTTGTGCCGGATGAAGACGTACTTTGCCGTGCGAAGCTCCGGGGCGACATGGGAAGGCGGGCAACCGTGGTGTGCCGTCGGCACCGGGGCGAACCTCCGGGCGGTCTCCTGAAGGGTGGAGCGCTGTTGCGCCGCGGACCAAGGAGCCGTGGAGTCAGGGATAAATTCACCTGGTACCCGCAGTGGTTGCCCGAAAACCAGCTCCGCCGAGGACGAGCGCAGGACGTCCTTGGGCGCCGTCCTGAGGCCCAGCAGGACCCAGGGGAGTCTGTCGACCTAGCCGCCGTCGCGGAGGTTGGCCCGGAGCGCGGCCTTCATTGAGCGATGAAAGCGCTCGCACAGGCCATTGGCCTGGGGGTGGTGGGCCGTGGTGCGGTGTAGTTTCACCCCGAGCCCTCGCGCCACCGCGGCCCAGAGCTCTGAGGTGAACTGGGGGCCGCGGTCGGACGAGATGTCCGAGGGGGCACCGAACCGGGCAACCCAAGTGGCGGTGAAGGCTTGCGCCACATCAGCCGCAGACGTTGCCGCCAATGGGACGGCCTCCGGCCACCGTGTGGTGCGGTCCACCATGGTGAGGAGGTGGGTGAACCCCCGCGAGGGGGGCAGAGGTCCCACCAAGTCGACGTGCACGTGGTCGAACCGGCGCTCGGGCACCGCAAACGGGGCCAACGGGGCCTGGGTGTGGCGGTGGGCCTTTGCGTGCTGGCACGCGAGGCATGTCCAGGCCCAGTCGCGGACGTCCTTCCGGAGGCCATGCCAGACGAACTTCGCCACGACGAGCTTCTGGGATGCCTTCGTGCCCGGGTGGGACAGGCCGTGGATGGCGTCGAAAACTGGGCGCCGCCAGCCAGCGGGCACGATGGGGCGAGGCCGGCCGAGGGAGACGTCGCATAGGAGGGCCGCGCCCGTGGCGTCGAACGGCACCTCGGTGACGCGGAGGCCCGTGACGGCGGTCCGCAAGGCCTGGACGCCGGGGTCGGCGGTCTGGTCCTCCGCCATCCGGGCATAGTCGACCCCGAGGTGGACCGTGTGCACGACGGACCGGGAAAGGCAATCCACCACCGGGTTGTCTTTACCCGCCACGTGACGGATGTCCGTCGTGTACTCGGACACGGCAGAGAGGTGACGCTGCTGCCGTGCCGACCATGGCTCGGCGACCTTGGCCATCGCGAACACAAGGGGCTTGTGGTCGACGAAAGCCGTGAACGGGCGGCCCTCCAGTAGATGGCGGAAGTGTCGGACCGCCAGGTGGAGCCCGAGCAGCTCGCGGTCGAAGGTGCTATAGCGGCGTTCGTGCGGGCGAAGCTGCCGGCTAAAAAACGCCAGCAGTTGCCAAGCACCACGCACCCAATGCTCGTGCACCGCGCCCACCGCGTAGTCCGACGCGTCGGTGGTGACGGCGATCGGTGCATCGGGCGCCGGGTGCGCCAGCATGGTGGCGTCGGCCAGGGCCAGCTTTGCGCCCACAAACGCCGCGGCCATCGGCTCCGACCAGGCGATGTCACCTTTGCCCGGCTTGCCCCGGAGGGCCTCGTGCAAGGGGCGGAGGAGCTGGGCGACGTGGGGCATGAAGCGGTGGTAAAAATTTACCATGCCCAGGAACTCCTGGAGCCCCTTGATCGTGCGGGGCCGCGGGAAATCCCTGACCGCCTCCACCTTGGCCGGTAAAGGGACGGCCCCGTGCCTGGTGATGCGGTGCCCCAAGGAGTCGATGGTGGCGACGCCAAAACGGCACTTGGCGGGGTTGATGATTAGGCCATGCTGGCCCAGGCGTTCGAAAAGCGTGCGGAGGTGGAGCAGGTGCTCCTCCTGGGACGCGCTCGCTTCTAGGATGTCGTCCAGGTAGACAAAAAGGAAAGGTAAGTCGCGCAAGACGCTGTCCATAAGCCGTTGGAACGCCTGGGCCGCATTCTTCAACCCGAAGGGCATTCTCAGGAACTCGAGGAGGCCGAAAGGGGTGATGACGGCCATCTTCGGGACATCGTCCGGTTGGACGGGGACCTGGTGGTAGCCCCGGATGAGGTCCACCTTGGAAAACACGGTCGTGTTTGCCAACCGGACAGCAAAGTCCTGGATATGCGGGACCGGGTAGCGGTCGGGGGTGGTGGCATCATTGAGCCGGCGGTAGTCCCCATACGGCCGCCATCCTCCGCCGGGCTTCGGCACAATGTGCAGAGGAGAAGCCCAAGCGCTGTTGGAGCGCCGTACAATCCCCAGCCGCTCCAGCATGGCGAACTCCGCTTTCGCCACGGCAAGCTTCGTGGGCTCGAGTTGGCGTGCCCGGGCATAGACCGGCGGCCCGACCGTGGGTATATGGTGCTCCACCCTGTGTTTAACGGCCACCGCTGAGAAGGTGGGCCGCGTGAGAGCCAGGAAACTGGCGAGGAGGCGGGTGAAGTCGTCCGCTGCCGGAAGCGTGCAAACTAAACTTGCCGGACGGAACCTTCCAGCAAGCCGCTTGGCAAGCCGCTCAATAAGCCGCTCAGCGAACAAGCGAGCTAGCTGAAGGTTTCGGCCTGGACGAGCCGTCTGCGCTTCACGTTGACCAACAGCCCATTCGCACATAGGAAGTCCGCACCGAGCAGTGCCATTGGCACGCTGGCGGTCACGAACGGCCATTGAAAACGCTGCCCTCCGAACCGCAGTGAGAGGTAACGCTTCCCGAATGTGCGGATGGGTGTACCGTTGGCGGCAAGCAAAGCGGGGCCCCGGCCCGCGGTTTGCTTGTCGGACGTGGAGGCGGGGAGGACGCTTACCTGTGCTCCTGTGTCGCAAAGAAAACGGCGCCCGGACAAGGTGTCCGTGATGAACAGGAGGCTGCCGAAATGGCCGACGCTCAGGGCCGCTAATGAGCGCCGGCCCGGTCGTTTCCCGACCTGTCAAAAGAGCACGGCGGGCGACACGTTTTAGCCTTGCGGCTGAACCTGGCGTGGTAGTAGCACCAGGTTTGCGGCGGCGGCGGCCGTGGTGGTGGTGGCGGCGGCGGTGGTGGGCGGGGCGCAGCAGCGGCCACGAGGGAAGCCGGGGGTGCTGAAGCCTCTGCCCCGGGATCCACGACGGCAGCACCGTAACCCGACCGCGTGTCGCAGGCCGCGAAAAACTTATCGGCCTCTACGGCCAGGGCACGGGGTTCCTTTATTTTGGAACCGGCCAGCGCGAGGCGTACCTGTAGAGGTAGCTGGCGTAGGAAAAGTGCCCGGAATAAGAAATCCGGGGGCTGGTCTCCAAGCAGCGGCAGCATACAATCCATCCGCACGGATGGTCGTGTGTCGCCGAGTTCGGGAAGGTCCAGGAGGCGGTCGGCCCGTTCGATCTCCGTGAGCCCAAACGTGGCGATGAGGAGACGTTTGAGCGCCTCGTACTTGTTGTCGCCCGGCGGGCGCCGAAGGATGGACACGACTCGGGTGGCAGTGCCGGGCCCGAGGGCGGCGACCACGTGGTCGTACCGGGTCTCGTCCGCCGTTATGCCTCGGAGCTGAAATTGAGCTTCGGCCTGCACAAACCAAACGTCGGCTCGCGCCTGCCAAGACTCCGGGAGTTTGATTGCTACGGCGTTGGTAGCCATGGTGCGTTCGGGGGTCAGCAACGGCTGAACCCAAACGGGGTCACCAGTGTAGTGTGGTGCTGCACACACACAACTCGATTGCCAGAGAGGAAGGCCACAACGCGTAGGTACAAAGAGTCTTTATTCAAAGCTCGTACTTCAGCACTGGGCGGGCTCGATCTTAGAGCCCGCATATATGTGTCGAGGCCACACCTAGTCCCCGGGCGTGGCCGATCGGTCGAAAGGCGGGGCATGTGCTCTCGTTCCCCGCCTGGACGCTCGCGCCACCCACTGGTGCGCGGAATTATTGCCCCTTGTGCCTGCCACACAGTCATATATTAATACATGTGTTCGTATAATTAATGTATGTATGTGAGGGCAGTCATATATTAATACATGTGTTTGTATAATTAATATATGTGTGTGAGGACAGTTGTGTGAGGACAATATATGTGTCAGACCACCAGATTCTTGTACCAGATTCTCGTACTTCAACTGCGTATAAACGCCTACTGGATGGAGTGCTGGAGACAGCCATCGACCGGATGCGGAAGTTTTTTTTTTTTTGGTTTTTTTTGTATGCAAGATCGAGGCTCGTGAAAGAGCGAACATGAATCACACAGAAAGACAAACCGACACATAAAACATATAACATCGGGAGCGGTAGACAAGATGGGGAGAGAGGGGGAAGGACACAAACACAACATTTGAGAGCAGGGACCGAGAGACATGGAGACATCGAGAGATCTGAGAGAGGGCGAGGGCTTTGGGGGGGGGGGGCATGGGAAGGGGGCGGTGGGAGAGGTATAAAACATATGGACACTGCCAGGACTTCCAGGAAAGAAGTTGGAATTTCAAACAAGGTGGATCTGGGGTGAATTAGCGGGGGTAGAAAAGATCAAGGTTTTGGATGGGGGAAGATAAGAGATGGTGGTGAACAGCTGTTTTAAAGACCTGGAGGGAGGAGTGGGATTGAAGGGAGTGAGGGAGTTTGTTCCAGAGGCGGGAGAAAAGAGGATTGAAAGAGTGAAGGTGAGCAGAGAGCCGAGATTTCGGCAGTTTAACCATCAGAGGGTTGCTGGCAGATCTTGTGCGACCTGTAGGAATATTTGGGGGACAGAGCACAGAGAGAGCTGGGGGTGCAAGGCCGGAGAGGAGTCGGTAGAAGACAGAAAGACCACCTACCTGCCTGCGGTGAGTGAGTGAAAGGCCCTCAGAGATAGCTTCATCACGGGAGATTCCAATAATTCTGAAAGCTTTGGTTTCAACAGCGTGAAGCTGAGCTAGGTGTGAGGCAGGAGCACCGGCCCATAGGGGAGAACAGTATTCCATTGAGCTGCGGATGAAAGCCTTGTATGTGGTGAGGAGCTCAGGTGTGCCGAGGAAGGACTTCGCACGACGGAGGATGCCCAGTCGGCGACTGGCTTTGGAGGCCAGCTTGGAAATGTGGTTTTCCCAAGAAAGATCATGGCAGATAGTGAGACCCAAAATCTTGAGCGACAGAACTTCTTGGAGAGGATTGTTGAGAAAGTAGATGGGAGGGTTGTCCAGTCGATCTTTTCGGAGAGACATAGTAAGAGTGTGAGATTTGTCAGGATTGAAAGACATGTTCCACTTGTTTGACCAGTCTGTGATTTTGTCCAGGTCTTCAGAGAGTGAGGAGGCAGCAGACTGCCGATCTGAGGGAAGAGGAATGGAGCGGCAGAGAGTGGAGTCATCAGCAAAGAGATAGAGAGGATTTTCGAGAGAGTCAGAGAGATCATTGATGAAGACCAGAAAAAGCACGGGGCCCAGAACACTGCCTTGGGGAACTCCAGCCTGAACAGGAAGAGGAGATGAGAGAAACCCATTCAGGGCCACACGTTGACGACGACTAGAGAGGAAGTCCGCCAGCCATGTGTGGAGATTTCCATGGATACCAAAGGAGGAGAGTTTGGTGAGCAGAGCGGGGTGCCAGACCGTGTCGAAGGCACGTGATATGTCGAGGGAGACAGCTCTAATTTCCTGTTTGGCATTGAGGACCTCCATCCATTGTTGAGACAGCAGAAGCAGCATGTCCAGAGTAGAGTGACCTGGTCTGAAACCAAATTGATGATCAGAGATCAAGCCATTGGAGAAGAGGAAAGATTTCATATCCGAAGCAATGATGGATTCCATGACTTTGCTGATAATTGGGAGAAGGCTGATTGGTCTGTAGTTGCTAGGATCTGTTTTTGCACCTTTTTTGTGCAAAGCGGTGATGTTGGCTGATTTCCAAGCAGATGGCAGTTGACCTTGAGCAAAAGAGAGGGTGAAGAGAACAGAGAGAGGGTGAGATAGAGCGGCAGAGCAGGATTTTAGGACCCGTGGGCTGATGCCGTCGGGTCCAGTTGCAGAATCAGAGTCGAGGGTTGACAGAAACTTTTCCACCTTGTCAGGAGGAAAGGACACGGACTCCAGGAGCAGCAGGGTACGACTGGGTATGGTGGGTACAGAGAGGGATGGGTTTGGGACACAAGATTTAGAGGCAAACACAGAGTTGAGGCATTCAGCTTTTTCACGTGCGGAGTCAGCTGTGTAGCCGTTTGAGGTAAGGGAGGGGATGGAGGGGGAACAAACACCAGAAACGGATTTGACCAGATGCCACCAGGATTTGGAAGAGGGAGACAGATAAGAGAGTTCGGTCTTGAGAACGGAGAGATATTGTTTCCTGGCTCTCCTGAGGGTGGACACACACTTGTTTCGGGCTTTGTGAAAGGAAATGAGATTTCCTTCCGTTGGATTTGCTTTCCAGGAGACGAAGGCAAGTTGTTTCTGGGCAACAGCCTCACCACAAGATTCCGTGTACCATGGACGGGAGGAAGGGTATGACAACTGAAGACGAGATGGGATAAATCTGTGCATGAGAGAGAGCAATTTACTTTGGAAGAATTCCCAGGATGAGTTGATGTCAGAGGTGGTAGAGATGGGAGACCAGTCCAGATGATTGATGGCTGCTTGAAGACCGTGCCAGTTGGCCTGAGTGAAATGCCAGACTCGTCGACGCTGAGCAGGCTCCCTGAGGATGGTCAGAGAGATGTCCACTTTAACAAGGACATGATCAGATGATCCGATCGGAGCAGAAGAAGAGCAGCAGACATTTTCAGGGAAGTTAGTCATAACCACGTCCAGAAGAGAAGATGCTCCGTTGACTGAGATCCGGGTCGGGAAATTGACAGATTGTGTCAGTCCCAGTGAGTCACAGAAGTCCTTTGCTGAAGAGCCATGGCTGGTGAGAGAGGTACCCACACCCAGCCAACTGGCATGGTGACAATTGAAATCACCACATATGAGGAAGAGAGAGTTGGGATGAGTAGATAGAAGTTGGTCCATATCATCAGACAGCGAGATGTAGATGGAGTCATCACTGTTTGGTGGACGGTACAACACACATATGAACAAGAGGTGGGAGCGAAGGGGAAGCCGTAGCCAGAGGTATTCCTGGGGGTGAGGTGGAGAGAGTGCAGTGCAGGGCGAGTGAGGAAGAGAGTTTTTGATAAAGATAGCAACCCCGCCTCCAGGACGAGGCTCAGGTCTATCATACCGGAGGAGGGAGTAGCCCGGGAGAGATACTATGGAATCAGAGACATTATAAAGGAGGAAAGTTTCTGTTAAGCAGATCACGTGTGGTTTGACAGAAGCAACCTGTATGGAGAGATCAGTTAAGTTTGAACGAAGGCCCCGGATGTTTGAGGTCCATACCGTTAATGAAGAGGAAGGGGGAGCATCAGATACAGAACAAGGGGGAGGAGGGGTAGGGTAAGATGTGGAAGAGGTGGAAGAGATAGGGAGAGCTGTTGAAGGTGTGTCAGAGATTTCAGAATAGCTCGGAGAAAGGGAAGGATGGGGCGGACAAAAGGTTTGATGGTGATTGGGTGAGCCACAATGAGGTGTTATTTGAGGAGGGGGAAGAGCGAGGCAGAAGGTTGGGGGAGATGGAGGTGAGAGTTTGAAGGGGGAAGAAGCGGGGAGGACGCTTTGAGGAGGGGGAGTGAGAGGGGGGAAATTGAGAAGCAATGAGGGTGGGGAGATTTGAAGGGGAGGGGTGAGGGGGGAGTTTGGGAGGGAAGGGACAAGGGGAGGGATTTGAAAGGGATGGGATATGGGGGAGATTTGGAGGGGAGGGGTGAGGCAGGAGTCTAGGAGGGGAGGGGCGAGGGGGCGTCTTGGCGGGGAGGGGTGATGGGGTAGTTTAGGAGGGAGGGGGCATGGGGGGAGATTTGAAAGGGATGGGTGATGGGGAAGATTTGGAGGGGAGGGGTAATGGGGAAGATTTGGAGGGGAGGGGTGAGATTGGATTTTTGAAAGTGTACGATTTATGGGAAACGAACATTTATTGCAAAATGAGTTTCTTGTGACCTTCGAGTCAAAAATACGTTTAAGGACGCTGGATGGAGGATGGAGTGCAGGAGAGTTTAGGGAATGTAGAAAAAAGGCACTATAGGAGATGGATATTTTTTTTGGGATGAATTGATTTGGTGAGCAAGTCGAAAGCAGCCTTTTAAAGAAGAAGAAGAAAAAGGTGTTATAAAATATGACGGAATACATAACTTGAGGGGAAAGTGTAAACATTGAAGGTTAATGAGTGAAAACTATCTGGGGAAATGGGGGAGAAACACGTGGTCGAAGAACGAACGAACGAATAAGAATGAATAAACGAATGAGAACAGAGAAGGAAATGTTTTTTTTTTTTTTTTTTTTTTTTTTTTTTTGAGTTGAGATTTACACAAGGAAGTAGGCTATGGGTGAAAAGCCTGGGAATACAGAGAACGAAAGTTATTGGATCACAAACGACGGACCGCTGAGAGAAAAACAAAGCCTCAAGGTTGTACAGTGCACACTGTACAAGGCCTCAAGACACGACACGGCAAACAGACGATCAATTTATGAAAGATAAACACCGAGAAACAACCAAAGTTGCACACAATAACTTCACACACCGAAAGATAAATACAGTTTCGACAAAATACAATTGTGAACAGACTTAACTTCGAAAAACGTGGAGACCGTGTGGAGCTTCGAAAATCCCTCCCACCGTCTCCGAGATCTCGCGAGATCTCTCAGTTTGCATAAAACAATTGCGAAAAAGTTCAATAGGAGCTTGTTTCACCCGTCGTTCTTTGATTCCTAATCTCATGAAACCTCTCATTAGTAATTAAAATACGTTAAGACCAACCTCGTTATCTTCAACGAAAATCGTCATCAAACACCAGAACCAATTATTATTACGCGTTTCGGACGGTGAAAACGGCGTCAAATATTCGGAAATATCCGAAGTTGAGATGGAATTCACCGAATTAATCACTGCAAGCTAACGTCTTCTGGTGGACGAACCTGCCGTGCCCGGAGAGTCAGAGAACTAGCCCTGGCGCCTGACAGCGACTGAAGTTAGAAGACTACACACTTACTGTGAAAACGTATGTTAAGCCCAGTTAAAAATAGGCCTTAAGCTAGCACATCGTATAGTTACTTCCTTAAGCTTCTTGTGACATTTATTGTATTGTATGCAGGTATTGCCATTGAGGAGGACTGTCTGCTCTTCTCTTTTACCAAGTCTTACCATGTACGGTACCTACTACACCTACCTACTACCAACTACCTACCTACCTACTACCAACTACCTAACCTACTGATGCCATGGTGATGGGTAAAATAGTGGCAAGAGGTATGCAGGTATTGGGGAGGACTGTCTGCTGTTCTCTTTTACCAAGTCTTACCAGGTACGGTACCTACTACACCTACCTACTACCAACTACCTACCTACCTACTACCAACTACCTACCTACCTACTACCAACTACCTAACCTACTGATGCCATGGTGATGGGTAAAATAGTGGCAAGAGGTTTTGGCTTCGCCGGCTCATTGCGGCTTTGCAGTCGGTACTAGTAATAGCCGGCGAAGCCGGTGTTGTCAATAAACGAGTACGTATTATGTTGAAAACCTGATTATGCCTTGGCTCGATAATCCGAAGCGCAGTGGGCGCAGCCATCTTGCGTGGGCGGAAGTATGCATAACAAATTTAAACCGTTCATTAGGAGTTTCTTTCACCCGTTGTCGTTTGATTCACAATCTTATGCACCTCCGATGTATTAATAAAATAATTTAAGACCAACATCGGCCCGCACGGGCCTGGTTATCTTCAACAAAACGCGTCACCAAACACCGGACCCAATGAGAGTCGAGCATTTGCAAAAATATTTCTAAAATGAAAGCGCTCAATGATGGGCGCCATCGACCGGATGCGGAAGTTTGCATAAAACAATTGCGAAAAAGTTCAATAGGAGTTTGTTTCACCCGTCGTTCTTTGATTCATAATCTAATGAAACCTCTCATTAGTAATTAAAATACTGTTGTGGATATGAGAATGTTTTTTTGTTTTGTTGTTGTTGTAGTGTAAATTGTTGTAAAGATCACCCTTTGTAAATGTCATGATCCTTGTAAATACCTCCGTAGTGTAAAGGTAAAAAGGGCGTCTCGGTAATTAGTCCAAAAGCATACACGTCAGCCAATCATAGAATACCCCTGTTCAGTAGTTTATTTCCTTATTATGTGTCTTAGGGTAAGGCTGTGTCTCCCATTAATTTAAATACTCCATTGCACCAAGTGAAATAAGAGTAGATCCCCCTTTCATTTCATTTCAATGGCCAACTGCATTTTGGGCGGTTTTCTTCAACCACCATTGGCCACGAGGCAGGGTTGGGGAAGAAAGGCGGGTCCCCACCTCGTCAGAGAGGGGAGGAGTGAGCCAGCCCCACTCGACCAACCATGAACAAGGGGGTTTGGCTTGAGAGGGCAGAGAGAGAATGTTTGGGGGAGGTTCGCAAAGGTTGAGGGGCGGGGCCTATATAACCCGCAGCGGGGGCGTTCCCAAAAGAGATGCGCTTTTACTGAGAGAGGGAGATAAGTCTGAAAAGAAAGGTCCATGACAAGAGCTGAGTTGGTCATCAGGGGTGGTCAGTGGTTGCGTTGAGTGGTTGCGTTGGTTGCGTTGAGTTGTCGGTGGAGAAAGAGTGGTTGGACCAAGAAAGAGAGAGGAGAGAACCTGTCACGCCAGACCCCCCACCAGCGCGTCGGCTCCGACCGTGATCCAACCCGTGATCCGACCCGTGATCCAACCCGTGATCCGACCCGTGATCCCGTGATCCCGCGCACACGACAGGATCGGTGGCATCAGCGGCCGTCGAGGTCCAGCCCGACGTCCCGTGCGGGATCAAGCTCCAGCCAGCTCCGTGCCGTCCTCCCCCTCCAGCCACACACCTCCTTCCAGCCAATCCACTCTGCAATTCCCCGCGTGAGTCAGTGTCTTTGTTTGTTCTGTCCTGGGTAGTAACTAAGTCTGTATAAGCTAGTATTTTCACTGTGTCACCTGCGTCTTATGTCCCCTGTAAATAATCGTGACTGCTCTTTTTGCTTATGTGTGTAAATAATAATAAATCCCGTTACTCTTCTGTACGTCTTCTTCCTCTTTGCATTCGGTCGCTTTAGAGTTTTCCAGATTGAGTAGCTGTGACGTGATACGTTGGGTGAATCGGGTTTAGTGGGGAACAACTGTTCGGCCGCGGTTATACCTCCGCTCGGTAAAATAACATCCTAATCCGCGGACCGTAACAAATTAGTGTCAGGAGTGGGATTCGAACCTGGGACTAAATTTATTTAGCCCAAATTTTGGAACACCAATTGTGTATTGGCAGCAACAAATTGGTGTCTGGGAGTGAGATACGAGGCCCGAAGCGCGCTTAACGCGCTCAAAATTACGAGCTGCTGGAAAATTGTGTTTTAAAGCAAAACCCGAATTTTGAAATCGCGCCATGGCTGGTCAGGCCATCGGATGCCGGTGGATGAGCTAGAAGAGGGGTTAGGAGTAACCCAGGACCAAATGGAGGGGAGCCAGGAGGAGAACATTGGTAATGTGGTTGCGGAGGTTTCAGACGCGCAAAATGGCGCTCTCGCGCACGAGGTTACGGGCGCGCAAAATGGCGCCTTTGCGCACGCGGTTACAGCGGCACCAAATCTGGCGGCGCCCGTGACCGTAGCAGCACCGGTGAATTGGGACCTCTTTATGATACAAATAAAGGCGCTCATGGTCCAGACAAGTGAAGACCTGAGGAATGAAATGGGGAACCGGATGGATGCTCAGAGTGAGCAAATGAGGGCTCAGAGTGAGCAATTGGGGGTAATGAAGGACGGAGCGAGGGCTGATAGTGAGCGATTGGGGGGCGAAATGGGGGGCAAAATGGGAGAAATGGGGGAACGGCTAGAAGCTAAATTTGAGGGGCTAGACAATAATTTTAAGGGATAAGACAAGAAATTTGAGGGGTTAGACAATGGGATAGAAGGGGTGAAACATGGGTTAACGGGGGTGGAAAATAGGATGGAAGACAAATTGCGGGAAATAGGGGAGCAATCCGCCCGGGAAATCGAACAGATGGGGATCCAGATAGAGGAGGTGAAAATCGGGTTAGAAAGTAAATTGGATGCTCAGAGGGATGAATTGGGACAGATGAGGGTGGCATCTACAAAAGAGATGGAGGAGATGAAAGAGGAGATCCGACGAGGTGTAAGTGAGGAGGTCTCGGGGGTACGCGAGGAGGTAAAGCGAGGCGAAAAGCGTATAGAGAAAGAGGTGAGAAATGGAACGGCTAGGTTACAAGGGGGAATAGAAGATCTGACGGAGGAGGTGGAACAGCTGACGGAGGGACAAAAAGAACTAACGGAGCAGGTTCAAAGGAACACTGCGGTATTAGGAGGGTTGAAAGCGACACAAAGAGACATCAAGGACGACTTAATAGCGACACAGAGGCAATGTCAGATGGTACGTGAGGGACTGACAATGAGGTTGGACGAGGTGACAGAGGTAATGGAGACGAAGGACCGGCAGGTGAGGACGCACATAGAAACGGTCAAAATAGCCTTAGAGGACGAACTTGAGGAGACGCACCGGGAAATAAAAGAGGTGAAGCAAAAATTAGAGGAAGTGGAAGAAGAGGTGAGTGAAATTAAGAAGGGACGGACAGAAACTAAGAGAGAAATACAGGAGGAGGTGATGGAATATGTACAAGGTCGGTGCTCAACTCATAATGATGTGCTCGCTAACCAAATAAAGAGTTTGCAGGTGGCGAAGGAGGTGCGGAGACGAGGTGCCAATGTGAGTGGCGATATATTCAGAAATGTACATGATGTGAGGGGAGCTTCAGTCGGCTTGGGGGTTGATGTGGACCCAGGTGTTCGTGAGAGGCCGTTGGTGAAGTGTGCGACAGGTACGGTGTGCGAAGGAGGAGGTGTGCGAGAATGTCCGACTCTGGGGTGTGTGAGGAAAAAGTGCGCGCCAAGGAGTGAGTGTGCTGTCGAGAGTGAGTCGGTCGTAGCGCGTGTGCGAGGGAGCACATGGAAGCGCGGTGTGGTGAGTGTTACGGAGGAAGTAACGAAAGAGTGTGCGCAAGAGGATGCGTGAGAAAGGTGTGTAACGGACGTGTGCATGGGGAAAGGGTGCGCTGTCAAGAGTGAGGGAGAATGCACGCCTGTGGTGAGTGTTACAGAGGGTGTAACGGGAGAGTGTGCGCAAGAGTGTGCGCGAGAAAGGTGTGTAACGGATGGGTGCAGGAGGAAAGTGCGCTGTCAAGAGTAAGGGAGAATGCACGCCTGTGGTGAGTGTTACAGAGGAAGTAACAGTAACAGAAGAGCAGCAGACATTTGCAGGGAAGTTTGTCATAACCAAGTCCAGAAGAGAAGATACTCCATTGACTGAGATCCGGGTCGGGAAATTGACAGACTGTGTCAGTCCCAATGAGTCACAGAAGTCCTTTGCTGAGGTGCCATGGCTGGTGAGAGAGGAACCCACACCCAGCCAGCTGGCATGATGACAGTTGAAGTCGCCACATAGGAGGAAGAGAGAGTTCGGATGAGTTGATAGACGTTGGTCCATGTTGTCAGACAGCAATATGTAAATGGAGTCATCACTGTTTGGAGGATGGTGCAGAACACATATGAACAAAAGGGGAGAGCGGAGAGGAAGCCGTAGCCAGAGGTACTCCTGGGGGTGGGGTGGAGAGAGGGCAGTGCAAGGAGAGTGAGGAAGAGAGTGTTTGATAAAGACAGCAACCCCACCACCAGGACGAGCCTCAGGTCTATCATACCGGAGTAGGGAGTAACCAGGAAGAGATATTAAGGAATCAGAGACATCTTGAAGGAGGAAAGTTTCTGTTAAGCAGATCAAGTCTGGATTGTGAGAAGCAACCTGAATGGAGAGATCAATCAGGTTTGAGCGAAGGCCCCGGATGTATGAGGTCCATATCGTTAATGAGGAGAGAGGGGGAGCATCGGGTGCAGGAGAGGGGTGGGGTGGGGTAGGGGCAGATGAAGGATGGGCGGGGGAGGTAGGAAGAGCAGTTAATAGTGTGTCAGAGATTACAGAAGAGTTACAAGAAAGGGAAGGATGAGGACGAAAGGTTTGATGATGACGGGATGAGGCACAGTGAGGGGTTCTTTGAGGGGTGGCAGAGGAAAGTAGAAGGTTGGGGGAGGTGGAGGTATGAGATAGAAGGGAGACGAAGCGGGGAGGACGCAGCTTTGAGAAGGGGGTCGGAGGGGAGAGGGATGGTCGGGGGGGGGGGGGGAGAATTGAAGGGAAGGGGTTCGGGGGGAGTTTAGGAGGGGAGGGGCAAGGGGGGAGTTTCTGAGGGGAGGGGCAGGCAAGGGGGAGATTTGGAGGGGAGGGGCAAGGGGGGACTTTAGAAAGTGGATGATTAATGAAAGACGAACATTTATAACAAATTGGGTTTATTGTGATTTTCAAGTTAGCGATCCGTTTAAGAACGATGGAGGAGGGGTGGAATGAATATGAATTTAGAGCATGTTGTGATTTAGAATTATAAGAGATTGAATATTTTTTTGAAGTAGATTGAGTTGGAGAGGAAATTGAAAAGAGCCTTTTAAATAGGAAGAAAAACAGCGTGTTGTAATATACCACTGAATAAAACACTGCAGGGGAAAGTTTAAACATATTGTTACAGACGCGGTGGTGGATGTTAGTTTACCGAGCGGTTTTGGTATGACCACGTCTGCACAAGTTACCCGATTATACCCGAACGTTGACTAATCGCGCTACGCTAGATCAATGAAGGAAAAGACACACGGCTGGGATTAAAATGACGCGACACCAGGGATACGGTTCTCAAGACCTCCGGAGGAGATTATATTAGGGCGGAAGGTCAGATTACAGGGACGAGAGGTACAGCATAGAAAGACAAGCACTTAGACACACTCTTATATTAACCCCAACAGACGACAGATAAACGGGACAAAAGGCTGACTCACACGGGGATTGATGGCCAGGAAAGGCAGAATCGATGGCTCAAGGTGCACTCTTGGCTCAAGGACAGGGTACTGTACGGTCCAGTAGATGCAGGAGGTTTCACAGCGCTCGAGGTGGCGTCTTGTCGTCTCAAGCTGGGGGCGCATCTGACCTCACATCCGGTGAGTCGCTTCGTATATCCGGCGGGGAGTGACACGCCCTCGGCTCGTTAGCTCCGCCTCGTGGAATCGGCACGTTGCTTCTCATTGGGTGCGTGCGGGGGGTTTACCAGGCTCCGCCCTTGACGAGGAGCTGACAGCCAGCCCCTTCGTGGTAACCCCGTGGAGCGCATGGTCATGGCGGCTAACCGAGCTGGTGGGAGGACGCACACTCCCCCCGCGCGCCGTGGTTGTAGTTGTTGTTGTAGCTGTAGTTGTTTGGGGAAGAAGATGGGAGTAGGTAAGGGAAGGTCCTAAACTCACTACTGGTGCCATATAATCACATTCTGGTGCAACGAAGAGTCAGAATTAATGGAAAGGAGTCCTTAACTGACATAGACTAAGAATAACTAGCAAGATGTCCGAAAGTTGTCTACGTGAGATGCGGTGGACCTGGGCACGACATTTAATGGGGGAAAAAGGGGAAGGTCGGCTCTACTGATTGTTGTTTACAGACAATGGGACTAGGGAATGGGGGATTGGGGATAGTTGGGGAGTATTGGGGAAATAGGGGAATATTTACAAGCGGATATGGAGGCCAAATTCCATATTCGCAACATTGCACCCTTCTCTACCCTCGGGGCGTCCCGACCCGATAAATTTTTACCTACTTTAGTGTGGCACGCAATGTAGTTCCCTCTACTATTAACTCTACCCTGAGTGCGACAGTTTTACAGATATTCACAAATGAGTAAATATGTCCCCCTGCGACGTTGCACCCTTCTCCTCACAGAAACACACCCACAGGCTAACCAAATCCGGAAAGAATCCTCAAACTAAACATACAGCCGGTAGGGAGCATTATTTACAAGACTACGCTGCTATTTACACTACGATCCAGGACCTGTTTTTTTTTTTTGGAGGGACACATGCAGATGTTATGCATAGAGAGAGCACGCATGCTAGCATCGATACACCAACCCACGAGTGCTCTGTGGCCTACGGCCTTTAATAATGTGCAGAGCACCTCTTCCAAGCATCAAGCACCACCCCATCACACAGTGAGCACCATCCGGTGCACCAATAAAGTGTCTATAAATCATTGTGTGGTGTCGCAGCCGGCCGATGTTCTGCCGCTGGTCTTGCCTTCGTGTGGTGCACTTGGTGTTCTTACTTCCTTAGAAAAATAAAGAAAGGCGCCAACCGCGTCCATTTCTTTATTGTGGCCGTCAGGGGGCCAACTGTTAGTGGTTCACCTTGTATGGCATAGGTGCCACGTTGACCCATAGGTCCATCCATGGGTGGTGCTTGGCCGCAAAAGAACTGCGGTCCATTGTGGGTGGCCACAAACATTGCGGTCCATATGGTGTATCGATCCAAGCAGCAAGCAGCGAAAGTGCAGGCCCACAACTGCGAAGCCAGCACCTCTCTCTCCTCTCTCTCTACCCCAAAGCCAGATCCTCGGAGGTGGGAGACAAAAGAAGCAGACAAGTGAGTAAGGTGGTAAGGGCGCAAAAGTGCACGCAATGCAAGGTAATGCACACTGGGGGCACATGGGAACCAGGTGAGACAGGTACGTTCCTACCGTACGCCCCCCCCCCCCACCAGGTAACCTACATGGCCCCTCCCTTACCCCTTACTGTATCCACAAAACACGACACTACCCATAAACATCTACTTTACAAATCAACAAACATCCCTACTGTCTTCCCCATTCCTCCCATAAACCAAATTCGTCTTCTCTCCCTCCTAACCAATCAAATTTGCTATTTTCAACTTTCATCAAAATTTGCCATCTCCAACTCAACATCATAATTTGCCATTACCAATTCATCATCAGTCCCTCCTAGGGAGGGAGAGATGGAATCACCCCAATGTCTCATCCACGTCGTGATGCGTCTCACAAATCCTCACAGCAATTCTCATTTCTGCAACACAAACAAAGAAAACACAGGTGTGGAGTCATCATCATCACCACAGGTAAGTGGCTGCGTATGGTGCGACAGGTTCATCAATCCTAACTATTTCCTAAATGACTTTAACAACTTTACACTACCCGGGGTCTTTCTCCGGCCAAACCATTGGCCCTCTTACACTATGGGTTCTAAAAACCAATTCCCATTGGCCAACTGTGGTGCTTTTCAATTTGGGGTCTCACTCCCCCGATTCATCTCCCGGTGCCCTCGCACAATTTCTGGGCTGTGGCGTGTACCTCTCCCAGCGGGTCTACCCACCTGCACACCTCCACCACTGCGGTTGCCTCCGAGCTTACCTGCTCCTTACCCTAACCTAACTACCTGAAGAAGGCCCTCTGGCGCTCTCCCCACTCGGTGCCCTCTCTGGCACTGGGCTGCCCGATCCACACCCGGGATCCTCAGGCACCCACTCACAACTACCGGCTCCCAGAGCCCACCTGCGGCCTCACCTGGCCGACATCCTCACAGTGGTGGAGTGCCCAACCAACTACACACACTAACCGGCTACATGCCCAGCCATTTCCACAACACTAATGCACCCATTCACAACACCATTCTGCAACCGCACCACAAATGCCAATATCCAACCACAATTTACCTGTACCCTCTACCTAACACTTACACTACCCGCCCCGGGTATCCGTGATAGGGGTCCACTCTTCCCCCATCCACACCTTCGCACCATGCACACCACTCCGTACCACTTACTCCAACTCTCTCCACACACCTGTACTGGCACACCTGTGCTCTCACACCTGGTGCCACCTGCACCCTTCTCTCCCCAAGCGCATTCGCGCTGATCCACAACACTCATTACTCACACACTGCTCCACACACCTGTCCAGTTGCACACCTGTGCAATCACACCTGTTCAATTCTCACACACACGGCATCATCTCAGCTAACTACTCCCTTCTGAAACTTGCGCTTCCCAGTCGTCCCTTTAAACTATTGCGCTCCCACGTCATTATCATCCACACTAATCTACCTGCGTCCCCACTACAGGTATCAGTCACTAACTAAACTTAACGTCAAATAATGTCATCTTCGCTAGATCCCTACAATATAACCTAACCCACCCGGGCTAGTTTTCACTGCCATACACCCCATAAACTATTGCTCCTTTGCCCCCATATGGGAAGGGTGGCAGGGATGCCACTCTTACCCACCGGGCCCATCGCTCACTACCAATTTTGCACATCAAATTTCAACAAATTAAAAATTTGCCAATCCTACCCATCATCTGCCAATCACTACTGCCAATCCTTTGCCAATCACCAAATTTTGTTTTTCTCTAATTTTGGGGCCAAAACACTAACCTCATCACCCAGTCTACTCCCTAATGCCTCTCGGTGCGCCAATTCCCGTCCAAAGCCCGGCTTCGTAAAGCCAAGCCATGAATGCGGGTTGTTCTGTGCCAGCGGCTGGATACGTCCCGCATTCGGTGCAGGGAAGGAGGTTTACCCGGGCCGAGATCCCACGCACCATCTCGGCACGGAGCCATCCCATGGCTCGATCTCGACCTGCCGGAATGCCTCAACAAAAAGTGGTCGCCATGACGACCCTTTCTATCGGGCTGCCCGCTCCGCCTAGTGGAGCACGGACGCGGCCGTTCAAAGCGAGGCCCAGCACGCACCGAGGGCCCGATTCGGCTATAAGTCGTTCTAAACTCTACCCCGTCTAACGTCGATGCTTCACCTGGACGCTTACACCCCGCAGCCCGTTCCTTGCTCACACATCCAGCCGTGCCCATGCTCCTCGTACCTTTCCTTACACACCCAGGTACCCTCATTCCACTCACAGCCTTGGTCACACACCTGACCACCGAACACTTTGGCACACATTCGTTGGTAGCACACCTCACCAACACACCTCTTCGCACCCCCTCCTCGGTCACCTCCTCTGTGACAATCACAGGTGTGCCCTCATTCGCACACCCAACCACGTGCCTCACTACCAATTCCAGCGTGCATTCCCACTCACGCTCTACCATTCCAGGTGTGCATCCTTCCATCCCAGGTGTACATCCTCGCTCACCTGTCACAACCAGCTCACTCTCCTCGTCACTCTCACTACTCTCACCTCCATTCTTGACAGCGCACTCACCCTTACTCTTGACAGCGCACTCTTTCCTCATGCACCTGTCCGTCATACACCTTTCTCTCGCACACTCCCCCGTTACACCCTCTGTAACACTCACCACAGGTGGACACTCTTCCTTACTTCTGACAGCGCACTCTTTCCTCATGCACCTGTCCGTCACACACCTTTCTCGCGCACACCTTTCTCGCGCACACTCTCCCGTCACACCCTCTGTAACACTTACCACACCGCGCTTCCATGTGCCCCCTCGCACACGCGCTACGACCGACTCACTCTCGCCAGCACCCTCACTCCTTGGCACGCACTTTTTCCTCACACACCCCAGAGTCGGACTTTCTCGCACACCTCCTTTTTCGCACACCAGACCGGTCGCACACTTCACCCACGGCCTCTCACGAACACCCGGGTCCATCTCGACCCCCAAGCTTCTTAAATCCCCTGGCGCATCATACGCACGACCATATTGGTCACCACTTACACCGGGTCCTCTTTCTCTTCGCTTCTCCTCCATCACCTGCGAATCCCTCATCCGGTTAATGAGCACATCATCACGATCCAAACACAGACTTTGGACCAATTCTTTTATCTCCTCTTTTATCTCTTTCTTATCCCCTCTCCGTCGCTTCTTAATTTCGCTCACCCCTTCTTCCACTTCTTCTAATTTCTGCTTCACCTCTTTTATTCCCCGGTACGTCTCCTCAAGCTCGTCCTCCAAGGCTACCTTGACCGTTTCCATGTGCGTCCTCACCTGCCGGTCCTTCGTCTCCATTACCTCTATCACCTCGTCCAACCTCGTTGTCAGTCCCTCACGTACCATCTGACATTCCCTCTTTGTCGCTATCAAGTCGTTTTTTATGTCGTTTTGTGTCGCTTTTAAACCTCCTAATACCGCAGTGTTCCTTTGAACCTGCTCCACTAACTCCGTTTGTCCCACCGTCAGCTGCTCCACCTCCTGCGTCAGGTCCTCTATGCCCCCTTGTAACTTTACAGTCCCCTTTCTCACCTCCTTCTCCATGTGCTCCTTACAGTGCCTCACCTCCTCGCGCACTCCTCCGACCTCCTCACTCACTCCTCTTCTGATCTCCTCTCCCATCACTTGCATCTCCTGCCCAGATGCCACCCTCATCTGCTCCATTTCCTCCCTGTGAGCATCCAGTTTAGTTTCTACCCCCATTCTGACCCCCTCTATCTGCTGCCCCATTTGGTTAACTTCCCTTTCCGCTTGGTCCCTCATGTCCCTCAATTTGCCTTCCATACTGTTTTCTAACCCCTCTAACCCATTTTTCACTCCCTCTATCTGATTCTCCTGGGCAGCCATTCTATTTTCTACCCCCATTAACCCATTTTTCACTTCTTTTATCCCGTTGTCTAACCCCTCAAATTTGTCGTCTAACTTCCCAAATTTCTTGTCTAATCCCTTAAAATTATTGTCTAACCCCTCACCGGTACCCCTCGCTTCGTCCCTCATTACCCCCATTTGGTTTCCCATTACCCCCATTTGGCCCTCTAATCGCTCCCTATCAGCCCTCAATCCCACAATTTGGTTTCCCAATTGCTGACTATTAGCCCTCATCTCGTCCTTCATTTCTTCACCCGACTTAACCATAAAGGCCTTTATTTGTTCCATAAATAGGCCCCAATCCATCGGCGGCGCTACCACGGTCGCGGGCGCGGTGACCAGCGAGGCGCCATTTTGTGCGTCTGCTACCCTCGCTGCTTCGCTCTCCTCGCGTCCCTCAATTTGGTCCTGGACCGACCCTGCCTCACTCTCCCCTACCGGACCCCAGCTGTCTTGGTCTGCCATAGCGCGACTTTCAAAATTCGGGTTTTTATTTTCGTAAAACAAATTCAAATTTCGCCGTTATAATTTCGCGCGGGAAACGCGCTCCGAATCGATTCTATTACAAATTTGGGCCTAATAAATTTAGTCCCGGGTCCGAATTCCACTCCTCGACACCAATTGTTACCGTACTAACACAATTGGTGTCCAAAATTTGGGCTAAATAAATTTAGTCCCAGGTTCGAATCCCACCTCCTGACTACCAATTGTTACAGACGCGGTGGTGGATGTTAGTTTACCGAGCGGTTTTGGTATGACCACGTCTGCACAAGTTACCCGATTATACCCGAACGTTGACTAATCGCGCTACGCTAGATCAATGAAGGAAAAGACACACGGCTGGGATTAAAATGACGCGACACCAGGGATACGGTTCTCAAGACCTCCGGAGGAGATTATATTAGGGCGGAAGGTCAGATTACAGGGACGAGAGGTACAGCATAGAAAGACAAGCACTTAGACACACTCTTATATTAACCCCAACAGACGACAGATAAACGGGACAAAAGGCTGACTCACACGGGGATTGATGGCCAGGAAAGGCAGAATCGATGGCTCAAGGTGCACTCTTGGCTCAAGGACAGGGTACTGTACGGTCCAGTAGATGCAGGAGGTTTCACAGCGCTCGAGGTGGCGTCTTGTCGTCTCAAGCTGGGGGCGCATCTGACCTCACATCCGGTGAGTCGCTTCGTATATCCGGCGGGGAGTGACACGCCCTCGGCTCGTTAGCTCCGCCTCGTGGAATCGGCACGTTGCTTCTCATTGGGTGCGTGCGGGGGGTTTACCAGGCTCCGCCCTTGACGAGGAGCTGACAGCCAGCCCCTTCGTGGTAACCCCGTGGAGCGCATGGTCATGGCGGCTAACCGAGCTGGTGGGAGGACGCACACTCCCCCCGCGCGCCGTGGTTGTAGTTGTTGTTGTAGCTGTAGTTGTTTGGGGAAGAAGATGGGAGTAGGTAAGGGAAGGTCCTAAACTCACTACTGGTGCCATATAATCACATTCTGGTGCAACGAAGAGTCAGAATTAATGGAAAGGAGTCCTTAACTGACATAGACTAAGAATAACTAGCAAGATGTCCGAAAGTTGTCTACGTGAGATGCGGTGGACCTGGGCACGACATTTAATGGGGGAAAAAGGGGAAGGTCGGCTCTACTGATTGTTGTTTACAGACAATGGGACTAGGGAATGGGGGATTGGGGATAGTTGGGGAGTATTGGGGAAATAGGGGAATATTTACAAGCGGATATGGAGGCCAAATTCCATATTCGCAACAATATGTAAACATATTTAAACAGAACCGCGAAGAACAGTCTAATATTTACACAAAAAAAACCAACGGGGAGAGGAAGCCTAGAGGGACAACCACGAGTCACGTGAACAGGGCAAAATATGTCAGCAAAAAGAACAGGGCAAAACAGATCTGGGGAATGGCGTGAAAATGGGGGTGAAATGGGGGTGAAACACGTGGTCGAAGAACGAACGAACGAAAAGAACAAAGAATTAAATGTTTTTGTTTTTTTTTAGTTAAGATTTTAAACAAGTAAGTATGGGGTGAAAAGACTGGGAAAAAACCGAGAGAACGAGAGTAGCAGGACCACAATCGACAGCTGAGAGAAAACAAAGCCTCCAGGTAGGAAGCTTAAAGAACAACAACAAGGCTGCAATATATCACGGCACGAAATACTCAACCACTCTATACAGGTATGAAAGACTATACAGGAATGCCTCTCGATTCGCTGCGCATCCGGCACACATCGGGACGTCTTCTTCTTCTCCTCGATGTCAAGTGCAGCATCGAACTGTGCGTAAAACAAAATGGCGTGAGTTATTCAAAACTTTTCACTGATTTTCAGCTTTTATTCCACACTTATAGACATTTGGAGACATAGGTATGCTTATATGGAAGGGTTAGTCATAACTACATAGTATCACACATATCTTAGGGCAACAGGAGCAATAGCTGGAGAGAAGTTCCGATTACAAACTTCAGAAATAAGCATTTTAATGATATAGACAACCTTTTTTTTTATTGACTCCGCCCAACCACAATTTTTTCAAACTGGGGCAGATGGCGCGTGATTCTCGAACAGGACGGAGGTATTTTGGTGCATTCCCTTTTTGTTCCCCGTCGCACCGTGGAGCGAAAGGGGGACTATGGTTTTCCCCTCCGTCCGTGTGTGCATCCGCCCATCCGTGCGGACCTGCGTGCGTGCGTAAGCGAAGCACCGAATTCTAATTTGATGTGTGGGTGCAACTAGGCATATGGAAGAACCTTCTTGAAAATTAGGTCGCCACATCAAAATCCAAGATGGCCACCACCATATATATGTCTGAACCTTGTGAGCGGAATATCTTGAAAAATAAATGAACTACTAACTTCTAATCCAGTGTGTGGGTGTATCGGGGCATAAGGAAGAACGCTATTGAAAATTGGGTCGCCACGTCATAATCCAAGATGGCCACCACCATATATATGTCTGAACCTTATGAGCGAAATATCTTGGAAAAATAAACGAACTACTAACTTCTAATCTGGTGTGTGGGTGTATCTATGCATAAGGAAGAACGCGATTGAAAATTGAGTCGCCATGTCAAAATCCAAGATGGCCGCCTTGCATCTTCCACTTTGTCAACTCACCACTTCACCGACAGGGGACCTAGGCGTAACGCTTGTCTGACTTTATTTCTACCTGAAATAGAACCGACATTGAGACCGACATTGAGCCCTGGTGTTGGGCTAGCAGCTAGGGTGCCGGCTTAGGATCCTAGGATCCTGGGTTCGAATCTCGGTCGATCGCCGAATTAATGCCAGGGGGGTTGACTCAGCCTGTCATCCTTCCAAGGTCGGCTAATTGAGTACCAGTTCACTGGTAATTCCCTGTTTGTCGTTGAAGGCGGCAAAAAGGGTTGGCGTCAGGAAGGGCATCCGGCCGTAAAACATTGCTTCAAAAAGGGGACCAAAAAAACAACAACTACCACGGTCCCCGAAAAGGCCAACCCCCGCTTTGCGGGGAAAAATGGCCTCTAAACGGTGGTTAGTAGTATTGAGACCATGACTGGAGTAAGTACACCTAATGTGTGTTGGCGGCCATGTGAATGAGGGACAAATTATGCGGTTTTTTGAAAACGAGTTGGAACCACGATTTATTTAAAATGACTGCTTTTTTATCGAGTTGTTCTAATATAAAATATTCTAATATAAAATATTATAAAATATAAATAGGCTGAGTTAAACGTTTTAATTGAATATACTGTAGCGGCTACCGCTGGGTTTTCACAATCGCCTTGCACCTACCAAGGACGCGGAGCGATCACCATGCCGGGCTCGTCCAGGACGCCCGGGCAGGCCCGCGCTCAACTTGCCAGGCCTCGGCCGGGACGCCTGGGCACGCCCGGCCACGCCCGCTCTCGACTTGCCAGGCCGCCCGGGCTTGCCCGGGCATGCCCGCCCTCGACTTGCCAGGCCGTGGCCAGGACGCCCGGCCACACCCCCTCTCGCCGTTCCCGGGCAAACGCTCCGGGATAATGTGTGTATATATATTGCTGCCCGATAAACGGGCTTTAGAGAGTACCTGAGCTGTTTTGTTTGAATAAAGCAACTCGGACGAATTCCAGCTTTTTGTCGCGTCCATTCTTCCGATCGACGTGGGAGCACTGCTCCTTCATTGGTGACCTACCGACATGGACACGGCAGTTGCCCTCAAACTGCCTACCTTCTGGGAGGCTCACGCGGCGGTTTGGTTCACACAGGCAGACTCCCTGTTCGCCCTGCGAGGCATCACGGCCGACGACACCCGCTTCCACCATGTGGTAGCAGTGCTCGGTTCAGCCACCGCGGCCCGTGCCCTGAGCCTCCTCGAGAGCCCGCCAGCCGCTGACAAATACGGCGCGATTAAAAAGCTCCTCCTCGACGCTTTCGCCCTCCCATCGGCGGAACACGCACGGCGCCTGCTCGACCTGCCCGAGCTCGGCGACACGCGCCCGTCCGAGCGAATGGACGACATGCTTTCGCTGCTCGGCGAGCACTCTCCGGCATTCCTGTTCCGGGAGCTGTTCCTCCGTCAGCTGCCTAGCCCGGTACGCCTCGCCCTGGCAAGCACGACGATCACGGATCCCTGTGCCCTCGCCAGGGAAGCCGACAAGATCTCCGCGGCAGGCCAACGCATTGCAGCAGCGACCTGGGGCCCACCGCCATCCGACGCAACACCCATGGTGCCCGAGCACCCGGCACGGTCGACGACCGAACTGCCGACGCAATCGGCGACCGCTACGCCGAGCCGACCACCTCCAGCACGACGACCGGGGCCTCCACCTGACCAAGCGTGGTGTTACTATCATGCCAGGTTCGGACAGAAGGCCCGGACATGCCGACCCCCGTGCACCTTCGGCAGGCCGGGAAACGGCCGGGCCGGCGTTCATTACCAGCCATGAGCGCCGGCCACACGGGCAAATTACTGTTCATCACGGACAAAGCGTCCGGACGGCGCTTCCTGTGCGACACCGGCGCCCAACTGAGCGTCATACCCACCTCTGACCAGGACAGGCAGTCCGTGGTTTGCGGCCCCTCCTTGGTTGCGGCCAACGGATCGGCCATCCGCACCTTCGGCCCACGCAACGTCACCCTCTGCTTCGGCGGCCAACGCTTTACTTGGACGTTTGTAACCGCAAACGTGCCCATGGCTCTGCTAGGCGCCGACTTCCTCTGCGCACACGGACTGCTGGTGGACGTCCAACGGCGTCGCCTAATCAACGCCGAAACCTTCAGCTCCCTGGTATGCACATTGAGCAGCTCTGCTCCGACCGAGCTGGCATGCGCCCTCCCGGCGGCGAACGAGTTTGCTCGCCTGCTCACGGAGTCCCCGGCCCTCACGCGGCCGACGTTTTCGGCCGTTGCGGTACGACATGGGATCGAGCACCACATACCAACCACGGGCCCGCCGGTCTACGCCAGAGCCCGCCGCCTCGACCCAGCCAAGCTCGCCATGGCCAAAGCCGAGTTCGACGCTTTAGAACACCTCGGCATCGTGCGGCGCTCCGATAGCGCGTGGGCTTCGCCACTACACATCGTCCCAAAGCCAGGGGGCGGCTGGCGCCCATGTGGCGACTACCGCCGTCTTAACGACGCTACCACCCCCGACAGGTATCCGATCCCGCACATCCAAGACTTCTCCGCCCGTCTGGCGGGACGGGTCATTTTCTCAAAAATCGACCTCATACGGGGATATCACCAGGTACCTGTCAGGGCGGCCGACGTCCCTAAAACGGCCGTCATCACGCCGTTCGGCTTATTCGAATTCCTACGGATGCCGTTTGGTCTCAAGAACGCGGCTCAGGCCTTCCAGCGCTTGATGGATGGCGTGCTGCATGACCTGCCGTTCCTCTTCGTTTACCTGGACGACATCCTCGTCACCAGCACGTCCCGGGCCGAGCACCTCCTCCACCTCCGAACACTGTTAAGGCGCCTCAGCGAGCACGGCCTCATCGTCAACCCGGCCAAATGCCACTTCGGCACGACGGCCGTTGATTTTTTGGGCTACCACATCACCAAGAACGGGGCCATGCCACTGCCAACCAAGGTCGAGGCCATCACCACGTTTCCGCGTCCCCGCTCCATAAAGGCCCTGCAGGAATTCCTGGGAATGGTGAATTTCTATCACCGCTTCGTGCCCCGCGCTGCTCAACTCATGCAGCCCCTCTACGAAGCCCTCCGGGGCAAGCCGGCCAAGCACGACATCGTCTGGTCCGCAGCAATGGACGCGGCCTTCCAAAGCTCAAAGCGGGCTCTCGCCGACGCAACACTGCTCGCTCACCTGGTGCTCAACGCTCCCATCGCCCTCACCACGGATGCCTCCGACTACGCGGTGGGCGCCGTACATGAGCAATGGGTGAACGGGGTTTGGCAGCCACTCGCTTTTTTCAGCCGGCAGCTCCGGCCGAACGAGCTCAAATACAGTACGTTTGACCGTGAGCTCCTCGGTCTACACCTGGCCGTTCGCCATTTCCGCCACCTCCTGGAGGGCCGACCCTTAACGGTGTTCGTCGACCACAAGCCGTTGGTTTACGCAATGGCCAAGGTCACGGAGCCGTGGTTGGCCCGCCAACAGCGCCACCTCTCCGCCGTGTTGGAGTTTACCACGGACATCCGGCACGTCGCCGGCAAAAACAACGCCGTGGCCGACTGTCTTTCTCGGGCCAGCGCGAACGCGGTCCACCTCGGCGTGGACTTCGCGCTTATGGCGGCGGACCAAACCACCGACACCACGGTGCAAGCCCTCCGGGTGGCGGACACGGGCCTCCGCCTGGCCGACATCCCCTTCGCGGACACTGTCCTGCTCTGCGACGTCTCCCAAGGCCAGCCTCGCCCCATCGTGCCCGTCACCTGGCAACGCCGCATCTTCGCCTCCCTCCACGACCTTTCCCACCCGGGCCGGAAAACTTCCCAGAAGCTGGTGGCGGCGCGATTCGGCTGGCACGGCCTTCGACGGGACGTCCGCAATTGGACCAGCACCTGCACAGCCTGCCAACAGGCCAAGGTCCACCGACACACCCAGGCCCCGCTGGCACCTTTCACCGTGCCCGAACGACGTTTCGACCACGTCAACGTGGATCTGGTGGGCCCCCTCCCCCCGTCACGGGGGTTCACACACCTGCTCACCATGGTGGACAGGACCACCAGGTGGCCGGAGGCCGTTCCTCTCGTCTCCACCACCACCGCCGACGTGGCGCAGGCTTTCATCGCCACCTGGGTCGCCCGCTTCGGCGCACATCTCGTCAGACCGCGGACCACAGTTCACCTCCGAGCTGTGGGGCACGGTCGCCCGCAACCTGGGGGTCAAGCTCCACCGTACTACGGCCTACCACCCCCAAGCCAACGGGTTATGCGAGCGATTCCACCGCTCCATGAAGGCCGCGCTCATGGCCGGCCTACAGGACGGCGGTTGGGCCGACCGGCTGCCGTGGGTCCTTTTGGGCCTCCGCACGGCCCCCAAGGAGGACCTCCGGGCATCCACCGCCGAGCTTGTCTACGGCCAGGCGCTACGCGTCCCGGGCGAGTTCGTGCCCGACGCTACCAGTCCCTGGTCCGCAGCTCGCCAGCGCTCGGACCTCCAGGAGGCCCCCGACGGTTTGCCCCCGTGCCAACATCCCACCACGGTGACCCCCAGTCCTACGTCCCCCCAGCACTTCGCACAGCGGAGTATGTTTTTGTGCGTCATGACGCACATCGGGGGCCACTCCGGCCGCCGTACGACGGGCCCTTCCGGGTCCTGCGACGGGACGACAAGTCGTTCGTCATCGACATCGGCGGCAGGTCGGACCGGATTGCGGTGGACCGCCTCAAGCCGGCGCACGTGGACATCGACCAACCGCCACGGTGGGCCCTTCCGCCGCGGCGAGGCCGCCCCCCGTCCACGGTGCCCCCCACTCGACCGCCCACCACCACCCCGGACCCCCCCCCCCCTCACGACCCGCCAGGGGTCGCTTCGGCCGGGTCATCAGGACCCCCCTCAAATTGACCCTGCCGGTGAAAGTCGATTCTGGGGGGACGTGTGTAGCGGCTACCGCTGGGTTTTCACAATCGCCTTGCACCTACCAAGGACGCGGAGCGATCACCATGCCGGGCTCGTCCAGGACGCCCGGCCACGCCCGCTCTCGACTTGCCAGGCCGCGTCCGGGACGCCCGGGCTTGCCCCCTCTCGCCGTTCCCGGGCAAACGCTCCGGGATAATGTGTGTATATATATTGCTGCCCGATAAACGGGCTTTAGAGAGTACCTGAGCTGTTTTGTTTGAATAAAGCAACTCGGACGAATTCCAGCTTTCTGTCGCGTCCATTCTTCCGATCGACGTGGGAGCACTGCTCCTTCAATACCCTTTTTTTATTGACTCCCACTAACCACAATTTTTTCAAACTGGGGCAGATAGTGCGTGGTTTTCAAACGAACAGGCCCGAGCTATTTTGGTGGCATTCAAATTTGAGGTGATTTGTTCCTGAAATTTCTGTCAACACTCGACTCCGATTCTGCAACTGGACCTGACGGCATCAGCCCACGGGTCCTAAAATCCTGTTCTTCCGCTCTTTCACTCCCTCTCTCTGTTCTTTTCACCCTCTCTTTTGCTCAAGGTCAACTGCCATCTGCTTGGAAATCAGCCAACATCACCGCTTTGCACAAAAAATGTGCAAAAACAGATCCTAGCAACTACAGACCAATCAGCCTTCTCCCAATTATCAGCAAAGTCATGGAATCCATCATTGCTTCGGATATAAAATCTTTCCTCTTCTCCAATGGCTTGATCTCTGATTATCAATTTGGTTTCAGACCAGGTCACTCTACTCTGGACATGCTGCTTCTGCTGTCTCAACAATGGATGGAGGTCCTCAATGCCAAACAGGAAATTAGAGCTGTCTCCCTCGACATATCACGTGCCTTCGATACGGTCTGGCACCCCGCTCTGCTCACCAAACTCTCCTCCTTTGGTATCCATGGAAATCTCCATGCATGGCTGGCGGACTTCCTCTCTAGTCGTAGTCAACGTGTGGCCCTGAATGGGTTTCTCTCATCTCCTCTTCCTGTTCAGGCTGGAGTTCCCAAAGGCAGTGTTCTGGGCCCTGTGCTTTTTCTGGTCTTCATCAATGATCTCTCTGACTCTCTTGAAAATCCTCTCGATCTCTTTGCTGATGACTCCACTCTCTGCCGCTCCATTCCTCATCCCTCAGATCGGCAGTCTGCAGCCTCCTCACTCTCTGCAGACCTGGACAAAATCACAGACTGGGCAAACAAGTGGAACATGTCTTTCAATCCTGACAAATCTCACACTCTTACGATGTCTCTCCGAAAAGACCGACTGGACAACCCTCCCATCTACTTTCTGAATAATCCTCTCCAAGAAGTTCTGTCACTCAAGCTTTTGTGTCTCACTATCTGCCATGATCTTTCCTGGGAAAACCACATTTCCAAGCTGGCCTCCAAAGCCAGTCGCCGACTGGGCATCCTCCGTCGTGCGAAGTCCTTCCTTGGCACACATGAGCTCCTCACCACATACAAGGCTTTCATCCGCAGCTCAATGGAGTACTGCTCTCCCCTCTGCGCTGGTGCTCCTGCCTCACACCTAGCTCGTCTTCACGCTGTTGAAACCAAAGCGTTCAGAATCATTGGAATCTCCCGCGATGACGCTATCTCCGAGGGCCTTTCACTTAATCACCGCAGGCAGGTTGGTGGTCTTTCCATCTTCTACCGACTCCTTGCTCCCCCAGCTCTCTCTGGGCTCTGTCCCCCAAATATTCCTGCAGGTCGCACAAGATCTGCTTGCAACCCTCTTATGGTTAAACTGCCAAAATCAAGACTCTCTGCTCACCTTCACTCCTTCATTCCTCTTTTCTCCCACCTCTGGACCAAACTCCCTCACTCTCTTCAATCCCACTCCTCCCTCCAGGTCTTTAAAACGGCTGTCCACCACCATCTCTTATCTTCCCCAATCCAAAACCTTGATCTTTTCTACCCCCGCTAATTTCACCACAAATCCACTTTTTTGAGGTGACTTTTGACTTCTTTCCTGGAAGTCCTTGGTGTCCTTGCGTTTTATACCTATCCTGCCTCCCCCGAGGCCCTCTCCCTCCAAAAACATCTCCCGATGTCCCTGCTCTCAAATGTTGTGTTTGTGTGCTTCCTCCCCTTCTCTCCCCATCTTGTCGACCGCTCCCATTTTTATATACTTTGTTTGCTTGTTTGTTTGATTTGTTTGTTTGATAAATGTTAGCTCTTTCACGAGCCTCGACTCTGTATACAAAAAAAAAAAAAAAAAATAGAACCGACATCAAGACCATGACTGGCGTAAGTACAATTACCGTGTGTTGCCGAAAGGACAACAACCCTAACAAGTTACGTGTGTTGCCGGTGTGGCAAAATAAATCCGGCCCCGTATAAACTCTCCCCCCGGCGAATCTGTACCGGTATAAACTCGCGCCCCACCCCCCGGCGGATACGTTTCTCGCCCCCATCAGAATAGAATCGCCCCCCCATTCTCGTTTACATTTCCATTAAATAAAACATATTTGCTGAGCATTTTCTCAACAAATAAGGTCTTTGCGTTTCAATACGCGCATTATTTATCGTATTCTCACAATTGATATAATATACAGAAAGCAAATAAGGCATTGCGTGATTTTTGAATATAAATGATGATTATTTCAGTTGTTTAACATGAACCTGTTACTCCGAATTGAAATATAATTACAATATAATTATCTCAATTATTTAACGCCACAACACCTGTCAATCGAAACAAGGATGTCAATATCTACCTATATGAACTGGACTTTTATTCTCTCTTGCATTGCCGTGTGACACTGCATATAAGAGGACATATACAATTATGCATATACAATTCTACAGGATGTTAGGAAGTGTGTGCGTGTGCCATAGATATGAATTTTTTTCACTATTATATACATGCGACATTTTGAAGCAATTATGGTCCTCAAGATGAATGTTTACATTCGTATGCATTTGTTTATATTTTGATAAATTAACATCAAATATAAATATACATATGGAAATATTGGTTTACAAGAGGGGACGTGATAAAAGTACTCCTAATATTGTTTGGGGGAATTGATTGAGTGCGGACTTACACATTTTCTCAATCTTTTTGAGACATACTTGAACACTTGATATAGTAATTATTGATAGATTTTGACGCTCACGGTGGAAGACGTTACATGTGTTAGACCATGTTTGAAGAAACGACTTGTGTAATCTATAGCTATAGTGTATATTTTCTTTTCTTGAGATTTGATATCAATATCACATTGTTGTAACCATACATCATGATGGCGTAAATCAAAATTTTCGAATAAACCGCGCACGTTATGATGTGCATCAACCATTCATTTTTGTGGTGTTTATTTTTGTGGATGAAATTTCGAAGAAGATGTAAATAAATGAGATTACACAAGTTTGACATACTTGATGAGATGAGATGAAAATTAATAAATTGATGAAATTTCGAAGAAGATGTAAATAAATGAGATTACACAAGTTTGTTTTCTTTACAATGACCAAGTGGTTTTGGTCTCACTCCCAACTCGGAGTTGGCGGTTTTTAATAAAGTTTACGCAAAAGCTAATGGAGATATTTCAAATATTTATAAACACTAGGTGACATTTATTTTAAACTATATTTTATTTTAGAAATTGTCACATTTCAACAATTTACATACTTACGTACATGATTGATAAACAGGAATAGGAATTCTTATGTTATGTTATTTAGCTCTCCCATAACGATACAAATACTGACATACATTATAAAACGTGCGTACATGGAAATTTTAAATATCGATATCAACAGAAGTGGTATTCGTCATATGTTACATATTTAGTACAATACTCAAAATGTGCATATTAATAGTCGTAGTATACAATACAGGGACGCAATATAAATCAAAACGATTAGAATCTAGAATGAGACTCTTTCTGGTTTGAAAACAAGTTTAGATTAATGTTAGATTAGATTTGATTAACTGGTTCGCAGCGCAATGAGTAAGAAAACTACATGCTCAAGAACAAGAAATAAATTCTGATAAACGCACACATTAAGATCTCCGAAACGGATAATCAGTTGATAATCTGGTAATCAATGTCACTTAAAACTGTGCCCCAGCATATGTGCATGAAAGTTTGATGTAGGTGGGAGAGGGGCAGAGGTATTTAAATGACTATCATTTAATTAATCTGACATGCTTAGGGATTTTTTGTATTTCGGTATATAAATATCATTTATATCACTGTCCTCTCATCCTTGCTTGAGAAGTCACTGCTATCACAAGTTATTTCATCACCATGGATGCTCCAGAGGTGACATATCTGACAGACAATCTTGTATCTCATCTCATCCAATCGGCTCATCTGATCATGTGCTTGTTAAAGTGGACATCTCTCTGACCATTCTCAGAGAGCCTCCTCAGCGTCGACGAGTCTGGCATTTCACTCAGGCCAACTGGCACGGTCTTCAAGCAGCCATCAATCATCTGGACTGGTCTCCCATCTCTACCACCTCTGACATCAACTCATCCTGGGAATTCTTCCAAAGTAAATTGCTCTCTCTCTCATGCACAGATTTATCCCATCTCGTCTTCAGTTGTCATACCCTTCCTCCCGTCCATGGTAAACGGAATCTTGTGGTGAGGCTGTTGCCAAGAAACAACTTGCTTTCGTCTCCTGGAAAGCAAATCCAACGGAAGGAAATCTCATTTCCTTTCAACAAGCCCGAAACAAGTGTGTGTCCACCCTCAGGAGAGCCAGGAAACAATATCTCTCCGTTCTCAAGACCGAACTCTCTTATCTGTCTCCCTCTTCCAAATCCTGGAGGCGTCTGGTCAAATCGGTTTCTGGTGTTTGTTCTGCCTCCATCCCCTCCCTCACCTCAAACGGCTACACGGCTGACTCTGCACGTGAAAAAGCTGAATGCCTCAACTCTGTGTTTGCCTCTACATCTTGTGTCCCAAACCCATCCCTCTCTGTACCCACCGTACCCAGTCGTACCCAGCTGCTCCTGGACTCTGTGTCCTTTCCTCCTGACAAGGTGGAAAAGTTTGTCAACCCTCGACTCTGATTCTGCAACTGGACCTGACGGCATCAGCCCACGGGTCCTAAAATCATGTTCTTCCGCTCTTTCACTCCCTCTCTCTGTTCTCTTCACCCTCTCTTTTGCTCAAGGTCATCTGCCATCTGCTTGGAAATCAGCCAACATCACCGCGTTGCACAAAAAAGGTGCAAAATCAGATCCTAGCAACTACAGACCAATCAGCCTTCTACCAATTATCAGCAAAGTCATGGAATCCATCATTGCTTCAGATATGAAATCTTTCCTCTTCTCCAATGGCTTGATCTCTGACCATCAATTTGGTTTCAGACCTGGTCACTCCACTCTGGACATGCTGCTTCTGCTTTCTCAACAAAAGATGGAGGTCCTCAATGCCAAACAGGAAATTAGAGCTGTCTCCCTTGACATATCACGTGCCTTCGATACGGTCTGGCACCCCGCTCTGCTCACCAAACTCTCCTCCTTTGGTATCCATGGAAATCTCCACGCATGGGTGGCGGACTTCCTCTCTCGTCGTAGTCAACGTGTGGCCCTGAATGGGTTTCTCTCATCTCCTCTTCCTGTTCCTGTTCAGGCTGGAGTTCCCCAAGGCAGTGTTCTGGGCCCTGTGCTTTTTCTGGTCTTCATCAATGATCTCTCTGACTCTCTGGAAAATCCTCTCTATCTCTTTGCTGACGACTCCACTCTCTGTCGCTCCATTCCTCATCCCTCAGATCGGCAGTCTGCAGCCTCCTCACTCTCTGCAGACCTGGACAAAATCACAGACTCGGCAAACAAGTGGAACATGTCTTTCAATCCTGACAAATCTCACACTCTTACGATGTCTCTCCGAAAAGACCGACTGGACAACCCTCCCATCCACTTTCTGAATAATCCTCTCCAAGAAGTTCTGTCACTCAAGCGTTTGGGTCTCACTATCTGCCATGATCTTTCCTGGGAAAACCACATTTCAAATCTGGCCTCCAAAGCCAGTCGCTGACTGGGCATCCTCCGTCGTGCGAAGTCCTTCCTTGGCACACCTGAGCTCCTCACCACATACAAGGCTTTCATCCGCAGCTCAATGGAATGCTGCTCTCCCCTCTGGGCTGGTGCTCCTGCCTCACACCTAGCTCGTCTTCACGCTGTTGAAACCAAAGCGTTCAGGATCATTGGAATCTCCCGCGATGAAGCTAACTCCAAGGGCCTTTCACTCACTCACCGCAGGCAGGTTGGTGGTCTTTCCATCTTCTACCGACTCCTCTCTGGCCTTGCCCCCCCCAGCTCTCTCTGGGCTCTGTCCCCCAAATATTCCTACAGGTCGCACAAGATCTGCCTGCAACCCTCTTATGGTTAAACTGCCAAAATCAAGACTGTCTGCTCACCTTCACTCCTTCATTCCTCTTTTCTCCCACCTCTGGAACAAACTCCCTCACTCTCTTCAATCACACTCCACCCTCCAGGTCTTTAAAACAGCTGTTCACCACCATCTCTTATCTTCCCCCATCCAAAACCTTGATCTTTTCTACCCCCGCTAATTTCACCCCAAATCCTACACTTTTTTTGAAATACCAACTTCTGTCCTGGAAGTCCTTGGTGTCCTTGTGTTTTATACCTCTCCCACCCCCCACTCCCCCCCCTCTTCCCATGCCTCCTCCCCCCAAGCCCTCTCCTTCCCTCACTTCTCCCTGCTCTCAAATGTTGTGTTTGTGTGCTTCCCCTTCTCTCCCCATCTTGTCTTCTGCTCCCTCTTTTTATATATTTTGTTTGTCTGGTTGATTTGTTTGTGAAATAAATGTTAGCTCTTTCACGAGCCTCGATTCAGTATCCCAAACAAAAAAAAAACAAACAAAACAAATCTGGCACCAATCCGACTGATTTTGACAAGGAAGATAAGCGGCGGTTAAGAGAGAAGGCAGCGTCTTTTACGACAATTGACAGGGTCCTGTGCCACAAAGGCAAAGATGGCAAGAAGCAGAAGGTTGTCATCGGAGATGATGAGAAGCAGAAAGCCATGGAATCACTTCACTCCGACCTTGTTGGGGGATGCCATTTTGGCCAGAACGCAACTATAGTGAAGATCAGTGAGAGATTTTGGTGGAAGAAGATGACCAACGACATACGTGAATTTTGTAAGAAATGCCAGAGATGTCAAAAAGCGAACACCAACAACAGACCTCATGTTGCTATGTTACACCCTGTTCCGGTAAAAGACCTTTTCCATCGCTGGGGAGTTGACCTTATTGGACCATTGAAGGAGACGGCCGACGAGTTGCCACTGAGTATCTGACCAGATGGGTTGAGGTCGATTCATTAAGCGACAAATATGCTGACAGTGTTCATGCTTTTCTGATGGGACTGGTGTATAGGTTCGGCGCAAGTGTGGTTCTCCTTCACGACCAAGGTCGCGAATTTTGTAACTCTTTGGTGAAGCAATTGTGTGACATCCTTGATCCAGACCAAGCAATGACATCTGCTTATCATCCACAAACGAACGCTTTGACAGAACGTTTCAATCAGACTATGGTAACGCAGCTTATGAAGATGATCAACGACGAATGTGACGATTGGGACAAGTACCTGCAGCCCATTGCATTTGCCTACTGGACAAACCCACAAGCCTCAACGAAGATGTCACCTTTCAAACTCCTCTATGGGCAGAAGGCCCGATTACCTGTTGATCTGCAGACCCCGACTGACGCAGAGGACTCATCGCTGCCGTCACAACCTGATCCAGATACTGTCGCAACCCGGATGAAGCAGTTGGCTGATGCCATTCCACGTCGACGTGATACTGCCCGAAGCAACACTGAACCAGCCCAGGCCAAACAGAAGCAACGTTATGATATCAAGCACAGTGGTCCCATGTTTAAGGTAAACAGGAAGCAATGCATAATTGAAATTTGCAATCTAACTATGTAATCGTCAGTAAGACATTGTGTTGAAATGGAAATCTAGCAACAGATCCGAAGAGAACAGATGAATCTGAACAATTGAGTTATTGCAAATTATATAAATGAAATACAACATGTTTTAACATGTACATCGTGATGAGGTATCCGATTGGTTTGACATCTTGGGCATGCATACGGTAATCTTTCGACACATATTTACATAGATGGGTAACTAATTCTTTTTTTTTCTAGGTCAGCGATCAGGTTGCCTGTGTCAATCGGCGACGAGAGACACGGATGGGTGATAAGCTAGCAGCCCGCTTCCAGGGACCTTATGTCATCCACCAAGTCCTTGGCAAGGGATTGTATATTCTACAGAAGGGGTCCTCTGTTCTGAAGAAGAAGTACAACGCAGCTAACCTGAAGAGATGGTACAATGGAGAAAAAGCAGATGCCACCATCTCTTCCAGTATCCACCAGTCTGCGCCGACTCCTTCTGCACCATCATCTCCATCTGACTCACTGCCATCCTTGACATCTCCGAATCATGGACCGAGTTCACCATCCCAACCATTGGAACCATCCTGCCCAACGACATCACAACCATCCTCCTCATCCGTGCCTTGGAAATTCGCCCGATCCTCACAACAAGTCAATATCACAGACATTGAAGAACGAGAGATCCAGTTTATCCCGACGAATGCCGAGTGGCGAAGATTCAACTGCGAAAAACTGGATATTCCAAAACCACGTGGTCGATGGCCAGTTCGAAAGCCAGGTGTCCTGAATGGCAGTCCCAAAAGAATAGATCCCATAGTTGGTGACGGAAACTGTCTATTTCAGGCCATCTCCAAGGAGATTTGTGGAAGCGAATCCCAACATGGTGTCATCAGATCGAAGGTTGTGGACATTCTCGCTGATGCTAAATATCGACATCACTTTGAAGGATACTCTGGACATCCTGATATGACCCAGTATTTGTCATCCAGTGGTATGGAGAAAAACTCTGTCTGGGAAACTGATGTAGAAATAGTCGCTGCTGCTTCCCTGTTGAATACAGCGATCACCATACACACTGAAGACAGGCATGGCCAAAGAAGATGGATGAGATATGATCCCTTGTGTGTCGTCCCACCTGTGAGTGAAAGTGACTTTACAAGCATGAATTACCCGACCAACTACCATGAACACTTTAATCGCGTTATTGACGTTTAAATTACGGAATCAGTGAAGCATGTGTGAGAATCAGGTGAAAATCATTTGGCAGATGCCAGATATACTTGCATGTACCTACATTAAGGCGACAACTGTACAACAGATATTGTTGTCTTGGTATTTAAGATTTGTACGAGTTTGTCTTACAATTTGCAACTGCGTCTCAAGTCTCCATAAATAATGTAAAGTCAAACCCGTTGACTTGCATATTTCTCAAATTGATTGAAATTGATCATTTTGGTACAAGTATAATACATTGTATATCTGACAGTACCACTTGACAATGGTTATTTCCTATAATTCATATCTTAAAGAGAACCGACCTTTATAGTGACTCTCTTGGTGTTCTGTTTCCATATCAAGATATTTGATGAATGACCGTACTATGTTTATTTTTTATATCTCTGATTTCTTCTGATCATGATTTTATTTTAGAACATATGTTTCTTTACCAGGCAGTGAGAACTATTGAAATATATCGAACTTCTCCGCTATTGTCCTGGCACTGTGCGTCCTATACACATCGGGAAATAAACCACAAGGATGTATAATTATATTTGTTCCATTATTCATTTATACAAGTATATCCGTTGCTATAAAGTGGAAATTAAATAGAACCCATGGGTATCTGGGACATTGAGGCTTGTGAGAAACGTTTGTTTTTTTGTTTAAAAACTACCATTTGCATTTTACACAAATGTTTGACGGTGCAGTCTTTTGAGGAGGATTAAGTGGTCTCGTAAATGTCGATCATTGTTTGGTATTGTTACGGATTCGGGGTCGGCACTCCCCTTATCAAGGGGGGGGGGGGGGTTAATCCCCTTGTCCGTGACTGACCGACCCGAGTCCTTTCGGAGTTATAACGCTCCTTTCGGCCGGTATTAGCCAGGGTGATTGGTCAATGGAGTCCCAAATACCTGCTTACTAACCCGGCCGTAAAGCAGGGAAATAACTCCCGCTCGAACCACGGATATGATGGTAATTGCCGAGCGGTTAGCAATCCGCAGTTTGAGCCGTTAACAAGAAAACTAAACCCGATCCCGAGCGGTTTCCGAATCGTGCCACAGGTACTCAATTGAGAAAAGACGCAAACGATCGAATGGAGGAAACCAGAGTAAGGGAAGAACAAATAAGGGTTTCTTAATTATTTACAAAAAAACCCAAAGAGGAAACGAAAGGAAAATAATGTACAAGAAGAAGAAGAAGACACAGGGCAATCTTAACGATACAGTCTTACTTACAACCCCGGACAAACAGACAGACTCACACGGGATGGTAGTGGTAGGGGAGGAAGGTCCAGGCAGATGGGTCCAGGCAGGTTGGCTCCGTCCAGGCTCCGGGTCCGCGGGCGAAGAACGGCAGGCAGCTTCGCGTGTCGTTGGCGCACGACCGGACCGTACATATGCGAGGGCTGGACTGCTGCGTATGTAATATGTGGGCCAACTCACTCACTCACTCTCACTCTCTCTCTCTCTCTCTCTCTCTCTCTCTCTCTCTCTCTCTCTCTCAAGGTCCATAAAGCGCCTTTCCCACGAGTTCATGAAACAGGAGCCTGCCGAAAGAGGTCGGTGATAAATCGATGGCTCCCTCCGCAGTCCTTTGGAACAAGCGCGTCTCCGATCAATAAGTTCATAAAGCGTCTTTCCCAACGAGTTCGTGAAACAGGAGCCCGCCGAAAGAAGTCCGTTTCGATCAATCCAATCGAGCTCTCCCCGCGCAGTCCATTGCGATCAGCATCCCCCAGCGCAGTCCGTGAGAGGGCTTGGCGCTTGCACTTATATATAACACGCTTCAAAATCAATGTGCGCTTCATAGAGACACGCCCGCCAGTGAGCTCACCTCAGCCCTGGTTGGATAGCGAGGGCTCACCAGCTCCGCCCTTGACAGGGCCACGCCTTATTCTGGGTGCTCCGCCCCCTTCTTCTCCAAGCTTGACCGCGTGCGTAATGGCGTTTGGAGCGAGCGCTAAGGCGGCTGCGGCTGGCAGAGGCGCGTACCACAATTTGGAGAGAGAGACTGGCAAAAATGGACGGAATGGGGCCTATCTTATTTGATTAATGCAACGCAGATTCAACTATTGGGAACACAGCCTTAACTAAAAACAGACTAAGGAAATAACTGCAAGTTCCTATGGTGTCCTACGTGTTGCATATGGACTATCTGGGGTGCGACCTTATTAAATGATGGGATATTTACAAGAGTTATTATTTACAAGTATTTACAAAGTGAGGGGTTCTTAAAACCGCAACACGGCATTCCTCCTTTCCTCCAGGCCCGTCCCGGGCCGAAACAACTAACTTAATGTGACACTTAGGTGTGGTAACCCTCTACTTTTATCCTCACCCTGAGTGCGACAGTTTTAACACTAAGTATGTCCCGCCTGCTGCGTTGCATTCTACCTAACAGACTCATGCCCACAGACTAACCGAATTACGGAATGGTTTTGAAACTACACATAAAGCCGGTGGGGAGCATTATTTACAAGACTACTATTAATTTGATTATTTACAAAACTGCAACCCAGGAGCTGTCTTTTGTGGGAAACAAAAGCAGAACTTTTGATAAGAGGAAAATCATTGCCATGCACTGCACCGATGCACCATACCATATGCACCAAATCATAAAATGCACCAAAAGCACCAAAAAGCACCATCCTGAAAAAATGCACAAAACACACATTTTTAACATAATAAAATGGTGTCTTCTTTCTTCTCTGCTGGGCCGATGGTTCTTGTTGTCTTGCTCTTCATGCTTGATGTTATTTAAGAATAAAAGGCCACAAACTGCGTCCGCTTTTTAAAAATTTCTGGCCAGCAGGGCCAACGTCGGTGGTCCATTGCATGGCATGGATGCCACTTTGAACACAGTGGTCCGCAACCAGACACCTCTGGCGACAATGGTCGGTCCCAGCAGAGACGCCAGGCCACAGAACGTGTGGTCCATAAGGTGGTGCTATGCCACAGAACGTGTGGTCCATATGGTGCATCAGTGCAGGCCGGAGGCAGCGGAGGTGCGGGCACACACTGCGGCACCTGCACACTCCCCTCGGACACAAAAGAACATGGCCCATGAGTGGGGAAGGAAGGACAAGCGGATCAGCGGGGCAAGGGCGCAAGGGTACACATCATACAAAGTAATGCAACATGAAGGGCGCTGGAGACTGAGCGGAGAAAGCTCGTCCCTAGCGTACGTCCCCCCCATGTCACCTAACCTACCCTTGCTCCTACTCCGTGTATTTACACAATTTCCAACTTTACAGATTTGTCGCTACGTCTTGTCCTTCCCATTCCCTCTGTGCCAAATTCGTCATCAATCCCTCCGAAGGAGGAAGAGATGGAATACAAACAATGTCCCCCCACGTCGAGATCCGTCTCACATTCCCAACATTTGCAAAATCATGGTGTGGGGTCATATCACCCAGATGAGTGGATGCGGATGGTGCGAAGAGATTTTCTCCTAACTACCTTCTAAATGACATTAACACACTTTACACTACCCGGGGTCTTTCCATGCAAAACCATTGGCCACTTTACTCTATGCGGTTCTAAAAACCAATTCCCATTAACTACTGTGGTGCTCACCAATTTGGGGTCTCACTCCCCCAATTTTTTCCCCCTGTGCCCTCGCACAATTTCAGGGCTGGGTCGTGTGGCTCACCAGCAGGTCCGCTCACCTGCACACCTCCGCCACTGTACGTCGCCACCCGAGCTTACCTGCTCCTCACCCTAACCTACCTGGGGAAGGCCCTCCCTGGCACCTACCCCCTCGATGCCCTCTGTGGCACTGGGCTACCCGGGTCCTTTCCCTAGGATCCTCGGGCCCCGCTGAACTCTACACAACTCTACCTGGCTCCCAGAGCCTACCTGCGGCCTCACCTGGCCAACAGACTAACAGTGGCGGCGTGCCCATTTAACCATTCCTCTAACAGGCCATACGCCCAGCCATTCCATTTCACTTATGCACCCAATCACACACTTCATTACTACGACACGCACCACAGATGTCAATATCCAACCACAATTTACCTACTCCCTCTACCTACTGTTAAACTACCCTCACCGGGTGTTGGTGAAGGGGTCCATCCTTCCCCCATCCACTCTTTCGCACCATACACTCCACTCCACATATTCCACAATACTCACTCCACACCATTCATTCCAGACCATCTATTCCATACAACCATTCTCCATACACCTGTACTTCACTTGCACACCTTGCAAGTCAATCACTCAATGCACAATCACACACGTCCTCGATACTCTGCTCAATACACTTTCACTTCTCCACACACACACATCTCTCTCGAGCATTGCCTCATTTCATCACCAGCACTACAAGGAATCTCATACGCAATGCCTCATTTCATCCTGCTCACCACAAACACACTGCATCATCTAATCTACCTGGTTTTCCCGCTAACTTAGTGCTCCCCGTCATCCCATTAAACTATGCACAATTGCACATCCCACGTCATTATCAACCAACTAATCTGTCTACGGCCCCTCTACCGGTATCAAAGTCACTACTTAATTCTAAAGTCACCTATGGTCATCTCTAGGTCCCTATACCTTTATCCAAGCCCTCACTGGCTAGGTTGTACAGCCAATCCCCATAAAACTATAGCTCATGTGCCCAAATAAGTAATGTGAATGGTAAAACTACCATCCATCACTATCGCCATTACTACTACTACTCCGTCCACAATCTTGAGCCTCTCGTGCGGGAATGCATTGTTATTACAGCTCGGCTTCGCAAAGCCGGCTATCCGTGTGGATGGTCAGTCTCCTGTAGGTTGGGTCCGTCCGGCATTTACGATTCTGGGGAGGAGGTTTTGTCGGACCAAGGCTCCAAGCACCATCCCTACGCAGGGCCTTGCGCTCCCAAGCGCGTTTGCCCAGCCTTCCCCGGCCGAAGCGCCGCCACCACATGGGGGCGACGCTCCGAACCCTTCTCCTTCCCCTCGAACCGGGCCGACCGCCTTGCCTGGCAAAGCGCGGTACCGACCGTACAGGGCGGGGTCCGGCCCGAATCGTGCACAACGCTCCGTGCAGGAGTGACGCGGCTACGATCCCGGCCGGCCCCCGCAACACACAAAGCGCACCACGCCCCGAGAGCTCGCATCCGCTACCTGTCAGCCTAAACGCTGTCCCGGTTAACGTCGATGCCTTGCTCGCAAACTCACATCTACACGTGACTCTTCCCATACTCACACATTCAGGTCCTGTAGCATTCAATGCTACAGGATACACTCCATGCATTCCATGCATTCCTCTCGCGCACATTCTTGCGCATTCATTCTCCTCGCACACTCTGTTATCACACACTTTGTAACACACCTCTCTCGCGCACCGTCTTGCGCACTCTCCCTTGGTATGTACTCCGTACCACTCATGGGGGTGCACTCTTGCATCCACCGACTCAGCGCACACCTCCCCACGGGTGTGCAATCCCCTATCGCACACCCAATCACGTGCTCCACCACCAACTCAGGTGTGCATTCTCGCACACTCGCCACAACCAACTCACACTCCGTGTCACTCTCACCCTCACACATACACTCCCTTGTGCACTCTTCCACGCACTCGGTAACACATTCGCGCTCCGGCGCCATTCGCACACGCGCACCATTTCTACTCATACATCTCACTACGGACCTTCCACAAGCGCCCGAGGGCCGTCTCGATCCCAACCGCGCGAAAAACCCTCTCGCGCCAAACACTTTTCCGCAAAACCTCTTCGCACCATGTACAGCCCAGCTTACCTTGGCGCTTCTTCTTCTTCGCTTCTCCACCACCTGCAAACTTTCCATTTGGTTAAGCACGGCATCACGATGTGGATACAGACTTTGCACATATTCCATTTCTTTCGTCAACGATAATGCCTGTATGCCTGCCGTCTCTCCAATTTCCACCATTGCTTCGATTTGATTTTTTTTCTCTTTAATTTCAATGTCTTTTCCCTCGAAGACCGCTGGCGCTAATAAAAAATTTTCTTCTACTTCGGCGGTCGCCGGCTTCCCCATACGACCCATACAAAAAAACCCTTCCCCATACTTCCCCACCGGTCGCGATTTCTATCCCGGTCCACGTAACTTTGCCCTTCTCAACTTCGCTCAACCCGCGCTCCTCTGGTCGCGCTACCTCGTCGTGTACAAATGCGACTCTCCCGCCCGACATGCGGTCTATGGTCTCCCCCATTCTTTCTTTCTATACTGTCACCCATTCTGTTTCCAAACCCTTCAATTTGATTTCCCAATTGCTTATTGTACTTTTGCATTATTTGTTCCCTTTTCCTGGTGGTTCTCTCAAACATTTTTTCCATTCCCGCCATCATTTGCATCATGAAGGCTTGCATGTCGCCCACCCCCATTTGCGCAGCGGGCGCGGCCCTCGTCGCCATGTGCGAGGCGCTGCCATGTTGTGCGCCTGCAACCCCCTCTACCACACCATCATCAATCCCCTCTTCCATTACTCCCACTTCCTCCCTGGGGTCCTGGTTTGATTCTCCCCCTTCTTCTACCTCCTCATTTCCCCCCACCGGCATCCGATCGCCTTGATCATCCATGGCACGATTTTAATTTGGATGTTATAATAAAATTTTGGCCACTCCAAATTTTGACCACATTTTTCAGATGATATAAAAATTTGGTTCGGGTCCAATCCCACTCCGGACACCAATTGTTGCGGATTCGGGGTCGGTGCTCCACTTGCTTGTCCGTGACTGACCGACCCGTCCTTTAGGAGTTATAACGCTCCTTCCGGCCGGTATTAGCCAGGGTGATTGGTCAATGGAGTCCCAAATACCTGCTTACTAACCCGGCCGTAAAGCAGGGAAATAACTCCCGCTCGAACCACGGATATGATGGTCATTGCCGAGTGGTTAGCAATCCGCGGTTTGAGCCGTTAACAAGAAAACTAAACCCGATCCTGAGCGGTTTCCGAATCGTGCCACAGGTACTCAATGGAGAAAAGACGCAAACGATTGAATAGAGGAAACCAGAGTAAGGGAAGAACAAATAAGGGTTTCTTAATTATTTACAAAAAAACCCAAAGAGGAAACGAAAGGAAAATAATGTACAAGAAGAAGAAGAAGACACAGGGCAATCTTAACGATACAGTCTTACTTACAACCCCGGACAAACAGACAGACTCACACGGGATGGTAGTGGTAGGGGAGGAAGGTCCAGGCAGATGGGTCCAGGCAGGTTGGCTCCGTCCAGGCTCCGGGTCTGCGGGCGAAGAACGGCAGGCAGCTTCGCGTGTCGTTGGCGCATGACCGGACCGTACATATGCGAGGGCTGGACTGCTGCGTACGTAATATGTGGGCCAACTCTCTCTCTCTCTCTCAATCACTCAAGGTCCATAAAGCGCCTTTCCCACGAGTTCATGAAACAGGAGCCTGCCGAAAGAGGTCCGTGATAATCGATGGCTCCCTGCGCAGTCCTTTGGAACAAGCGCGCCTCCTGATCAATAAGTTCATAAAGCGCCTTTCCCAATGAGTTCGTGAAACAGGAGCCCGCCGAAAGAAGTCCGTTTAGATCAATCCAATCGAGCTCTCCCAGCGCAGTCCGTTGCGATCAGCATCCCCCAGCGCAGTCTGTGAGAGGGCTTGGCGCTTGTGCTTATATATAACGCGCTTCAAAATCAATGCGCGCTTCATAGAGGCCATTTTAAGGCCATTTTCCCTGCAAGAGCGGGGGTTAGCCTTGCGGTCCCCATGACAATCTTCTCCATTTTGCCCTATTTTCTGCATCTCCCCTTGTTAACCCCCTTGCCCGCATTTCTTCTTCGACCATCTTCAGCTAAGTCTTTCTCAGGCTTCCCCGTCCTCTTCTTCCTTCCACATTCATTGCCATCACTCTTCTCAACCAGTCACTTTCATCCTTCCTCAACACATGACCAAACCATCTCAAACTGTTTCTCTTCACAGCATCCATCACAGGCTCTATTCCCATTATCTTTTGCAATTCATCATTTGGCTTCCTCTCTCTCAACGATACTCCACACATCCACCGAACCATTCGCATTTCCACCCTTTCCAGCCTTTGTTGTTGCTCTACGTTCATTACCCATGTCTCGCTCCCATAAATCATAACACTTCTCACACATGCAGCATACACCTTTCCCTTCAGCATCAACGACACTCCCCTCCTCGTCAGCACGCCACTCAGTTCCCGAAAATTCTTCCATGCACATCTCACTCCAGCAACCGTTGCCGAGTCTGATCCACCTTCTCCATTCAGCACGTCTCCGAGGTAACAAAATGTTTTCACACCTTCCAGCTTCACGCCGTCTCCAAGATCCAACTCAACATTTCCTCCATCTGCAGCTCCCTCTGTGCACACCTTACACTTGAATGTAGCTGCCACACTGGTTAATGACCCTCAAACCACTACATTTTTGATGAACCCACTCAGCGCACATTGTACATTGAATTGAGTTCACTCCGACACCCTTCCTCCACATAGCACATGGCCACTTCCCAGTTCTATCCACCTCACCACATGCTTTACCACTTGCCATCACCTTTGTTTTTCCGATGTTCAGCTTCAGACCTTTCCTCTCCATACATTCCTTCCACTTGTTCATCTTCTCCTTCAGTCCATCCATACTTTCTGCAATCAACACCAGATCATCTGCATACAACAACTCCCACGGTAAACCCTCCTTTACGATCTGAGCCAGCACCTCCATCACAGCTACAAATAGTCGTGGACTTAGTACCGACCCCTGATGCACTCCCACCTTCACCTCAAACTCACCACTGTTCCCGTCCTTCGTCCTTGCAGCTGTGCGCGCTCTTTTGTACATTTTGTACTCAAGGCGACTGGGAAATCCAACGGCGCCCTCCAGGCGACTGGGAAATCACACCCTCCAACTTTTCGACTGAGCTCTTGAAAGTTTAGCACCCTCTCCAAACATACATTACCTGGGTGTCATTACCTTGGCCACCCAAGGTGGATGGAGGTTATGTTTTCAACCCTGTCTGTCTGTCTTTGTTTGTGAGCAGGATATCTCAAAAAGTTATGGATGGATTCAGATGAAATTTTGTGGACGGCTTCAGATGAAATTTTGTGGATGGCTTGGGTTTGTGAAAAGGACGAAATGATTCGATTTTGGTGAAGATCCGAATCCAGATCCGGCTACTATAATTAGTTTTTTGTTGAGTGATTCATCAACATTAATTAATTTTAATTAATAATGCAATTTTAATTAATAATTAACAACATTAATTTAATTAAGTCACACCAGAGACTTTAAAAATGGTACATGCTGCTTCCTTGCTTGAAAATGAAACAGCATGGATAATACCCCATCGGTAGCCTTCATATGGGGAGGAGGAAATTCCTCTTGAGGAAATGCAGTGAGAAAAGCGGCGCCATTGTTATGACGTCGCTGGTACCCAGAGTATCCCGGGAAATAACAGTAGTGACGCCACTTCCGCCAAGCTCTGTGTGTGTGTCTGTGTGTGTGTGTGTGTTCGTGTGTTTGTGAACAAGATATCTGGAAAAGTTCTGAACAGATTTGGATGAAAGTTGGTGGGATGATTCCCTTTGGGATAAGGAAGAATTGATTAGTTTTTGGTGAAGCTCAGGATATTATTCTGGATACAGGAATTTTTTGGGGGAATTTTTTTTCTGTTTTACTGCATCAAAGCTTTTATTCTTATTCTTAAATGATGTTTTTCTCCTCTAATTCCGCGATATATCAAAATTAATTCTCTGACAGTTAGGGCCTACTTTCTTTTTAATTTATTGTTTTGGGGAGAGGGGATGTTAAACAAAACGTATTATTCCAACTTGACCCATGGCGGGCATATGCGCTCTACTGAGTGGTGTTCTAGTTTCGTAATGTTTTTCGTTTTTATTTTCATAATCATTTAATGAACGTTTCATGTTTAATGAACTTTTAATGTTCAATGAACGTTTAATGAGCATAAGAATGAGCATAATGATCATTAAATGAATGAATGTAATGAATAACTCGATGCGAAGCGAAAGACGCCTCAGAGCAGTCACATTCACAATCGCCATGTCGTATGTACTCCCGATACGTGTTTCCTTCATTGTAAAAACTACCAAGTCAACAGTTGAAAGGATTTTGAGCCGATAGGTGTTACGGCCTTGGCAAGATCGATGGAGACAGCGATCTGTTAGCTTATACACTGCCCAAATAGCGATGTGGTATTCTTTCATGTCGAGATTAAACCCATGTCGTTTGAACTTTGGCCGAGGTCATTATTTACTTTCAATGATGTTTATATACAAATCAAAAAGATAATTGGTTTTGGGTCGTCCTTTCTGCATATCTCGTGGGATTGTGAGTTAGAGAGCCGGCCTTGATGGCGATGAGGGGGTTGGCATTCTCTCAAGCAGGGATTCAACCCATGTCCTTATAAAAGGTCTTTGTCCGAGGTTACCGAGTCCGATCGGTGCAGCCGAGCAGCGATCGGTGCAGCCGTTTCTGCGGCACCCGGGAAAATAACGTTATGCGGGAGTCCAAACCTGAAAATGCTGGAGGCCAAGGCTGAAATTGGAAAAACAATATACCCTATTTTACTCCAGGAGATCCCAGGATTACCCACACAAAATATCGTTGCGATCTGTTCAGCCGTTTTTGCAGTACCTTCGAACGGACGGACGGATGGACAGATGGACGGACATTTGGTGAATTATAGTAAGATTAATATTGTTTTGTAATAACATTAATATTATGCTATAATTAGTTTTGTGAGCATCCTTGCAAAAACGCCATGATAAAGCTATCTTTTCGTGGATATACACCTCAACATGCAACCCCGTTGGTGGGTAAAGCCCCCGTGGGGAGGTGGTCCCCATCAGCAGGACCCTGCGTCACTCCTATTTGCCTCTCCACAGCCCCGATTGCCGCCATCAGCGAAAGCAGTGCCGCTATGACGTCATCGCGACTGAGGTCACCGCACCTGCCCACTGAAGTGAAAATATAGAGAATGACCATTGCCATTCACACCACACAGGTGGAGATGTAGCTACCGGGCGCCATCTTCGTTGGCACTCCATGCTGGGCGATGGTGATTTCCGTCATGCGTTTGCACGTAATTCAGAGCGAAAAGCGATTGCGTTTTTTCACCTTTTATGCGATCGTTTTTCAATAGGAAACCTATCACAGTTACTACACCGCTTTCCTTTATCCTTTTCTTTTCACAAAAAAACGTTTTTGAAAAAACGTGAAACGTCTTTCCACAACCAATTTCCGTAACCAATTTGGAGCAGTTTATTGCCGCACAAAATGGCATTTTAACAGTTGTCTGGCTTTTAAAATCTGGGACACGTTCAAAAAAAACGAGATCCGCGAAGCGAGTCGGTGGAGTCGTGTTAACCAAGATGGCGACACGGCGGCTTCACTTTTCACGGAGTATGAGCGTTCTATATATTTTCAATTCAGTGTCAGGGACGTCTCCCCGATTGCAGTAAAACACAATATGTTACATTCTCCTTGTTGTTCATATTTACCTTTGATATTTAATCTCAGCAATATAATATTTGTTTGAAGGGAAAGATGAACAAGAAAAGATGAATCAGGGCCAGCTTCCGGTTGTTGTTGTTATTGTTATTTTTCTTACTACAGCGAGATCGAATAAAGTGAGACTTGGCACGGTGATGGCGTCTGGTTCCTGCTTGTGATCACCACGGTGGGTGTTATTAATTTTTTATTAACTATTAAGTAAATAATGACTGACCGTTATATTCACCAGAAACCTCGAAAATCAAGATTGTGCTACGTTTTGTGACGTCACATTCTGTAAACGGCAAATACCGATTTCCGTGGACCATCTGTGAACGCATAAAGTTGGTTTTGTGACGTCAGAGGCCACAGCTCCAGTAGTTTCGTGCATGGTGGACGCATCGGTTTGGTTCCCCCAGTGTGCAAACGCTTTGTGGTTGTTGTTTGTATTATTAGCCGGCTGTCTCACGTCGAAACATTTGTTCTTCGTCAAGATGTTTGCTGTTCCCGCAAAGAAGCCCTTGACCTTTGTTGATTGGCTTTCCAGCTTCTTTTACACTCCTCCGGTGAAGGTAAACGATAATTACCATGTTTGGGTTCCACGTGCTCCTTAAACACCATTTTACATTCCTTGAGGGAATATTTCCCTGATACCGGATCAATGATGTGAACACATCGAATATTGGAGAAAAATATGAAACACGATGGAATAATATTTACCGATATGAACAGTGATGTGGCTTTCATTTAAATTCGACAAATACTGTTTAGATTTTGATGATTTGCGTGTGATGTGATTTAACGGATGTTTATATAAATCGTTTAAAATAAAAAAACCCTTCAATTTCTTATATTTTGCCTTTTCATTTGGGCTTCAAATTTGGGCAATGTGCTCTCCAATATTCGATGTGTTCATGGTTTGAATTACGTTTGGTAACGTTAGTGACGATGTTGTGACGATGTTTGTGTTCACGGTAGTGTTTGTGACGGTGTGAACGTAATTACTCCTGCCAGGGAGTAATGCATTCGATCGTGTGTTCGTGTGTTCGTGTGTTTGTGAACAAGATATCTGGAAAAGTTGTGAACGGATTTGGATGAAAGTTGGTGGGATGATTTCCCCTGGGATAAGGAAGAATTTTTTTTTTTTTTTTTTTTTTTTTTTTTTTGTATACAAGATCGAGGCTCGTGAAAGAGCTAACATTAATCACACAAAAAGACAAACCGACACACAAAACACAAAAAACAAGGGGAGCGGTAGAGACAAGATGGGGAGAGAGGGGGAAGGACACAAAAGAGAGGGGGAAGGACACAAACACATTTGAGAGCAGGGACATCGGGAGGACTTGGGGGGAGGTGGGAGAGGATTAAAACATATGAACACTGCAAGGACTCTGGGGTGAATTACCGGGGGTAGAAAAGATCAAGGTTTTCGATGGGGGAAGATTAGAGATGGTGGTGAACAGCTGTTTTAAAGACCTGGAGGGAGGAGTGGGATTGAAGGGAGTGGGGGAGTTTGTTCCAGAGGCGGGAGAAAAGGGGAATGAAAGCGTGAAGGTGAGCAGAGAGCCTAGACTTTGGCAGTTTAACCAGAAGAGGGTTGCAGGCAGATCTTGTGCGACCTGAAGGAATATTGGGGGGACAGAGCACAGAGAGAGCTGGGGGAGCAAGGCCGGAGAGGAGTCGGTAGAAGACAGAAAGACCACCAACCTGCCTGCGGTGAGTGAGTGAAAGGCCCTCGGCGTTGACTACATCGCAGGAGATTCCAATGATTCTGAAAGCTTTGGCCTCAACAGCGTGAAGCTGAGCAAGGTGTGAGGCAGGAGCACCAGCCCAGAGGGGGGAACAGTATTCCATTGAGCTGCGGATGAAAGCCTTGTATGTGGTGAGGAGCTCAGGTGTGCCAAGGAAGGACTTCGCACGACGGAGGATGCCCAGTCGGCGACTGGCTTTGGAGGCCAGCTTGGAAATGTGGTTTTCCCAAGAAAGATATTCCCAAGATTCCCAAGATTCCCAAGATTCCCAAGAAAGAAGGAAATTGATTAGATTTGGTGAAGATCAGGACATTAATATTCCGGATCCAGGAATTTTTTTGGGGAATTGATTCGGGATTTATTTTCCTGTTTTACTGCATTCAAGCTTTTATTCTTATTCAAGGGGCATTCAAGCCCAGAAAGAACAAGGGGATTAACCCCCACATTGGTAAGGGTAAGAAGGGCGGTGGAAAACCCTAACAGTATTATTCCAACTTGACCCACGGCGGGAGTGTGCGCTCTACTGAGTGGCGTTCTAGTTTCGTAATGTTTTTCGTTTTTATTTTCATAATCGTTTAATGAACGTTTAATGAGCGTAAGAATGAGCGTAATGATCATTAAATGAATGAATGTAATGAATAATTCGATGCGAAGCGAAAGCCGCCTCGGAGCTGTCGCATTCACAATCGCTATGTCGCATGTACTCCTGATACGTGTTTCCTTCATTGTAAAAACTACCAAGTCAACAGTTGAAAGGATTTTGAGCCGATAGGTGTTACGGCCTTGGCAAGATCGATGGAGACAGCGATGTTAGCTTATACACCGCCCAAATAGCTATGTGGAATTCTTTCATGTCAAAATTAAACCCACATCGTTTGAACTTTGGCCAAGGTCATTATTTACTTTTAATGATGTTTATATACGAATCAAAAAGAAGATCATTGGTTTTGGGTTTCCTTTCTGCATATCTCATGGGATTGTGAGTTAGAGAGACAGCCGTGACGGCGGGGAGGGGGTTGGCATTCTCTCAAGCAGGGATTAAACCCATGGCCTTATAAAAGGTCTTTATCCGAGGTTGCCGAGTCTGATCGGTGCAGCTGTGCAGCGATCGGTGCAGCCGTTGCTGCAGCACTCGGGAAAATAACGTTATGCGGGAGTCCAAACCTGAAAATGCTGGAGGCCAAACCTGAAATTGGAAAAACAAGATACCCTATTGTTGTGGTTTTTAGAACCCTCCACTTTGTAAATATTTGTAATATTCCCTTATAAATAATCCCCTGTAAATATTCCCATTTTTGGTGTGAAGGTCAAAGGTCGCACCCTAGTTAGGCCACGAGCAACACGTAGCACACCATCTAGGCTTCTTCTTTAGTTATTTCATTCGTATGTGTTTCAGGTAAGGATCTGTTCCCAAGAGTTGAATCTGCGTTGTATTAATTAAATAAGAATAGGCCCCTTGTCAATTCATATTGCGGCATAGCCTTCCTCCAAAGTGTGTTTCTTGACTTGCCAGTAGCGTTCGCTGCCTGGCTCAGCCCCCATTGAACATGCGGTCGGCTTGGAGAAGAAGGGGGCGGGGTGGCAAGACCGAGGTATGGCCACGTCAACTCACCACCAGGGCAGCCCCCACCAGCCAACCAGGGCTGAGGTGAGCTCGTTAATAGGCGTGGCTCGATGAAGCGCGGCTTGATTTTGAAGCGGGTTATAAAAGCGCAAGCGACAAGCCCTTTCGAGAGATGCGCCAGGGAGAGAGAAGGAGTCAAACCGAAGAGATGCACGAGGGGAGGCCATTGATGAAGAACTGCGCAGGGGACCGTTGCGATTGAGAGAACAGTGCAGAGACGGTGGATGATAAGAACACTGTGCAGAGGATCGCTTGGAACCATCGTTTGATGCGAACTGCCGTTTGGTTTGAGAGCGTTCGGCACGCTATACGCACGCAGCATCCCCCCGCCCCTCACATATGTAAGGTCCGGTCGCGTGCCAATGATACCAGCTGCCTGCCATTCTTCGCGGCGGACCCGGAGCCTGGAACCATCTGCTTAGACCCTTCTCTTCCTTCCCACCACCATCACCCCATTCGTGTATGTGTGTTTGTATTGTCCTGGGCGTGTTATTTAAGAGTGTATAAGGTTGCCCTATGTCCTTTTATTTCCTTCTTTTGTATATTCCCTTCTTTCGTTTCCTCTTCGTTATTGTACATAATTTGCACGCATGTTTTTTTGCACCCACGTACGGGCACGCCCTAGTAATTAATAAATTATATTTGTTCTTCCTTCACTTTGGGTTTCCTCTCATCCGGTCGCTTTGGTCTTTTCCCCATTGAGTACCTGTGGCACGATTAGAACCGCTCAGAATCGGGTTAGTTTCATTGCTAACGGCTCGAGCTTCGGATTGCTAAACCGCTCGGCAATCTTCCATCTTGTCCGTGGCTCGAGCAGAAGTATCGTCCTGCTTTGCGGAGAGGTTGGCGAAGGTATCTGGGAACCCATTGACCAGTCAACCTGGTCAATCTCAACCCCGCAAAGGAGTGCGATATCTTCTCGGACTCGGACGGCCAGCTTAAGAGACGAGGAGATTAAACCCCCCTCGGTAAGGGGAGCGCCATAAACCGAGATCCGCAACACTATTTTACTCCAGGAGATCCCAGGATTACCCACCCAAAATATTGTTGCGATCGGTTCAGCCGTTTTTGCGGTACCTTCGAACAGATGGACAGACAGACAGATGGACGGACATTTGGTGAATTATAGTAAGATTAATATTGTTTTGTAATAACATTAATATTATGCTATAAGTAGTTTTGTTATGAGAAGCATCCTTGCAAAAACGCCATGATAAAGCTATCTTAACGTGGATATACACCTCAACACGCAACCCTGTTGGTGGGGAAAACCCCCTTGGTGGGTAAAGCCCCCTTGGGGAGGTGGTCAAATGAATTCTCTGCATCCTTCATTGTGTGACTCTTAGTCCTCCTGTCAAGGTCAGTTGAGATTGAATAAGCAACGACCAAATGTATCGCGGTCAAAAATCTTCAGACAGACGGACACCAAATTGCATATTTTTGTATGATTGGTTGAAGATTGATCCGTTGTCCTCCAATGTGTGCACTTACTTTTAGCTATATTTGTCTCACAGTCTTCATTTTGTTCCCTCTGCCTGAACAGGAGGAATCATTCTTCAATTGGTTTTGGACGACCAAGAACTTTTGGCAATGTGCCAACTTCTGGAGTTTCGTTTACTACCTTTTTCTGCTGGTTGTGATTGTTTGTTTTCTGCGCTGGCTTTGGCCACGGCTTTCAGTAAGTCAATCTCATTTGTAGATGGTGACAAAAAGCATGTTTAACATTTGTTCTCTAATTTGTTCTCCAAAAATCACCAGCAAATGACCTTCTCATGGACCGCATGAAAAAAAGAAACGACAAAAGAGAAAATCCCCCTTTTTAATGGGCCAGATCTCGATCACTGATGAGGCTGGATCTGGACATGAATCAAAATCGAATCTGCTTGTTCTTGTCACCTGACCAACTCATCCACCTGGTTTTGTCATAAGTTGTCCACAACTTTTTGAAATATTATTTATTTCACTTGATGGTGAAGGATCACTTAAAAAAATTAAAAAATTCTCGTATCCGGATCCGTATTCAGATCTTCACCTAATTTTAATTGATTTGTATTGGTCACACATCTAACCATTCCAGCAGGTTTTGTCCGAATCCATCCATACCTCTTTGAGGCATCGTGCTGTATATCGGTTTTAGCCCCATCACTCATTGGTGACGAATCACTTCAAAATTCTCTGATCAGGTTCCAGATTCGAATTGAAAAAAATTATTGGATCCAGACGATCTTCACCGAAATATGACAATTTCATCCTTGGTGCATCCCCAACGTTCCCACCAAATTCTGTCTGAATCTGTCAACAACCTTTTGAGATATCTTGTTCACAAACAGACAGACAGGGGTGAAAACATAACCACAAATCCAACTTCGGTGGCAGAGATAACAATTGGTTTTATAGATTGCAAGAGCCTATCAAAGTAACGGCGCAATGGGTTTATACACAACAACAACAACAACAACAGGCATTTTAAGGCCATTTAGCCCTATTTTCTGCATCTCCCCTTGTTAACCACCTTGCCCGCATTTCTTCTTCGACCATCTTTAGCCAAGTCTTTCTCGGTCTTCCCCGTCCTCTACTTCCTTATACATTCATTTCCATCACTCTTCTCAATCAGTCACTTTCATCCTTCCTCAACACATGACCAAACCATCTCAACCTGTTCCTCTTCACAGCATCCATCACTGGCTCTATTCCCATCATCTTTCACAATTCATCATTTGTCTTCCTCTCTCTCAACGATACTCCACACATCCACCGAACCATTCACATTTCCACCCTTTCCAGCCTTCGTTGCTGCTCTACATTCTTTACCCGTGTCTCGCTCCCATAAATCATAACACTTCTCACACATGCAGCATACACCTTTCCTTTCAGCTTCAACGACACTCCACTCCTCGTCAGCACGCCACTCAGGTCCCGAAACGTCTTCCATGCACATGTCACTCTAGCAACCGTTGCCGAGTCTGATCCGCCTTCAGCATGTCTCCTGGGTAACAAAATGTTTTCACACCTTCCAGCTTCACGCCGTCTCCAAGATCCAACTCAACATTCCCTCCATCTGCAGCTCCCTCTGTGCACACCTTACTCTTGAATGTAGCTGCCACACTGGTTAATGACCCTCTCAAACCACTACATTTTTGATGAACCCACTCAGCGCACATTGTACATTGAATGGAATCCACTCCGACACCCTTCCTGCACACAGCACATGGCCACTTCCCAGTTCTTTCCACCTCACCACATGCTTTAACACTTGCCATCACCTTTGTTTTTCCGATGTTCACCTTCAGACCTTTTGTCTCCATACATTCCTTCCACTTGTTCATCTTCTCCTTCAGTCCATCCATACTTTCTGCAATCAACACCAGATCATCTGCATACAACAACTCCCACGGTAAACCCTCCTTTATGTTCCGAGCCAGCACCTCCATCACAGCGACAAATAGTAGTGGACTTGGTACCGACCCCTGATGCACTCCCACCTTCACTTCTAACTCACCACTGTTCCCGTTCTTTGTCCTTACAGCTGTGCGCGCTCTTTTGTACATTGCCATCACTACTCTGATCAACCATTCCTCCACTCCTAACTTCCTGAATGCCCATGTCACAACTTCACGTGGAACCCTATCGAATGCTTTCTCCAGATCAACAAACCCAAGAAACAACTTCTTCCTCTTCTCTATGTACTTCTCCTGCAACTGCCTCACAATAAAGAGCGCGTCTGTCGTTCCTCTTCCTGGCATAAATCCAAACTGCATTTCGTCATTTTGATGGGTTTATAAAAGGATGAATTATGATATAAAATGGTGTAATATATAATTACAAGTACTGAGCACTGTCCAGAGGTGCACAAGCTAACCCTGCGTGTTATTTCTAATCACAATTTTCAAGCATGCTCGTTCTCCAGCACCCCACGAGATGTAATCCCAGGACATCTATGCAGCAGCAGGTTGACTACCTTATCGTCGTCCACGTAATGGCGGATGTCGTGTTGTTTCATTTTCTTTGTATCATCAATTTATCTGTGGTTTTGCCCAGTAAATCGTGGTGAACAAGTGTGTGATAATCAAATCGGGAACACTACAGATAAAGAGCGGGGTATATCGATGCACGTGTTCCCATAATATGATCCCTTGAAACAGTACGAATGGAATCCAAACCAACATTGCCCAGCAAGTTTGATCGGCCTGAGAAGACTGTAACTGTCGCTGCCCATGTAAACAGGTTCCTGAATGTACAGGTATTTGAAATAGCTATTATCATTAATCAAAGTTATTGTGAGCAACAGCTGTGTGTATGAAATGGTGTGTTTTGCAGAATTTGAAATTCTCAACAAGGGTGTGTTACTCCATCACACAAGTTTTGATCTCTCTGTTGGGATCATTTGCCTTGACCTGGATTTTCTTTCATAAGCTGTTTCCGCTTCCACCCAAGGAAGTAACCTTTTGGGATCGGATGTACAGCATATTTTCGACTCCACCGGTGAGTCTGCAGAAAATTGACTCCAGTTTGTATAGTTTTCAAAGCTGATATGCATGTCTTATCGTGTCTTGAACATATTTTCAAGTGTTTGTTTGTTTTTGTGTTTGTACGTTATTCATTTCGCTGCTGAACCATAGCACCTCGAGGTCCCAATTTTGGGTGTAGGCACTTCAGAATCTGGGCAAGGTTTTAAGCGACCACACGTTGGCCTTGACATCTGTTTTGAGGCCACCAAAGGCTGATATCTGTATATTGGGATGGGGGGTCAGGAATGGTTTCCACCGACACACAGGCAAAAGGAACCATCACCAGGCCAGTAACCCCATGGCATTTCAATGTCCAGCACGTCATGAAACGATGTCAGAGAAAAGCTTACCCAGCTTGTGTGTGTGTGTGTGTGTGTGTGTGTGTGTGTGTGTGTGTGTGTGTGTGTGTGTGTGTGTGTGTGTGTGTGTGTGTGTGTGTGTGTGTGTGTGTGTGTGTGTGTATGTATGTGTATACATACATACATACATACATACATACATACAAACATACATACATTCAGAAAGTATTCAGACCCCTTCACTTTTTCACATTTTGTTATGTTGCAGCCTCATGCTGAAATCGTTTAAATTCGTTTTTTCCCTCATCAATTTACACTCGATACCCCATAATGACAAAGAGAAAACAGGATTTTAGAAAGTTTAGCAAATATATTAAAAAGAAAAAACTGAAATATCACATTGACATAAATATTCAGACCCTTCACTCAATACTTAGTTGAAGTACCTTTGGCAGCGATTACAGCGTCGAGTCTTCTTGGGTATGACATGACAAGCTTTGCACACCTGGATTTGGGGATTTTCTGCCATTCTTTTCTGAAGATCCTCTCAAGCTCTGTCAGGTTGGATGGGGACTGTTGTTGGACAGCCATTTTCAGGTCTCTTCAGAGATGTTCGATTGGGTGCAACTCAGGGCTCTGGCTGGGCCACTCAAGGACCTTCACAGAGTTGTCCCGAAGCCACTCCTGCATTGTCTTGGCTGTGTGCTTCGGGTCATTGTCTTGTTGGAAGGTGAACCTTTGGCCCAATCTGAGGTCCTGAGCGCTCTGTTTCAGGTTTTCATGAAGGATATCTCTGTACTTTGCTCCGTTCATTGTTCCTCAACCCTGACCAGTCCCCCAGCCCCTGCTGCTGAAAAACACCCCCACAGCATGATGCTTCCACCACCGTGCTTCACTGTTGGGGTGGTATTGGGCAGGTGATGAGCGGTGCCTGGTTTCCAGAAATATTTTTGAAGGCTTCCCCAAATCTATGCCTCGACACAATCCTGTTTCTGAGCTCTGCAGGCAATTCCTTCGACCTCATGGCTTAGTTTTTGCTCTGATATGCATTGTCAGCTGTGAGACCTTATATAGACAGGTGTGTGCCTTTCCAAATCATGTCCAGTCAATTGAATTTACCACAGCTGGACTCAAATCAAGGTGTAGAAACATCTCAAAGATGATCAAGAGAAATGGGAGGCACCTGAGCTAAATGTCAAGTGTCATAGCAAAGGGTATGAATACTGTCATGCGAATCCAGTTAACACCAGAAGGTCGCGGATAGGCCTGAACGGATTTAATTGAGGCGACGGCCAAACACGGATTTTACTATGGTCGCGCGGGAGGAAGAAGGAAAATGGAAGCTGCCCAAGCGCTTACCTGGATCGCGCCGGCGGCAGCTCCGATCCTGCAGGGAAATTAATTCAAGGGAACAACCAAGATTTTGAATGGGAAGGGAAAATAATACAAGGGTTTATTTAGGTAAAAAGGGAAGGACAGGAAAAGCACCCACTGGTAATAAATAAAGTTACTAGATTGGGATCCCACACACTGACGTCAAATACAGACTCAGGAATAGATTAAAGGAAAATAATTGCGTCGTCGTGTAAAATGTAATGGGGATTGGCCTTATCTGTCCCTCGTCTTGTCTTGTCCGCCATCCAACATGGCTCTGTTCGGCCCTGATGCACCCACGAGGTCCCTCGCTCCAACACCAAAGCACCGAGCACAGCTCCAAGCACAAGCACTGCTCCAAGCACCACGAGGTCAATCTTCACACACGATCGATAAGCCAACTCTCAAGCCAACACAACCAGGGATAGGACTCTCTCCACTTAGGATCGCACCGGGACTGCCAGGGCCAGGAATCTCCAGAGCACGAACCGCAAGAGATGCAAGAGAGCAAGAGCCAGAGAGCGAAAATGTCCAAGCACCAAGAGGTCGATCTTCACACACGATCGATAAGTCAACTCTCAACCAGTCAACGGAGGTCCGTGCCTACCGCGCTGCCCCTGCACTCGTTCCCTGTGGCATGGTCATAGCGCCTGGCCACTCAATGTGGCTAGGCCTGTCGGAGGTGTAATTGGCGGCGGCCATCATCGGCGGTGCCCCAGACTGGTTTCCTTGCCTGTTCGTCTTTCAAAGTCATGTCAGGGAAGGGAATTATTTAGTGTTGCACTAGGGACCTAACTACATGTCCATGTTGGTGTGCATTGCCATAAGGGACAAAGGTTTGGCTGCCAAGTGTGGACACACAGGGGCGTTATCTTTTAATCCCTATTCTATTTATCACACGAACATCCTGGTCTGTCCACAGAAATACTCTTAACCGACAAAACGCCTACACATGAAACTTATTACAAGGTAGATTCCTTACCGCAACAGACGAAGCACGTTACCGACACATATCTATCTGGCTCTACATATTGCTACCCCACCGACATAACGATACTTATGTCAATGTGATATTTCAGTTGTTTTTTTAAAATAAATTTGCTGAACTTTCTTGAATCCTGTTTTCTCTTTGTCATTATGGGGTATTGAGTGTAGATTGATGAGGGAAAAAATGAATTTAAATGATTTCAGCATAAGGCTGAAACATGACAAAATGTTTAAAAAGTGAAGGGGTCTGAATACTTTCTGAATGCACTGAAAATATAATGTATATGTATATATGTATATATTTGTGTGTGTATATATATATATATATATATATATATATATATATATATATACACACACACACACACACACACACACACACACACACACACACACAAACACACACACACACACACACACATATACACATACAGTCACGTGAAAAAGTAAGTACACCCCATGTAAAGTTTTGACTTTTTCAACATATTTCAACATACAGCTATTTGATCTTCATTTCAACAATATTGAGAGATAAAGGTGATATAATATAACAAATATCATGAAACATTTACATTTTGTAGTCCATTGTATAATTTAAATAAACATAAATGCAAATTTCGCATGTGGAAAAAGTAAGTACACCCTTGGCTCTAATAGGTGGTATTGCCCCCTTTGGCAGAAACCGCCTCAAGTAGGTGTTTCTTATAACTGTCTGCCAGTCTCTGACATCGACTGGGAGAAATTTTTGCCTACTCCTCCATGCAGAATTATTTCAGCTGTGCGATGTTTGAGGGGTTTCTTGCATGCACAGCTCATTTCAAATCCCCCCACAACATCTCAATGGGATTTAGATCCGGGCTTTGACTTGGCCATTCCAGAACCCTGCATTTCTTTCTTTTCAGCCATTCCTTGGTGGATTTACTGGTATGTTTAGGATCATTGTCATGTTGCAAGGTCCACCTTCGGTTGAGCTTCAACTCTCCCACAGATGGCCTCACATTATCCTCACGCACCCTCTGGTACAATGAAGAATTCATGGTGGATTCTATGACGGTGAGCTGCCCAGGCCCTGATGCAGCAAAGCTTCCCCAAACCATATTTCCACCACCATGCTTTACAGTTGGTATCAGGTTCTTGTGGCCAAATAGCTCTACCTTTGACTCATCTGTCCAGAGCACATTGTTCCAGAAGTGATGGTCTTTGCCTATGTGTTTATTGGCAAACTTTAATCTTGCCTGGATGTTCTTTCTGGACAGCAAAGGTTTCCCCCTGGCACACCTCCCATCTAGATCAAATTTGTGCAGCCTCTTTCTAATGATAGACTCGTGCACTTTGACATCAACAGTGGCAAGAGCTACCTGTAGGTCCCGTGATGACATTCTGGGGTTCTTAGAGACGTATTTCAGCATCTTGCGGTTTGCTCTCGGGCTGAACTTGCTGGGGCGGCCTGGCCTGAACAAGTTGGCAGTTGTTTGGAATCTTCTCCACTTGTAGATGATCTTCCGGACAGTCGAATGATTGATTTCAAATTGTTTGGAGATCTTTTTAAATCCCTTCCCAGCCTCGTAGGCATCTATAACCTTCTTTCTGAAGGCCTCAGAGATCTCTTATGATCCAGGCATGGTGACGCCGCACACTTCAACAACAAATAGCAAACCAAACTAAATGTCTGAGGTTTAAATAAGACAGGTTCCTCCAAGATCCTCTCTAACGATGTTCTCATCATTTGCACCTGAGCTGGTGCACCTGCTTCTAATTTTAGGTATTTGAAGTAGTGATAAATGTAGGGGTGTACTTACTTTTTCCACATGCGAAATTTGCAATGATATTTATTTAAATTATACAATGGACTACAAAATGTAAATGTTTCATGATATTTGTTATATTATATCACCTTTATTTATCAATATTGTTGAAATGAAGATCAAATAGCTGTATGTTGAAATATGTTGAAAAAGTCCACTTTGCATGGGGTGTACTTACTTTTTCACTTGACTGTGTATATGTTTGGGAATGTATATGTCACTATACATGTATATGTCTTGACTGTGTATATGTCACTTGAACGGGAACCGAGGCCGACGTCGGGTTCCGTAACAATATATATATATATATATATATATATATATATATATATATATATATATATATATATATATATATATATATATATATAAATAAAATAAAATATTATATATATATATATACTGTATATATTGTTACGGAACCCGACGTCGGCCTCGGTTCCCGTTATCGAGGGGGGATTAAGCCCCTCGTCTGTTACTGACCGACGTGGTCCCGGGGGTATGACACCACGCCCGGTCGGCGCTGGGTAGGGTTTTAGGCCCACAAGTCCTATGACCTAAATACCAGCGCTTCTCGGTACGCGAAGGAACACCCCCCGCTCACGGCCGCAGCGTAATGGATGTTGCGCCGAGCGAAGCGAACTGCGGCGTGAGTCGTTTACCCACCGATCCGATTGACCGATCTCGCGAGATCACGGCGAGGTCACATCTTTTCGAAGCTGCTCCATGCGCTCACGCTTTCGAAGCTAAGTTATATTTCTCAATTGTGTTTTTGTCGAGACTGTATCTATCTTTCGGTGTATGTACCTATAGCGTATCTTTTGGAAAATTTTCGGTGCTAATTTTTCGTACATGTATACACAATCGTCGGTTAATGGTATCGAGTATTCTGCGGCCTAGTACTCGTAGGCTTAGACTACCGTACCGTCTCCGACCTTGTGGTTTGTTTTTCTCTCAGCGATTCGTCGAATGCGCTGAAATTATTTTCGTTCTCTGTTTCGTACCAGTCGTTCACCCCGTACCTCCTTGTTTGATATCTGTACTCACAAAAAAAAAAAAAAAAAACCCCAAAAAAATATTTCCTTCCCAGGTCTTATTCGTTTATTTGTTGTTCTTTTTGTTCGTTCGTTCTTCGTTCACGATCATGCGGGAAGAAATGTATAATCTCTCCCCTGAACAACTATTTTCTCTCATGTATTATAACACCCTTTTCTTCTTTTCCTACAAAAGGATGCTTTCGTCTTGCTCACCAAATCTATTCATGCCAAAAAATATATATAATACCATCTCTTACAGTTCCTCCTTTCTACATTCCCTAAACTATCCAGAACTCCATCCCTCCTCCAGTGTCCTCAAACGTATTTTTGACTCGAAGGTCTCAAACTCATTTTGCAAAAAATGTTCGTTTCCCATGAATCGTACACTTTTCAAAATCCAATCTCACCCCTCCCCTCTAAATCCTCCCCATCACCCATCGCTTTCAAATCTCCCCCCTTGCCCCTTCCCTCCCCTCCCTCCTAAACTCCTCCCACACCCCTCCCCTCCGAGACTCTCCCTCGCTCCTCCCCTCCTAGACTCCCCTCTCACCCCTCCTCCTCAAAGCATCCTCCCTGCTTCTTCCTCCTTCCAACTTTCACCTTCATCTCCCCAAACCTTCTGCCTTGCTCTTCCCCCTCCTCAAATAACACCTCACTGTGCCTCACCCAATCTCCATCAAACCTTTTGTCCGCCCCATTCTTCCCTTTCTCCAAGCTATTCTGAAATCTCTGACACACCTTCAACAGCTATCCCTACCTCTTCCTCCTCTTCCACATCTTACCCTACGCATCCCCCCCCCCTGTTCTGGACCCGATGCTCCCCCTTCCTCTTCATTAACGGTATGGACCTCAAACATCCGGGGCCTTCGCTCAAACTTGACTGACCTCTCCATACAGGTTGCTTCTGACAAACCAGATGTGATCTGCTTAACAGAAACTTTCCTCCTTCATGATGTCTCTGATGCCTTGGTATCTCTCCCAGGTTACTCCCTCCTCCGGTATGATAGACCTGAGCCTCGTCCTGGAGGTGGGGTTGCTATCTTTATAAAAAACTCTCTTCCTCACTCGCCCTCCACTGCCCTCTCTCCACCTCACCCCCAGGAATACCTTTGGCTACGGCTTCCCCTTCGCTCCCACCTTTTGTTCATATGTGTGTTGTACCGTCCACCAATCAGCGATGACTCCATCTACATCTCACTGTCTGATAATATGGACCAACTTCTATCTACCCATCCCAACTCTCTCTTCCTCATATGTGGTGATTTCAATTGTCACCATGCCAGTTGGCTGGGTGTGGGTACCTCTCTCACCAGCCATGGCTCTTCAGCAAAGGACTTCTGCGACTCACTGGGACTGACACAATCTGTCAATTTCCCGACCCGGATCTCAGTCAACGGAGCATCTTCTCTTCTGGATTTGGTTATGACAAACTTCCCTGAAAATGTCTGCTGCTCTTCTTCTGCTCCAATCGGCTCATCTGATCATGTGCTTGTCAAAGTGGACATCTCTCTGACCATTCTCAGAGAGCCTCCTCAGCGTCGACGAGTCTGGCATTTCACTCAGGCCAACTGGCACGGTCTTCAAGCAGCCATCAATCATCTGGACTGGTCTCCCATCTCTACCGCCTCTGACATCAACTCATCCTGGGAATTCTTTCAAAGTAAATTGCTCTCTCTCATGCACAGATTTATACCATCTCGTCTTCAGTTGTCATACCCTTCCTCCCGTCCATGGTACACGGAATCTTGTGGTGAGGCTGTTGCCCTGAAACAACTTGCTTTCGTCTCCTGGAAAGCAAATCCAACGGAAGGAAATCTCATTTCCTTTCAGAAAGCCCGAAACAAGTGTGTGTCCACCCTCAGGAGAGCCAGGAAACAATATCTCACCATTCTCAAGACCGAACTCTCTTATCTGTCTCCCTCTTCCAAATCCTGGTGGCGTCTGGTCAAATCTGTTTCTGGTGTTTGTTCCCCCTCCATCCCCTCCCTCACCTCAAATGGCTTAACGGCTGACTCCGCACGTGAAAAAGCTGAATGCCTCAACTCTGTGTTTGCCTCTAAATCTTGTGTCCCAAACCCATCCCTCTCTGTACCCACCGTACCCAGTCGTACCCAGCTGCTCCTGGACTCTGTGTCCTTTCCTCCTGACAAGGTGGAAAAGTTTCTGTCAACACTCGACTCTGATTCTGCAACTGGTCCTGACGGCATCAGCCCACAGGTCCTAAAATCATGTTCTTCTGCTCTTTCACTCCCTCTTTCTGTTCTCTTCACCCTCTCTTTTGCTCAAGGTCATCTGCCATCTGCTTGGAAATCAGCCAACATCACCGCTTTGCACAAAAAAGGTGCAAAAACAGATCCCAGCAACTACAGACCAATCAGCCTTCTCCCAATTTATCAGCAAAGTCATGGAATCCATCATTGCTTCAGATATTAAATCTTTCCTCTTCTCCAATGGCTTGATCTCTGATCATCAATTTGGTTTCAGACCTGGTCACTCTACTCTGGACATGCTGCTTCTGCTTTCTCAACCATGGATGGAGGTCCTCAACGCCAAACGGGAAATTAGAGCTGTCTCCCTTGACATCTCCAAACTCTCCTCCTTTGGTATCCATGGAAATCTCCACGCATGGCTGGTGGACTTCCTCTCTGGTCGTAGTCAACGTGTGGCCCTGAATGGGTTTCTCTCATCTCCTCTTCCTGTTCAGGCTGGAGTTCCCCAAGGTAGTGTTCTGGGCCCTGTGCTTTTTCTGGTCTTCATCAATGATCTCTCTGACTCTCTTGAAAAGCCTCTCTATCTCTTTGCTGACGACTCTACTCTCTGTCGCTCCATTCCTCATCCCTCAGATCGGCAGTCTGCAGCCTCCTCACTCTCTGCAGACCTGGACAAAATCACAGACTGGTCAAACAAGTGGAACATGTCTTTCAATCCTGACAAATCTCACACTCTTACAATGTCTCTCCGAAAGGACCGACTGGACAACCCTCCCATCTACTTTCTCAACAATCCTCTCCAAGAAGTTCTGTCGCTCAAGCTTTTGGGTCTCACTATCTGCCATGATCTTTCTTGGGAAAACCACATTTCCAAGCTGGCCTCCAAAGCCAGTCGCCGACTGGGCATCCTCCGTCGTGCGAAGTCCTTCCTTGGCACACCTGAGCTCCTCACCACATACAAGGCTTTCATCCGCAGCTCAATGGAATACTGTTCCCCCCTCTGGGCTGGTGCTCCTGCCTCACACCTTGCTCGGCTTCACGCTGTTGAGGCCAAAGCTTTCAGAATCATTGGAATCTCCCGCGATGAAGCTATCTCTGAGGGCCTTTCACTCACTCACCGCAGGCAGGTTGGTGGTCTTTCTGTCTTCTACCGACTCCTCTCCGGCCTTGCTCCCCCAGCTCTCTCTGTGCTCTGTCCCCCCAATATTCCTTCAGGTCGCACAAGATCTGCCTGCAACCCTCTTATGGTTAAACTGCCAAAGTCTAGGCTCTCTGCTCACCTTCACTCTTTCATTCCCCTTTTCTCCCGCCTCTGGAACAAACTCCCCCACTCCCTTCAATCCCACTCCTCCCTCCAGGTCTTTAAAACAGCTGTTCACCACCATCTCTTATCGTCCCCCATCGAAAACCTTGATCTTTTCTACCCCCGGTAATTCACCCCAGAGTCCTTGCAGTGTTCATATGTTTTAATCCTCTCCCACCTCCCCCCAAGTCCTCCCGACGTCCCTGCTCTCAAATGTTGTGTTTGTGTCCTTCCCCCTCTTCCCCCTCTCTTTTGTGTCCTTCCCCCTCTCTCCCCATCTTGTCTGCCGCTCCCCTTGTTTTTTGTCTTTTGTGTGTCGATTTGTCTTTTTGTGCGATTAATGTTAGCTCTTTCACGAGCCTCCATCTTGTATACAAAAAAAAAACCAAAAAAAAAAAAAAAAAAACCCAGACTCGACCCGATTCCTTAAACGTTGGCCAAATCGTGCCACCGGTATTCAATTGGGAAATCACCAAAACGACAAGGATGTGAAGAAGAAGAAGAGGAAGACGAAGGCAAAAGGGTTGGAAATGCTACTATATTTATTACTATTATTTACAGGACCAAAATAACCAAGGAAGAAGGAAAGATAATAAAATAAAGACAGAAGGAATCAAGGAGACACAGTGCAACGCTAGCTTACCTACAGTCTTAATTAATACCCCAGGACAAGACAAAGACAGACTACAAGCACACTTACACGGGGGATGATGACAGGAACGGCAGGTGGTGTATGGCTGGAGGGAGAGGAAGGCACGGAGCTGGCTGGAGCTTGACCCCGCACGGGACGTCGGGCCGGACCTCGACGGCCACCGATGCCACCGCAATCTGGCTCCCGCGGGGTAACGGGTCGGAGCTGCCTGGTGGAGCCAACGCTGCCTGGTGGAGTCAAAGCTGCGTGGTACTGCTCTTACTTGCTCCCAGGACTCTCTCTCTCAACGCTTGCTCTCAGGACTCTTTCAATGCTTGCTCTCAGGACTCTCTCTCAATGCTTCCTCTCAGGGCTCCTCTCTTACGCGTCTCCCGTCTCTCTCTGAAGCTCGTCTCAAGCTCGTCTTGGGCGTCTCGACTCATCTCCGGTGGGGGCGTCTCTCGCGGGTTATATAGGCCACGCCCATCAACCTTCGTGAACCTACTCGATGGTTCTCCCCACGCCCTCTCAAAGCGAAACCCTTCGTTCTGGGTTGGTCGGCAAGGGCTGGCTCACTCCTCCCCTCTATGATGAGGTGGAGACATGCCTTTCTTCTCCGAGCCGACCGCGTGCTCGATGGAGGCAAATGCAGTTGGTAGTAAAGGCTTTAGGAATGCGAATGAAAGGGGATCTACTCTATTTGAATTCGGTGCAATGGAGTATTAATTAATGGAAGACAAGGCCTTAACCTAACACACAGAATAAGGAAATAACTACCAACAAGGAGGAAATCTATGATTGGCTAACGTGATTGTATATGACCTAACTAAGGGACACCCTTTGACCTTTATACACAACTGGAGGAAGGAGGGTGATATTTTTACAACAATAAAAAAAACACAAATCTCATTTCCACAACAATATACAGACTTGGCATTTAATATGGAATATTTTTTTTGTGGGGGTGAACTTACTTTTCAAGATGTCTTAGAACCAAAAGTT